>NC_134112.1:66944250-67256500 GCF_040939455.1 Microcebus murinus
CATTTCTCTATTTGCCTGTTGTTTGTAAGCTAAAATTTTATATTTGTACACTTATCCCACTTAGAAGGTGGGATAAGATCCATGTGTGTCTAGAAGCGAACACCTCTCCAACTAAGTTCTGTATGATAATTTCTCATTTTTCACTGGTTAGTTACATAAAATTTAGAGCTGCTAACATAATATTTATGAATACAATAGGATAGATAGAACATTAAATTAATTTCACAACATTAATTTAATAAGCATCAGATCAGTTATTCAGGCTCATAGATAAAAATATCTTTTCACGCTCTATAAGAGAGCGATTTCTTCATAGGAAAAGTCACTCCATTTTCCTCAGTTAAAACAAGCAGCGACATTGTGGTGTCATTTGTAATTCTGGCAGAATCAGCCCATGCTCTCCTCCCACAGGCTGGAGCTCTATGTGCTGAGTGACAGGAACAAATGTCATTCCGACCACCAGCACAGCATGAGGGAGACTCCTGAGTATGAAGCCGGCCTTCTTTCTTGCTGGGGTATTGCAAAGCTTAATTAATGTTTGCAAAACACTTGGAGGACCTTATATAGACATTACTATGTAATTGCAAAAGATTGCTGTGAAGGAAAATGCTAGTAAAATTTACTGGGAGATGAGGAAGATTGGATTGGTAAATCTTATGCTTTACTTTGAAAATTATGCCAGACAGAAGTAAATTGACTTTGTAAGTGCCAAAGGACAAAGGGAGTTAAGTAGAGTGGTCTATAAATTCAAGGTATTATTAAGTTTCATGCTCAGTTTCATTTTCTTTAAATTCATAATAATAGTACAAACCTAAGCAACTACATTATAGCTATTTGTTACAGAGATTAAAATCTTCAGTTGATATGATATCTGTCTCCTAAGAAATCCCCATGCATAAGCATCCTTGGTTTTCTGTGAAGTTCAACCAGAAAACACACCCCAGCCACCTAGATGGTAATTGGATTTACTTTGATGCATTTCCAACTCTACATAGCTTTTGGATGTCTTGTCAAACCTGCATATTAACTTTGTTGGCTCACTTCTTGGGAAACTTCAGCAACATTAGTAATGTTTTGCATTTTATTAGTTTTTGTTTTTTTCTGAAGCAGAACTTCTGAGCTGAGCTTATCTGATAACATAATTTCATAGTGATGTAATTTGTAGTGTTTTTTTTTTCCCCTAGTACATCTTCTAGTACAATGTTAAACTTATCTCATTTCAGAGGTAATGGATTAAGCAGAATCATTATTCTAACTTATTCATAGGAGCCAAGGTTTGCAAACCCCAATTACAGTTGACTGAGGGGTGACTGCGTGGCTTAAATGCCCAGGGGTTGAGCAGCTCAACTCAGGGCTGAGCTTGCTCACAGGTCCAAAGCTGGAGTTTAGATCACAAGGACCAGCCCTTCCCAGGCTGTGGGACAACAACCTACCTGTAGGGGGAATAGCTGAGTTCCAGCAGCAATCCAGGGCTTGCCAATAGCCTTCCTTACCAGAAAAGCCTGTTCATTCAAGACATTTCCAGTGTGATTTAGGGGCTGTGACCAGGTATCAGATCTAAATAGTCTGGAGGGGAGTGAAGAGACAAGGTTCTCTAAGAAAATGGGCCAAAGCACAATGTTGATCTTGTTAGCAGTTGTCGTCTAGGCTATGCTCAAGCCTCAGGGCACAGGGTAGGAACTTGAGACTCCTTAGTTATCAGACTAAGACAGGATGCTTGGACTGGGATCCAGGGGACACAGGAATGGAAACAAAGACAAAACAGGGGCATGTGAGAGGCCAAAGGTAAGTTCTCCCAATGGGAGCAAGTAAGTGGTAGCAGCTGCTTAGCACAGACCATTGCTCTATGATGCTAATCTGATTAGGTCAAGTCCCTGCTTAAAAATCCTCTGTACCTTGAATATCTTCTTTGGCACAAATAAGAGAAAGTCCGAGAATGTTGAACTTTATCTTATCTCCACGCTAAGAAAAGCAGCGATGGGGACGAGGGTGCCAGCCCCACTCTTTGTGACCCTTTCGTGTTCTGAGACAAGGCTAACTGTAAAAGACCAGCCTGTCCTTGCATATTTCCAGGTAAGACCCACTTCCAGTCTTTCTCAAGACTCCCTTGTTTTACAAAACCTCCTTTTCTCCCTCTCTTTGAGACAGTTCTCATTAATGACCATTCTCCCTATGTAGCCTGATTAAAATCATCTCCTTCATTGTCTGATGCATTTTGTCTTTTAGAAATCCAAACTTCTCAGCATTTCACAGAAAGCCCTTTGCATTCTAACTCCTGCCTACATCTCCAGACTCCCCCCTTGTCATTCCTCCAGCAAACCCTGTACTCCAACCTCACAGTCTATTTTCATTTTACCATTAGTACTGCAGGGAGGAAAGGTGTGATACCATTCCTCACTCACCATAAGGGTATTGGCTGACATTCCCTGTAACAAAGACCAGATAACAAGAGAAAAGCACAACAATTCTATTTTTTTGTTTTGTTTTGTTTTGTTTTTGAGACAGAGTCTCACTCTGTTGCCCAGGTTGGAGTGCCGAGGTGTCAGTCTAGCTCACAGCAACCTCAAATTCCCGGGCTCAAGCAATCCTTCTGCCTCAGCCTCCCTAGTAGCTGGGACTACAGGCATGCGCCACCATGCCCGGCTAATTTTTTCTATATATATTTTTAGTTGTCCAATTAATTTCTTTCTATTTTTAGTAGAGCCGGGGTCTCGCTCTTGCTCAGGCTGGTTTTGAACTCCTGGCCTTGAGCGATCCACCCGCCTCGGCTGCCCAGAGTGCTAGGATTACAGGTGTGAGCCACCGCGCCCGGCCACAACAAATCTATTTATCTAACCAAAATTTTACAGAAGCCTTTAGAAATGAAGACCCAAAGACCCTGGGAAAACTGTGGATTTTTATGCTTAGGTTCAATGAAGAATGGACAGCTATGCAGAAATGTGACTGGACAAAAGGGTTTGATCTAATGGTAATAGACTTAGGGGGAAACCCAGCAAGGCCTGTCTGTTCAGATTCTTCCAGGCCTCTCTGTGTGGCATTTTTTCCTTCTGGGTATGGGGCAGGACTCTTCTAGAATGAGGGTCTTCAAGGGAAAAGGGAAAGAGGGACCTGTCTAGGTTATATGGCTTGCTTTGGAAGAGAGGGGTTGTAGTTTCTACGATCTGCTTTGGAGAAGAGAAATTCTGCATAGAGGAAGACAGAAGGGTGTAAAATAGGAGAACTGGAGAATGTCAGACAGAGCTTGCTTCTGATGCCCCTCCAATGTCCATCAGTTCAAAGTGCCATCCTTTGAGGTATTCTGAGCTGCGACAGTACCAAGTTCTGCCAGGGGGTGTCTCTGCCTTTGCATAAACTACTCCCACTGGGCAGAACTCACCACCCTCCTCCTCTTCCAGGTAGGTCTGATCATCCTTCTAGACTAAGCTGACCTATCTATCTCCTTTCTGGAAGCCTTCCTCAGCCTCCTCCACAACTCATAGCATTGCGTTCGCCTATGTCAGAGCGCTTACCGCACCGCATTAGTTCTGCTGTTGTCGGGGCTCTGGATATGAAACCCCAAAGTATGGCGCCTTGGCATGCTGAGTGTTTCTGAGCTGAAGGAGACAGGAGGGCCTTAGAAGCAAGGAAGTCTCTCTGACCTTCTCCTGCCCTCCTGTCTCCCACTCTTGTTTCTCCCCCAAGCAAGCCACAAAACCTAGAATGTTCCCTCTGACCCACCTCCCCTGAAAGAGGGTAATACGCACCTGTGTAACAGGTGTCCTGTGGTACCCAGAGGAAAGGAAGGCTGCACAGAAAGGCAACAGAGAATCTGAATGCACGGCCTTGCTGGGTTCCCCCATCAGTCTATTACCATTTGATCATATCCTTTTTGTCCAATCATATTTCTCCACAACTACCCACTTCTTTTATCAGACTTAGCATAACAATACAGTTTTCCCTAGGTCTTTGGGTCTTCATTTCTAAAGGTTTCCATGTCATGTAAAACATTGATTAAATAAACTTGTTATGCTTGCCTCTTGTTAATCTGTCTTTTGTTATAGGAGTGTCACGCCGTGACCGTTTGCAATGGGCGAGGAAAAGATATTACCTTTTCGCTCCTACACTGTGTTACAACTCTCCCATTTACTTACCTTAAAACAGGTAAAACCCCATTAGACTCTGAGCTGCACAGTTCCTGGTGAAAAGGTACTTAATAAGTGTTTGCAGGGAAAAAAAAGAAACAACTGGCTGATTAATGACCATAGATTGAGAGTAGACCTTCTATGGTAATAGCTGCCTCTGTGCTGTTTATGTGGAAATGAGCATTGCTGCTGCTCTGATTTGATTGATAGCACTCACCCTTTACAGATTGGAGGCCCTAATTAAATGTCAAAAGGGACTAAATTGCAAAGCGTGAATTGTCTTTTAATTAAAGGGAGAGAGCAATCAAATTAAATGTCTGGTAATTGTTTAAAGTGACCATGCTGAATCCTTAGACTCACCGGCAGTTCCTTTCTCCTGGGTGCTGGACTGCAGCCTGGGGCAGCCATCACAAGGTCAAAAGCAGGGCGGTGAGAAGGGCACCTGGGGCTACCTAGATGCGGGGCTCCCTCCTTACTTGTTTCCTGTTACATACCCTTCTCTTTCCTTTTTTCTCTTTCACACTTTAGTCCACTCATTCCCAACTTTCAGTCATTACCACACAAGGTGTTTTTTTAATTCCTGCCATGTCTACTTATCATTAATATGTGTATGTGCTTCATGTTTTATTTTATTAATGCACCAAGAACAAACTTTATATGACTACCTTAAACAATAATCAGTATTATTTTTCATGAGCCTAATAAGTTCTTGTCCTCTAGCCAGCTGGGAACGTAACTCTACCTCTACCCAGCAGAAGAATTCAGAAAGGGTCCCAGTTTTGTACCCTAGCTGCCTCTACTTGACCCTAGTTGGCTCTTCCCTCTTGATTATCTGCTCTGTATGAGTTGAAAGGCTGCGTTCGAAATTACAGTCCAACTTGGGTCCCATGGAAAGCAAAGCAGCTAGTATGGCCCAGGTGATAGACACCAGGCACCACCACTGATATCTGTACTGTACTTTGGACAACATTGCTCTGGTTTCCAGTCTCCAAATAGATGAAAATGTCTTGTTATGATGTAGGTCATTCTGTGTCAAGTAGAAATTCCTGATTTTCATTTATGTGCCACAAACAATTCTGATTAACATCTTGATTTTATTTTTCAACGTTTTTAACCTCTTCAGATGCTTTGCTCTAGGAACCACTTTATGTCCCTTTAAAAATCATGCAGCTAGAATTTGGAGCTGACATTTAGCAAGCACCTATTTTAGGGTTATTAATATGGGTCTATCTCTATTAATCTTCATAACAACCTTAAGAAATAGGTAACATGATTCCTATTTAACAGACATGAAAATTGTGCTTAATGTTACAGAGCTAACAGTTCAAATTGTCCATTCATTCACCCCAGCTTCATGCTGCATCCATGAATCTGCTGGAGTTTTTGCAATAGTCACATTGTGGTTGAGCATCACAGCACATTGTCTTGAAATTCTCACTTGCTATATTCCTAGTGATATAATCAAATCAGCTATGCTCACGACTCATTTTTAGTTCGGGATCACTATGACCGTTTCATCTGCATGCCAATGCATCAAACAACAGGCAGAAGCTGCCTGGAGTCCTGCATCTGGAGACTGCTGCTAGGCTTGGCAGAAAAAGATAATTAATTAGAAATGCCTCCCATGGGCCCTGGAGTGGGGAGTGACCGCACAAGTACGATGCATTTGCTATGCTTAGTGTACTCTTTCATGGAATTGCAGTAGTCCCCTTATCCACAGTTTTACTTACCCCGTAGTCAACTGTGGGCTGAAACTATTAAATGGAAAATTCCAGAAATAAACAAATCATACATTTCAACCTGCATGCTGTTCTGAGTAGCGTAACAAAATGCTTCACTGTCGCACTCTGTCCCTCTCTGGACATGAATCATCCCTTTGTTTGGTGTTTGTGTTCACGCTGTGATGTAGAACCAAATTCAGGCTCACATACCCGACGCATAGCCACAGGCAAATGCTGTGACACTGGTGCACGGAGAGAAAGTTTTCTTTGATTTGGCCAAAGTGAAAAGACGGGAGCAAAATCTCTCAGATCCATCTTCCCGAAGAGATGAAGTGTGGAGGTTTTACGGGGCTAAGTGGGTAGGTAAGAGAGGGAGATTTCAGGGGACTGAGGGTGAAGTCTGTGTTTCTTCAGTTTCAGATAACATCTGGAGTGACCAGACTTCTAGCATCAGCAGCTAACTTCTTCAAAGGCATTCATTGCTTCTGCAAAACCAACTTGTGCATTTTTCTTGTGACCTAAAGTTGTCTCCTCCAGCTTGACAAAGAAACAGTACACCGGCAGTTAATGATTATTGTGAGAACAAGCAGTAATGGGCAGGAAACTGGGGAGTAGTTACAAGGTGCATGAAAACAAAGGCCTGGTCAGAATTTACATTATGTTTGTCACCTAAAATCCTGGGGCACTGAAATCTCAAGGGGACCAGCTACGTCTATACTACCTGCCCATTAATCACTTAGTAGCTGTCTGGGTTATCAGACTGACTGTCTCAGTATTGCAGCACTTGTGTTCAAGGAACTCTTATTTTACTTAATAATGGCCCCAAAGCACTGGAGTCCTGAGGTTGGCATATAGTTATAATTGTTCTATTATCAGTTATGTTTTTAATCTCTTACTGTGCCTAATTTATAAATTAAACTTTATCATAGGTTTGTATGTATAGGGAAAAACATAGTATTATATAGGGTTTGGTACTATAGGCCTCTCTTGGAGGTCTTAGAATATATCCCCCTCAGATAACGGGACACTACTGTACTTATATGGGTTTAGTCATTTCCCAGTAAGCATTTACATACTCTATATTTTCTCTTTTATTTATGGCTAGCAGTGGTCCTTTTGGTTTCATATTACTTCTCTGGGCTACCACAGTTTTAAAATTTAAATCTAATTGTGTGAAGGTACCTGGAAACATTGTTATTTCTCTTTTTTATGTAACCCAATATTGTCTATATTCCTAAGGTGAATCAAATAAACTAATACAGGTGCTTCATAGAAACAACCAGTAGGACTGGATGTCTGCATTAAATTTTATAATCTGTTACAAATAAATTTCACAAAATACATAATAAGGTTTTACCAATTCTCGTGCTTGTGTTTGCTAAATCCAAAATCGTTTGCTCTGACTGAACAAGTTCAATATTAAATGGATTATATAATCCATTTGCAATTTCATAGATAAAATTTTCCCAAGTTTGAAGACTCGCTTAAGGGTTTAAAAACAACTTGGGTTGTTTGTCTTAAGAATTTCACTGTTTAACTCTTTGGCTAGATTTCAATAAAAGTGATTTTTTAAATTTATCTATGGCTTTCAATCCCTCCAAAATAATTTTTTCTTTCTTTCTAAACTGAATCGGCTCCCAGATGCCAGTTTATGAATCAACTTCTGAAAAGGCCATGTTTTCTGATATATATACAAAGAAAATATAGGAAATCCTTTTTGCTGAAATGATAGTTTTCATGTAAGTATAGAATGTGTTTGGCAGGAAAGGAGTGAAAACATACACATACAGATGCTCCTCAACTTATGATGGGGTTATGTCCCAGCATGAGTCAAAAATGTATTTAATACACCTAACTGCTGAATATCATGGCTTGGCCTAACCTACCTTAAATGTGCTCAGAACACTTACATTAGCCTAAAGTTGGGCAAAATCACCTATAACAAAGCCTATTTTATAATAAAGTGTTGAATATCTCATGTAATTTATTGAATACTGAAAGTAAGAAACAGAATGGCTGTACCGTTACTTGAAGTGTGCTTTCTACTGAATGCCTATCACTTTCACACCATCATAAAGTCAAAAAATCCTAAGTCAAACTATTCTAAGTTGGGGACCATCTGTATTAAGGTTACAATTAAAATTCTCAATTTATTGTGTTCTAGAATAAGGAAAGCAGTATTTTCTTCCTATAAAAAAATTCTTACACATAATTTAAGAGGATGAAGTTCTGAGAACTATTTCATCTGGGTGAGTCATTCATAATTAGAATATTTTATGCATAGCATTTGCATATGATTCTTGGTGAAAAGTGTTGGTTCTGTATACTACATTTGCTTGCTTCAAATTATTTTCTTTGAGAGTTTCACTTTGCTCAAGTACCTCAACTAAGGCACATGAAATAAGAGAGAGCACAAGTCATGTGCAGCCTCAAGAGAATATTTATTTTAATTGCATTGATCTTACTTCATAAGGTTAAATACAATTGTTCCCCAAGTTATATATCATTTTTATTGAGGTTAATGTTGAGTCAAGATCTCATTTCAGCAGCTTCTTAAAGTTATTTGAACCATTTCCCCCAGCTACATCATCCTTGTTGTTCATTTGAAATTTCAATTCATAATGCCTTACTCTACTCATATACAGTCGGATATACTTTTAATAAATATGGTGGTTCAAAATAGGAGTATGTACTAGTTAAGAAACTTCAGAAGACTTTCATTTCTGAATATGGAAAACTTGATAACATAAAAAGACTGGAAGATTGCTTGATAAACATGGCCTTGCTTTCTTTGACACTCCTCCCATCAAGAGGTGAAGTCCTCCTTCCCCTTGAATTTTGGCAGGTTTTGAAGCCTTCAACAATAGAGCTCAATGGAAGTGACAACTAGACGATCTATGATGCTAGGACACAAAGACCCATGCAGTATTCTGCTGGAATACTTGCTCTTGAAGCCCTCAGCCACCATGTAAGAAGCTCAGCTGCCTGGAAATCACCCTGCTAGAAAGGCCTCATGTGTGGTTTCCAGTGGACATTTCTGCTTGAGGCCAGCCTTCCTGCTATCCCTAGAAAGGCACCAAGAATAAATGAAGAAACTTCCAGATGATTCAGCCCTTTGCATCACCTCCAGCTATTCAAGATTTCTTAGCTGAGAGGCCACAGATGTCATGGAACAGGGACAAGCCATCCTCACTGTACCTTGTCTGAATTTATCACCCACGGAACCCATGAGCACAATAAAACAGTGGTAGTTTCATGCTTCTAAGTTTTGGGGTTGTTTGTTATTCAGCAACAGACAACTGGAACATAACTTGGTACCCAAAAAGGAGTGCTTTCATAATAAGACCCGGAACATGCGGTGTTGATTTTGGGGCCATGTTGGAGGTAGGAGCCTGACATACCTTGAGAAACAAGAGGTGAAGAAGTGAAGGAAATAGACATGTTAGGGGAAGTTGGAGAAAAGAGGACGCTTATTAGCATTAGTGAAAAGTTTGGTAATGCTGTCACCGGTGATAATGTGGAAAATAGGAAATATATCTAACAAACTTAACAATCTAGATAAAGAGATTTCTGTGCAGAATATTAAAAGTGTCTCCTGGCTTCATCTATGTGCCTATAATAAAATATGAGAGAGCAATGCACTAAAGAGCAGAGCTTGTATAAAATGAAAAGGGTACAAGTGAGTTTTCCCAACTTGTAAACATCTCCAAGTAAGAAAATACCTCAGGGAAAAGGTCAAGTCCTAGTTGCTGTCAGGAAAAGGTAGTTTCAGGGAAAAGATGCAGCCCAAGGTGTGACCTATCAACCTCTATTTAGACTTCACAAAATTTAAGGTGGGGGTCTTTTCAAACAAGCAAAAGTCTTCTAAGGATCTTAAAGGTGTGCTGTGCAGACATTTTTCATTAAACATATGCTTTCTAAGAAAGACAAATGAACAGACAAATTTAAGGTCTTTAAGGGCATTTTTCCATATCAGACCCAGAGGTAGCCCAAGGGAGAGAAAGACTTTATAGGATAATTTCCTAGGTATGTCTAATAAAATTATAAATGGATCAGCAAGAAACTTGCATCATTTTAAAAGAAATTGTATCAGCTTCAAATGAAAGGGACAGAAACAGTATAAAATGAAAGGAGGTCTTTTGATCCCTGAATGTCTATTGGCAGGGGTTTTAGGAAAGGAAGGATGACACAGGAGGTGAAACCAAGAACCCGGAGCATGGAGCCTAGAGTCATTGTGAACCATTCTAGAAAGTCCCTTATCAAGGAACTAGCAGCATGGGCCTGACTGATTTCAGACTTGCTATGGACTGGTGACTGCTGTCTGCCTCTGGTTCCCCCTTTTGAAGCCGGAGTACCTATTGCAGTGATCCATGCCTGCCTGTACCTCATATGTTGGGTGTGGGGAGGAAGCTTGTCTCTTTAGTTTACAGGTTTTTAGATGAAAAGGAATCATATCTGAGGAATTATATCCCAAAGTCTTATCCACATCTGGACCTGATTTAGATAGCAAGATCCTAGACCTCAAATCTGAGCTTGCTATTGCAAATGAATGGGACTTTTGTGGGTTCTTGTCAGAAAGTGGGTATATTTTCCATGATGGGAGAATGTAAATGTTGTGGCTAGTAGGACAATTGTGGCAGTTTAAAAGCTTGGCCATAAATTCTTTGACACTTTTCTCATCAAAAGGTGAGGTGCTATAGACTATGTCCTCCAATTCCTATATTGAAACCTAATCCTCAGTGTGATGGTATTTGGAGATGGGACCTTTGGGAGGTAATTAGTATCCTTAGAAGAAGAGACATCAAGGCTCTCTCTCTGTGTGTGCACACACAAAGATGAGTTCATGTGAATCCTCAGTGAGAAGGCGGCACCTATAAGCCAAGAGAAGAGGCCTCAGAATGAAACCTACTTTGCTGGTACCTTCCTCTTGGACTTATAGCTTTCAGAACCATGAGAAATAAATTTGTGCTGTTGAAGCCACCCAATCTATGGTTTTGCTATAGCTGCTCTTGCAGACTAAGACATGGTGGTCAGGAGGTAGCACTGGGTGAAGTTTCCCTGGCATGGGGGCTGGGGCTGGTGTGAGCTTCCCACCAATGGCAAAGGTGACAGCATCCAGGCTTTCCTATTAGGTTGCCCAAACGTGGGGCAGCATTGGAAGGGAGACATGGTAAACATGAAAGCCATCCATAGTCAAACATCAAAAATGGGGCAGACTCTTTATTATTAAAGTTTGCTTAATAAGGAAACCATTTAAGTCAAGAATAAGATAAGGATATCCTGTGCTTTGACTACTTCTATTGAATCTGTTTAATATTAAACTGAAGGTCCTACAAAAGGCAGTTAGACACTTCCTCACTGTCTTCCCCTCAACCCCTGAAAAATATAAAGATTGAAATGGAAGAAAAAACTGAAAATTTGCAAGTAAGTAATTTTGAAGACTAGGGAGGTGAATTTGTCTTACCAGTTATCATGAAGCTATGACAATTAAGAAAATAAATAATTATTACAAATTATTAATAATAAGAAAAAGACAAAGGACTCAATAGAGAACGACAAAGGATTTGAACAGGGGATTTACTGAAGTGGAAGCAAAACAAACAAAATGTGACAAGATACTCAAACTCAGTAACCAGGCAGTGGATAGAAAACCATATGGCATACCATTTCATACCTATAAGCTTGGCAAACAGTAAAGTTAATAATAGACTGTGAAGTGCAGTGAGGATATAAAGCAATAAGAACACTCAAATCCTACCTGTGGAACTGAAATTAGTGCATTCCTTTGAAGGGCAATTTCATAATCCCTAATACATCTAAAGATATATGTGCCAAGATTTAGTGCTTTTATTATTAGATAAATGGTCTGGATAAAGTCTTTCACCTGTGCACAAAGAGACACAGAGAAGAATGCTCATTGTACCATCGTAAGAGTAAAAACTTGGAAATAATTCAAATTTCTGTGTTTCCATCACAAATAAAATGAATAAATAAATTGGGTATCTTCTTGCAATGGAATTCTAGTCAGTGCTTAAGATAAATGAATGAGCTACATGTATCATGATATCATGTATCAGATATATATCAAAAAACACAATTGAGCAAAATAAGCAAGGTGTAGAAGGATACCTACAACATGATTATCAAGTATATATAAAATGTTAAAACATGGGAAATATTCAGATGATGAATTTACCTGTTCAACTGCTGAATGATACAGACATGAACCAAAACTTCATTCTGACAGAATAAAAACCCACGGGAAATAATACTATATCTTGTTTGTAGAGATAGACATGTTATAAAAGGATAAAATATGAATGGAAGTGCTAAATGCCAAATTAAACACAGGGGTCACCTTTGCAGAAGGAGAGAGGGTAGGGTATCTATTAGGGAAGGGAACACAGGGAGTTTCTACTACAAATTTTTGTTTCATTTCTTGTAAATATATCTGAAGCTGAGGTCTGAAAAAGCTGGATAGTCAGTACGTGATGCTTGCTACTTTATTCCGTATGCTTTCTGCAGGTGCAAAGTATTTCATAATACAAAGGGAAAATGACATGGGATAGCATTATAACTTGACTACAGTCATTCTAAATGACTATTAAATAAGCCATTTCTTGAATATAAATAACTATAATATTTATAAAAGTTTACCCCTCTTCCCCACCTAAGATTCCACAGCAATGCAAAATATCAAAAGATATTCTCTATTTGTGAAATACTGATAATACTAGAGTGCCAGTGTTACTATACACATATTCCTTTTCTGCCAGCTAAAACAAAGGCACAAGTGGTTTTTGTTCATTCACTAAATATTGAGAGCATCTACTAAGTCAGTTACTGTGATAGATTCTGGGCACAAAATAATGAGTTAGACATGGCCCTGACTTTCGGCACCTGACAGTCTGGCACCGACTTGCGCAGACAATAATTACATATCTGTGATAAATGCTGATGGAGCTTTGCACAAGGTGCTCTGGGAACAGAGTCAAGTAACCCAGCCTCAGGGAGAGGAAAGAGCATCTGGGAAGACTTCTGGAGGAAGGGAGGGCCCTGTGAATTGAGTCCTGAGAAAGGACAAGTAGGAAGTAGGCAGAGGAGAAGGACATTCATGGCAGAGGCGGCATCACATACAAAGTCATAGTTGTGTGGGAAAGTATAGCATTTAAGGCCCCTTCCTAGGGGCCTGGGGTGTCTAGAGCCCAGGAATCCAGACAAATGGAACCGACAGAAAAAAAAGAAGGATTCAGGTTTCAGGTCACAAATTTCATAATGTGCAATGCCATGGAGTTTGGAAAAAAACACTAAAGGATTTCCGGCAGGGGAGAAACATGATAATAACAATGGTTGAGCACCTACTAAGAAATCTACCTGTGTACGTGGCCTGTTGTTTGAGCTGGACTCAAATGGTGCAAGCAGAAGAGATCTTTGTAGTCTTCCAAACCTTTTTAGTCACCCTGCTCTCTGTTGAAAAACACCTTCTTCTGCCCAGGACAAAATATTAGGTAGGCTTCACAGCTTCCTTGGTCACCCTGAAATAATAATACCTCCAGTCAGTCTAGTAATTCTTTAACTCCAAAGTGAATTCCTCCTTGACTCTTACAGCTGAAGTCCTTAAGCCACCTCTTTTCTCAGTCATACCTACTGCTTTGGATCCTTCCAGGGCTACGTGCCAGAGGGAAGGAGTTGAAGTAGGGTCCTATTTGACTGATGTGGTTGTTTGAGGGTGGTGTCCCCTGGGCATGGCAGGAGTCCAAAGCCAGCTTTCTGTCGCTGCACATTCCCCAGAGGTTCCCTGCCAGGGCCTTCACACCGCGGTTCACTTGTCATGGGTAGGGCCCTTCTTACAGCTGGCAGCAACTTCCCCCGTCAGAGGAAGTGGTAGCTTCCGGTTTCTGCCATGCACCCATCTATTGGGGTCATAGTGCATGTTTAGCAGCCCTTCTGGGCAGGGCTTTTTTTAAGGACGAGCCCAGGCAAGCTCTCTTTTGAGGTATCTGACTTTAGTCCCCTGGAAATGAACACCTTTAACTGCGGGAGAAGGAAGAGCAGCTGTCTCCCAGGGCAGCCTCGTATCTCTGTTCTGCTGCCTCATGCACATCACAGCTTCTCGTCTTTAACGTTTCCAGACATGAGTCAGTCATGAGTCACTCCTACCTTCTCTGCATTCTAGAGAACACTTGGCAAGCTCTTTGAGCGGTATCCTTGACCTGCTCTTGCCGAGCCTAGCGTAAGAGAGAAGCACCTACCCACCACCCAGTTGGTTATATACTAACACAGGAACACACCAGCACGTCCACAGCCACCCATAGCCGTCTCTAGAACCTTTGCACTTCAGTTACCCCTTTTGTAACCTCCAGGGAGGTGATGAGTTTATGCCGGCGAAACTAGTTTTACCATCTCTCAGTATGACTTGCTTGCATGGATGGTCTAGAACAAGGTTTGTTAAACTGTGGCCCACAGGCCAAATCTTGCCTGCCACCTGTCTTGGTAAATAAAGTTGTAGTGAAGCACAGACCTGCCCATTCATTTACATATTGCCTGTGGCTGCTTTCATGCTACAATGGCAAAGTTGAGTAGTTGCAACAAAGACCAGATGGCTCACAAAGCCTAAAATATTTACTATTTGGCCCTGTGCAGGAAAACTTTGCTAGCTCTTGGTTTCGAATTGCATTGCTCAATATGATAGCCACTAACAAAGTAACTATTAAAATTAAATTAAAAATTTAGTTTGTTAATTCCATTATCCACAATTCAAGTGCTCCATAGCCACATGTGCCTAGTATTACTATATTGGGCCATGGATATATTTCCATTACTGAAGAAAGTTCTGTTGGACAGGCTAGTTTAGAACATTGCTTTAGTATGTAGAGGTATTTGGTGTAAGTGGTGTTTTTGTTGGCCTTTTGGCCCTAACCAAAACTAAGACAGGAAAAGTCTCATTTTTAATATATTGTTATACTTTTTTATTTGTAAATCCTCCCTGTGCTCCTATGAAGTAGGGCTCCTATTTACAGATGACAAACTAGAGGCATGGGAAAGTTAAAGAGCTCTTTTAGAAAAGGGCACTTTGGCAGCATTGTGGAGAATGAACATGGAATGTGAAACTGAAGGCAGAAGACCAGCTAGGATGTTATATTATAACAATCTAAGCAAGAGATAATAAATGTGTAATAATTTCCTAGGGCTGCCATTAAAAAAGTATCACAAGCTACTTGGCTTAAAACAACAGAAATTTATTGTTTTATAATTCTGGGGGCTGGAAATTCAAAATCAAGGTGTTGGCAGGGGCATGCTTTCTCTGAAGTCTCTAAGGGAGAATCCTTCCTTGCTTCTTCTAGCTTTTCGTAGTTGCTGATATTCCTTGGCTTGTAGCAGCATCTCTGCAGTCTCTACGTCTGTCATCACATGGCCTCTCCCCTGTGTGTCTTTGCATCTCTGTGTCCACGTTTCCCTGTTCTTATAAGGATACCAGTCTTGGCTCGGGGCTCACCCTAATCCTGTATGACCTTATCTTAGCTTGATTACATCTGCAAAGACTTTATTTCCAAATAAGATCACATTCACAAGTACCAGGGCTTAGGACCTCAACATACTATTTTGGGGGGAATAGTTAAATCCACAACAGAAGGCAAGAACTTGTACAGAGGCAAGGCAGATGGAGAGATGAGCAAGTGAAGTTTAAAAAGCAGATTAGCTGTACTTTATGAGCAGCTGTGAGACTTGAGAAGCCTAAAATAATTTGTAGGTCTGGGGCTAGAATGACCAGCAAGAAAGAGAAACCAAAAGAAAGAGAGAGAACACTCTGGGTGACAAAATAATGGTGATCAATGCCTGGGGGCCACCTCAGCAGAGCTTTTCATCCAGAGAAACATTTAGGATAGAGATCCAGATTCGGGGATGAGAGTGCTCAGCAGGGGTGTGAACAGTGAGGCAGAAGGGGGAGAAAGAGTGAGCAAACCTTGGGGCACGCAGATATGTAACAGATGGTAGAGAAAGAGATGCCCATGAAAGGTACTGAGAATGAGAAATCAAGAAAGCTAAGGAAAAAAACCTACAGGAAAGAATGTTATGGAAGTTAAAGGACAAGCGTATTTCCAGAAGAAAGGATTGGTTGACAGTGTTGTATGCTTATATTATTCCAATTAATAGAAGGAATGAGAATGTCAATTGGACTTGGAAATTCTGAAGTAATTGGCAAGACTACTGGGGTCAGAGGCAGATTGAAGTGAATTGAAGGGTTAATGGAAGGGGACCCAGTGGAAAAAGTGAACGTAACCAACTCTGTCTAGAAGCTTGTCTATGAAAAGCGTTTGAGTGATAGCTATATGGTGATGTAAGAGCAAAGGAGATTTTTGTGTTTTTGTGTGTGTGTGTGTGCATGTGTGTTGCTTATTTATGATGGTAGATATCTGAGTTTATTTAGATGCTCAGAGGATGGAGTCAGTAGATGAGAAAGATAGAAGACTCTGGAACAAATGGGGATTGACGATGTGTAGTAAGTCTCTGCGGAGAAAAGAAGAATTCAGAGAATGGATTTGGACAGGAGGAGAGACACAGTTTCCACTGAGACAGGGAAAGAGAGCCAGACTGGGAAGAGTTCTGGTAAATTTAGCAGGAAGGGGCAGAAAGTCAAAGAGGTTCTGACCTGATGGCTTCTACTTTCTCGTCAAATATAAGCCAAGGCCGTCAAGGACCAACAACAAGTTTAAAGAGTTCCAAGAAATATTTTTCTTCCTTTATGTCAGTGATAGATTTATCCTTTCTGATTAAATTTATTTCTATTCTCAACCTTAACAACATGAGAAACTGTATAAATCATTCTGGTTTGATCCTGAAATTCACCGCCCAATGTTTTCTGTCCAAGAGATCTGCCTCTGTCCTTTTTGTTTGTTTGAGTTACTATTACTGCTATTGCTCATATTAGAGACAGGGGACTAAAATCCAGGGAGGTTAAAATGATTATGGTCATCCACAGATTTCTGGGAGGGCTGGACTTTCTCACAAGTGATGGTTTTAAATTTGCCATTAAATGTCTTAATGATACATCCCCACTAGAGACTCTTAGAAAAGCAGGCTCTGTCCTGTTCTAAATTTTTATCAACTAATGAGATGAAGATATTAAAAGTTATGAGGGGCAGATAACATAAAAGATGACAACATTATGACTTAAAATATTCTCAGTGTGCTAAAATAATAGCCCAAGTAAATAGGAGGAATTTTGAAAGGCATGAATATAAAGCTTTGCATTTACTTTTCAAAATAGACAATTCCCAGAGAAATATATGCCTGACATGCATATATTATAGAAGAGAGAGGAAGGGCTTACTTGTGGCACTGGACACAAAAACTTATTATAAAACCATATTAAGCAAAATAGTATGATACTAATGCAGGCAAGGAGAGACAAACAGCCTAATGGAACAGAATAGAGCCCAGAAACAAACCCATCCATGTATGGAACTGTGATGTGTGATTGGACTGGCATTATAGATCAGCAAGTAAAGAAGGAATTCTTCAATAAATGGGACAATTGGTGGTCTGGATAAAAAAATAGAAATGTATTTTTACCTCCATTTATATGCTCCAGATGGATATCAGCTCCAGATGGATAAAATATTTTAATGTGAAAGGCAAGTGAATTTATTTGAACACTACAAAAGAATAGCTCCATAATAGAGATACAGAAAGATTTCCTAAATAAAATTAAAAATGTAAAGCATTATGAAAAAGACTAATAAACTTGACTACACTGAAATTAAAAAATTAAGATTATCAAAACCATTCTAAAGAGAGTAGAAAATACAAGGTATGCACTAGAAGAAAATAGATGCAATATATTAAAATGACAGATTAACATGCAAAATATGTAAATAAATCCCAAAATAAGAAAAGACATTTCAACTCAATAGAAAAGGCACAAAGAAGAATTTCACAGGGAAGATACAAGAACAGCAAATAAACAAATAAAATTATGTTCAGCCTCATTAGTAATCAAGGAAAAACAAATTAAAATCACAGTGAGGTACCCTTTTATCCCCATTATATTGGAAAAACCAATTAGTTTTACAATATTAAGTGTAGCAAGAATGTGGAACCACAGACCACCTACACACTGTTGATGGGATTACATATTGGTAAAAGGATATTGGAAAATGAACATTTTCTAGTAAAGATGACCATGTACATACTCTGTCACTCTCTAGGTATGTACCTTAGAAAAATTCTTGAACATGTGCATACCGAAGCACATGCCAGAATCTTCATTAAAAAACTTTGTAAAGACATAAAACTAGAATCAACTCAAAACATCCACCATTAGGGAAATGGTTAAATGAAGCACTGAAAATTAACAAACTATTGCTACATGCAGAATTGTAGATGAATCTTTAAAACAATGTGGAATTAAAAAACAATCAGAGAGACAATAAACATGATTCTATTTATATGAACTTCAAAATGCAATAATATTATATTGTTAAGGATATGTATTATATAATAAAATGATAAGAAAAAAACAGGCAATGATAAACACAAAATTGAGAATAGTAGCTCCCTCCAGGGAGAGGATGAATGCAGTCAGGAAGTGGCTCACAGTCGGCTTCAAAGATGTTAGAAATGTTCTGTTTTTCAAGCTGGTTAATGAGGAGTTTGGTGTATACTTATTTATTTTTATTTCATGACTGCCCAAGTACACAACATAGACCTTTTAGTATATGTATTTCACAACTTAAAAAATAAGCAAATAAAAATATACTTTTATGTGTAGGATATACTTCACAATTTTAAAAATCAGTGTATTAAGTGGAATCACACAGTATTTGTCCTTATTATGTGAGTAATTTATTTCTTAGCATGATGTCCTCAAGTGTCATCCATGTGGTAGCGTATGATAGGATTTCCTTCTTTTTTATAGCAGAATAATTCCATTAGGTGTCTATGCCACATGATTCCATTTATATTAATATGTTGTCTCTAAAGTTATTAAACTCCTAGAAACAGAAAGGAGAATGGAGGTTGCCAGGCACTGGGGAGAAGGGGATATGAGAAGTTGCTGCTCAACAAATCTAGAGTTTCAGTCACACGAGATAAAAAAGTTCTAGAGATCTGTTGTACAACATTGTGCTTATAGTTAAGAATACTATACTGAGGCCGGGCGCTGTGGCTCACGCCTGTAATCCTAGCTCTTGGGAGGCCGAGGCGGGCGGATTGCTCAAGGTCAGGAGTTCAAAACCAGCCTGAGCGAGACCCCGTCTCTACTATAAATAGAAAGAAATTAATTGGCCAACTGATATATATATAAAAAAAAAAAATTAGCCGGGCATGGTGGCGCATGCCTGTAGTCCCAGCTACCCGGGAGGCTGAGGCAGAAGGATCACTCGAGCCCAGGAGTTTGAGGTTGCTGTGAGCTAGGCTGACGCCATGGCACTCACTCTAGCCCGGGCAACAAAGTGAGACTCTGTCTCAAAAAAAAAAAAAAAAAAAAAAAAAAAAAAAAAAAGAATACTATACTGTACACTTAAAATTTTTGGTAAGAGTATAGGTCTCATGTATTCCTGCCACAATAAACATAAATAAGTAAATGAAGTCAGTGCGTTAAGAAGACGGTGTTAGGGCACTCTAAGCTGCACGTATGTTTGGAGTTCAGATCATTGTAAATAATAGTTTCTCCCTAAAATGTGTTCAACTGTATCTGATACCCCAAATCCTCTCAGAGTACACTGGAACCTCACTTTTGGTTCTAAGCACATTGCAGGGGAGAATGGCTGCTAGACCCTGTCTCAGGGTCGTGGGTGATCCTGAATGCATGTCGTACGGAATGTTTGAAGGAATGTTTAGTCTGACACAAAGCAGACTAAGCTGTCTGCAAATATATGATGGGTTGTTCTTGGGAAGAGAGAGATTTACATTCCAAAGAACTAGACTTTAGCAGGCAAATGTTGCAGCAAGAAAGCAATTGGCCTCATCAAAGTGTCCCAGAGCTCCTCAGCAAGAGAATCAAATGTCTCATGAGGAAGTGAGTTGAGTCACACAGCAGCAGGGTGAGCATCTGCTAGGGAAGTCATAAGAAAGTCCCTTCCAGCTCTGAAACTCACTGACTCAATGACAACACTTACCAATGACATTAACAAATAATTCTAGGTTAAGCACTGAAGTTTCAGCAAGGACTCCCTCTACTTATTCTCTGCTCTGTGATAAACATTAGCTGCGACTCAGGACTTGAGAAAACTGTTGCAACCTTCTTTCGAGATCTCCATGTGAGAATCCACATGGTGCCCTGATGCTCTGGCTTCCTGGTCTCCACAGCTGAGGCCATGTGACCTCCTGCTTGGAGAGCCAGGCTCTTGCGTCTGTGAGTCATAGAAAACCACCTCAAGCCACCATAAGAAAAAAATGTGGGATTTATCTTAAGATTTAACAGAGCTATTTCACAAAATGCGAGGGCAGGAAGCACAGCTCAGCCAGATGGATGCAGACTGGGAAACCGATCCGGCAGCCACTCTCAATTTCTCTCCACCTCTTTGCTTCTCTCTGAATTTCTCCATCTATGTGGCCACATGGTCTCTATACTCTTAGCCCATCAGCTTCATTCTTCTCTCTGTAGGGGAGCTTTCTTGGCCTTTCCACGTGCAGTGCTGCCTCACAGGTCTATGTGCAAGCTTCGAGCCATTTCCAAATCTCTAAATTTCTAGCAGTGAGTCTTGACTGAACTTGGATCAAGTGCCCAGGTCTGCTCTGCATGATCAGTTGTCAGTGGCAGGTGGTAGAAATGTGGTCTTAGGGTTTGTCTCTATAGGGAGAAGGCAGAACTCAGAGAAATGGAGCAGCTAATAAAACAAGCAGATACTCCAAATGTTTCCAAACATCTAACTCACTGGGTGATTAGGAAGATTAGCTATTGTAAGTGACAGAGCATGTGGCCCTTAGGCACCCGGTTAATGTTAGGCTCCTTCATTTCTGAGCCTCAGTTCTTTTTAAGTGAATTAGAAAACAATATCATGACTCTTTTGGTGTTTTTTGAGGCTCATAAAGATAACATATGTGAAATGATTTTGTAAACGTAAAAGCAAAATATAAACATAAGTTAACTGTTATGCTTGACTCTGGCCTGGAAACTCCTGGCACCCACCGCTGGGGCTCCCCGGATCTCTACTATTGCCTTGGTCTCCTCCTGTCACCTGCCTTACCTCTATGGAGATATACTGTCTGGCTTGGTCACGGACTGGGTCGTAGGAGATCAAATTACTAATTTTCAAGTCTGAATCAGTATAATTTATAAAGTTTGGTTTTAGCCTGATTTTCTTTGCCCTTGTCTCGACAGCAAAATCAATGGACAAAATGAAAGTTCAGCTATGTCTATACAAGTGGCCAAATAGGACTATTCTGGAAATTTTGGCTCTTTCATGCACATCAGCCTCCAACAGACAGGCAGTTGATCATACTGCACACTTGTTTTGCTATTTCAGCCACTTTAATGACTAAATTGGACCAACCATGTACTTATAAAGCCACTTATTTACTCATTTTTCTATAGATAAACAATGATGGAGCTAGAAACTGTTAATTCAGCTATGTGAATTAGACAGAGCCTCTGTGTCAGTTCTTCAGGTAGTCTCGTACTACATAAAGTACACTATTCATATTGGAAGATGAAAGACAAAATGCTGGCTGCTAGGACTTCAACCCAATAAAAATACTAAATAAAATAAAATCATGAACCATGAACATATCTGCATTGCATTTTTTTTTTTTTGCTATTCCTAATCAATAATCACAACTTTAGTAATATTTTTTATCTTGGCATTATTGGAAATGAGGTAATATATATAGATGAATTTCCCTAATAATTTCTACTTCCTCTTTCAGTGCCATGAAAAAAATATTAAGCATGTTTAAATGGCAGTTTTTCTAAAAGATATCATCACATACATTTAAAGCAATTAGAAAACTTAAGCTAAATACAGCACACCCTGGGCATTTGTAAGACTCTCCCTGAGGTTTTTGCATGCCCTCCAGGATTGAAGCCATGAGAATGTTTGCACAGATGCTGGACTTTTTCATGGGTCACATTCATCACATAGTTTAACTTTTACTAGTGTTTTCTCCTCATATAATGGTCATGGCGGATAAAGAAGCACAGTCTATAGTGCTGTGGGAGTCATGTCGGACGGGATTCTGAATGCAGTGACAGTGTGTAGGTGAGGTGAAGAACACAGGTCCTGGAGCCGGATTCCTGGGGTCAGACTCTGACTTTTCTCTTTAACAGCTTAGTGACCTTGGGCAAGTTACCTGATTTTTTTCATGCCTTCCTTTCCTCATTTATAAAAGAGGGATAACAACAAATGCCTTGCCTCAGGGCATTATTAAGAGGACATAGTGACAGAAAGTTTTATCACAGTACCTGGCACAGAGTAATTGCTAAATAAATGTTGGATTTTAAATTAATTACAGGCTGGTCCGAGTGCAGTGGTGTTTACAACTAATTGATCACAACCAGTTATAGATTCCTTTGTTCCTTCTCTGCTCCCACTGCTTCACTTGACTAGCTTTAAAAAAATTATTGCAATTATAGAGAACAAAAAATCTGACTTGAGATAGGGATTCCAAAGGGGGTGGGGAAGGGTGTAGGCTCACATACTAGCAAGGTACATTGAAACTCATGGAATTCAAATTTGTGTTCTAGAAAAGTTCCAATTTATTGCACAAACTTAGAAGGTCACAATTAATAAGTCAAAATTGTGATTTTTCAAACTCAGTAATATCATAAATCTATTATAATTACAATATTTCTCTCCTAAACATCCCACTTGTAAAAAGTAAAAATAGAAATAAAAAGGCCAGGGATTCAATATGCAGCTCCTACGATATGATATTGATTTGTGGTCAAATAATACAGGGTTTGTATTCATTCACTTGTATCCATTCACTTGAACATTTCAAATTTGTTCCTATAGAGTGACCCCCCCCAAAAAAAATAATTAAAAGCAACAGGAAGAATTTGTTTAACATGTTACATTTTTGAAGTCCTTCTTAGAAAGTATTAGGTAATACTTTGATACTTTCCTTGAAATCATCCATCACTTCTCAATGAAACTTTCACTAGGAATATCAAAAACATCCCAGTCGGGTTAAAACAGGCCCAGAGGCTAAAAAAGTTGCTGTCTGAGAAAATATAATCTATGGAGCTCTAGCGTCTGAATTGGTATGATTTTATATAACAAAGCAAATTACAGGCATATCCACTATCTACTTACTGAGAGCTAATTCAAACTAACATCATTTCACATAATATTCCTTGACAACTAAATCCTTTGCTTCTTAGGGAAGTAAAACTCTTTTTTGACTTCAAAGGGAGTTTTGCCAACCTTAGAAACCAGCTCATGTTTCTAGTCACATTATCCTTATAAGATCTCCCTTTTCTCTATACTTCTTTTTAGTTCCTTGATGTCTGAAAATTCTGATGGACTATATATTAATAGATAGGTGCGACTTCCACACTAGTTTGCATTAATGTCTCTCCCCTCTGCCTCAACTGCTTAAGTAGCTTTTAAGAGAAATTATGTTAAAATGCTCCTGAGAAATTGCACATTGTAATGGATATAATTATCTTAAAAATGTACCAATATGTACTTAAAATACAAGGGAATGAGTTACATAAGAAAATATTATAGTTCATAGCACTAGTATGATGGACAGAAACCTATATTCTGTTTTTGTTCTTTTGTACTTCTTAGATGCATGTAAAGGTCATGTAAGAAAGTAGAGAAGCTATACCAAAGAACTTCAGCAATTATTTGATATTTTAAAAAAATGATGAAATATAGCCCATTGGTTCTTCCAATTCCTCTCAAATGAAAACACTTAATCTGTCTTCCTTACTTCTCTGAGGAGTGAGCAGAAATCAGGCTTTTTCTCTTGGCAACTCAAGGCTACTTTCATTCAATGGATTTATGCAAATTGATATTTCAGATGAAGATGTCTCAAGGAAAGGTCAAGAGAGGGCCTCAGACAAAATTTGGTTTCAAAGGCCAAATAGGAACTCTAGACTCATTTGTTTTCATCAATATTTTGCTGCACCCATGATACCCAAGTGATAATCAAATTCAGCCTGAGGGAGAAGCCTGACCCCAGCACCCCGATTTGTGGTGGTGCCTGGCTCTGTGGCCAAGACATGGTCATATAACAAACATGCTCTGTTCCCCTCATTGCTGTCAATCATCACTGCATTCCAGTTTGGAAAAGCAATGCCAAGCTCCGTTATTGGAGATGTGTTCTTAATTAATTGATATTAAGATTTTGGCAGCAGAGGTTAGAAGAGACTTATTAATGATGATCAATTATGACCAGGTGGACTTTCTGACAGCTGATTTTTACCTGACAATATGTGTAAAGGCTTTAATGAGATAAGTAGAGCTAACAAGCTGACCTCACCATCTGCTGTCATTTCTCTTCCTGGGTAGATCATTTCATTTGTTGCATATGAAATTTTTAGTTCTCTTCAGAGCAGAATCCTTTTCATCTAACCTGCACAGAACTTTCAGTTAATCTGTCAATATAGCCAGTGGTTGAGTGACCAGAAAATAATTTTCCAAAGCCAGTTGATGAGGATCTAAACAATTCCATTCTTACATGAAACAAAAGGAAATAAATTAGGACATTCCATATAGATGGAATCATACACTATGTGGTGCTTTGTGACTGGCTTCCTTCACTTATGTTTTCAAGGTTCATAATGTTGTAGCATTATCAGTACTTCATTCCTTTTTGTTGCCAAATATTATCCTGTCGTACAGATATACCACATCTTACTTATTATTCATCAGTTGATGAGCATTTGCATGTTTCCACTTTTTGGCTATTGTAAGTAATGCTGCTATAAACATTTGTGTATCCATTTTTGTGTGATATACATTTTCAGTTCTCTTGCATATATACCTGGGAGTGGAATTGCTGGGTCACATAGTAACTCTATGTGTAGCCATTTGAGGAACTGCCAGTCTGTTTACCAAAATGGCTTCACTATTTTACATATCCACCACAAACAGGGGCTGAGGGTTCCAATTTCTCCACATCCTGAATAATACTTGTTATTGTCCATCTTTTTATTATGGCTATTCTAGTCGATGTGGAATAGTATCTCATTGTGGCTTTGATTTGCATTTCCCTGAGGTCTAATGATGTTGAGCATCTTTCCGTGTGCTTATTGGCCATTTGTATCTCTTCTTTGGAGAAATGTCTATTCAAATCTTTGGCCAATTTTTATATTGGGTTTTTTATCTTTTACTGTTCAGTTTGTAAAAGTTCTTTATATATTCTGGATACAAGTTCTTAACTAGACACGATTTGCAAATATTTTCTCTCAATCTGTGGGTCTTTTCACTTCTTCAGGAGTGCCCTGTGAAACACAGAAGTTTTTAATTTTGGTGAAGTCCACCTTATCTATTTTTAATTTTGTTGCATGTGCTTCTGATGTCATTGTCAACTGTGCTTTGAATGCTTCTGAGAGACGGGGTAAAGTGAGGACAGAGAAACAACCACAGGTTTGGTGACAAGGAAGTAATCTGTGAACTTGGAAGATTTATAGAGAATTAAGGTTGGATTCTTAATGCAGTAAATTGTGAGGGACTAAGAAGAACATGTAAGTCAACTCCTGGTCCTGAGGTATGGATATCGGAGAGAGGACAGCCTCCACTGGAGAGGGCTGTGACTTGCAAAGAAGGGGTTCTCGGAGATGGCAGCTTTTATTAATAGGTAGAGAAGGAGATCAAGAGAATGTTCGGAAAAGAGGTTAAAGACATAGAACAGTTTATCAATCGGTGCTTGGGAGTCAGAGAAGGTACAAGGAAGGGTTGGGGCTGGTGTATGATTGGTAGAGTAGGTCACTTTGGGGACCTGCAGCACATTCTTATGATGCTTTGTCTTTGCATCACTATGGCAAGAGTCAAAGTTCTGAGATGATGCAGCCAGCTAGCAGCCCCTGGCTTCCAGGGAGCAGAGAGGAGCAGGGGCCAGCACTCTTGGCTTAAATGTGAGAGATTGAGTACTGCCTCCCACCACACTACCCACAATGAGGCTTACCCCAAATGGCAATGGGGATTCGATTCTGGGTAATAACCTCCCTCCCCAAAACACAAAAATCTCCTACCTAGAGACTGTTTGTTACGTTTGTGTCTACCTTAAAAGAATTTTTCAGATACAATTCTCTAAACTAGGTGACAGAGATTCAATTTTCTGTCACTTTTAATGTGCGTGTTTGCTCTGGGTGGTTTGAGATATGAATTTGATCAGCTTAGATATTTTGGGAGAGTGTAATCTTCAAAAGTATTTTTAAGGCATCATATAATCCTTAAGTATTTTCAACACATGCACATACTCTCTGCCAAGACTCATTGAAAAGTCTTTCATGTATATGTAAAAATACACTAAGCGTCTGCTTTGATTTATCCCATTCTACCTATAGCTGCTTATTGTGGCACAAAAATTTAACAGGAAACCCTTGCAAATGTGATTTAATTTTATTGACACAACTTGTTTCAATTCTATATTTCAATTCCACTTGTATTGGTTAGGGTTCATTCTAACCTGCTTAAATAGTATGGATTAAATTTGATTGAGCTCCCGACCCTCCACCTATAATAATCTAAAAGTTCTAGAATGGATAAATGGCCCAGCTCCATGACCTGGGATCTCTGCCTTCAATGCATGGCTTCCATCTCTAGGCCATAGGCCTTAGTTGTAGTTCTTCCCATTTCCAGCTGACGGTAAGGGGCAAAGGCTCTAGTCCAGGCAAGCAGCTTGTCTTATATGAGTTGTCCCATAATTTGCATACATCACTTATGATCACTTCCCTTTGGCCTGAATTTAGTCACATGGCCATTCCCAGTTTAAAAGGAGGCTAGAAGATGTAGTCTCTGCCATGAGCCCAGCTAACAGAGGAGTCCTAGCACCAAAGGAAGAAAATGGATACTAGGGGTTTAGTGGTCTCCGCCCAATTGGGACAGCTGATGTGTGCATATTTACTAGTTTTTCCATAGTTAACTCCATCCTTGTTTCAATGAAGCACAGACAGGAATGTCCTATTGAATAAGCAACTTCTTTCTGTGTTCTTCTTACAGAGGAGAAAAGCAGTAGGCATTAGATAGAGTTAAGAGTACAGGAACTACCTGGGTTCATAATCCAAGCTTTGATATTTACTGGCTCTGTGACTGTGAGTAAATGACTTAATTTTTTCTATGCTTCAGTTTCCTTCTTAGGATGATAGGGATGAAAGTAGTTGGAACAGTGTCTAGGTTATAGCAATCACTTGGTTAATCTTTATATATAAGTATATACCTGCAACCATTGAGGGTATTAGCTTTTTAGCTACTATTTTTATTTATTAAAATAACCTGAAATTGTTACTTGTATTGTTCCAATATGGGTAGTATTATTTAAAGAGCAACCATGGCCCTATTTAATTGACTTCATTTCTCATCTTCTATAACTCTTCTTCTTACTCCTCTGAATTTCCCTCCATTCCCAGCACCTTGCTGCTTCCTGCCTTGGCTCATTCTATTTCTTCCCTTCAATCCCTTCCAGACAATTCCTACTCAGAGTTTTCTCAAAGTCTCATCTCAGATCCCCACCGGAGCAACTCCTGTTCACTCCCACTGCTCCTACATTGTAAGCTCCCCTACATTTATAGATGCCCATTTTATCATCTTCTCTTGTACTGGCTGACACGGCGCTCTGTCTCTCTGGCAGACACTATTAATTACCTCCCAAATATCCATTGTCCCTTTTTGCTTGCTATTAGAAACCCAATTTATTCAAGGCAGCGATATGTACAACTCTGGGTAAAACAAAACAAACTTTCCCAGCCTGCCTTTCTTGAAGCTAGGGATAGACATGTGACCGTGCCAGCAAAGAAGGTGTACTGGTGTCTGTTTAGGGGTTTGGGAAGGTTTTACTTTAATAAAAGAGGAAGCCATTGTTAAAGAAAAAATTATTCTGACACTTGTTAAAATGGTAAGGAAGACTTTATTCAGGAGTGTTGGTGTCAAAAGGCGTCAAGACTTTTCACAATGGGGGGGCCAGATCAAGCTCCCCTCTGGGGACAGTGAAGGCTCAGTGGGTGGGAAACCACCCAGAGGAGACGTCACGGGGAGGGGGATTCTTGCTAAAGTAGGCCAGGCTGATCGGATGCCTAGCGTGGGTGATGAGGACTTTGATGAGACTTAGATATCAAGGGTGGAGGGATTCTCACTAAACCGACTTAGCAGGATTCTAGCTACAACTGGACCAGGCAGGTGGACAAGACAGCTCACAGGATCTTTGTCAACACGGCTGTATTGCCCCTTCTTCTTCCCTGTCCCCCACCCCGTGTTTTCTTATAATCGGTGTATGATGTCTGAATTTGTAGCAGTGATCTTGTGCCCATGAGGCAACACACAGGAGGAAGAAAGCAAATCCACTAAGGATGGTGCAACAGAAATAAAGAGCTGGGGTTCTTATCAGCATCGTGATTCAGCTGAACCAGCACCAGCAGCCACCCAACTCTTCATTCCTCTGGTCATTGTCTTCTCCGGCTACCCACTGATAAATCCAAACTTTCCACTTATTTCCTGTGTCCTTCCCAGCTCAGGTGAAAGATCTGTCCTATTCAGTTCCAGAGTTACTTACTTTCAATTTACTCCTGCTTCACCTCGCACCCCCTGACTCTAGCATTGACTCACTCTACCAAGTAACCAGACCTGGCATGGGGTTGCCCTGCACCCTTCATGAGGCTCTAGAATTGTGTCCTCAGTGTACCTGCTTCATCTCTCATCTGAGAAGTGGGATCCCAGGGACAGAGATGGTATGCTTCTCAATTTCTCTGATACAGGTCATGCCCACCTCTTACCTGTTCTTTTACACGAATAAGCTTCTGAGGCCGGGCGCGGTGGCTCACGTCTATAATCCTAGCACTCTGGGAGGCCGAGGAGAGCGGATCCTTTCAGCTCAGGAGTTCGAGACCAGCCTGAGCAAAAGTGAGACCCTGTCTCTACTAAAAAATAGAAAGAAATTACTTGGACAGCTAAAAATATATAGAAAAAATTAGCTGGGTGTGGTGGCACATGCCTGTAGTCCCAGCTATTCAGGAGGCTGAGGCAGAAGGATTGCTTGAGCCCAGGAGTTTGAGGTTGCCGTGAGCTAGGTTGACGCCACAGCACTCTAGCCGGGGGAACAAAGTGAGACTCTGTCTCAAAAAAAAAAAAAATAAAAAAAAAAATAAGCTTCTGAGTCTTTGTTTTAATCCCAAGCCTTTCAAGTGAGTGTCAGCTTATAGACTGGGCTTCTTTCTGCCCATCCTGCCTCCTGGTTAGAAGCCTGCTGGGCATTTGCTGCCTCTGACCCTGGTCTAGAGGCTGGCACTCTGCTCTCCTTGAGAAGACCTAATAGACAACAACGTCAGCCTCCTGAGCATCCGTGGCCCTCTGGTTTCCCCGTAGAGCTCCCTTGCCTGTCTGTGCGGCGCCCTGTCTTCTCACCCTGAGCTCCAAGCATGGATCAGCCATGCGTAAGCCATGACTGGAGATGTCCTTAAGATTTGGGCTTTGTGCTTTTCTTGATCCAGACTGTGCTCAGCTATTAGCTCTTACAAGCTAATCAGTAACCCCAGCAGCAGGTTTGACCTGGTAGGTGAGTCTAGTGCCACGCCAGTCTCATTACAAGAAAACTGTCACATCTCAGCCGCAAATCCTTTGGTATCTTGATAATAATTCTAGTTCCTAGGGATTTGTGATTTGTCCTTTCAACAATACCATTGAAGTCTGGAGGGTTAGTGAATTCTCCTTTTTAAATTTGAAAAAATGAACTCTGAGAGGGTATTTATGAACATATAATAGGCTCACAGTAATTGTTGAATGAATGGATAATGAGTCACTGAGGCCAGGGAAACCTGTAGGTCAGACCAACAATAGTGCTTTCTTTTCATATTTCTGTCTTCTGGACAGCTTCAGGGAGTTCGGCCTGGTTGTAATTGATAAGGAGAACAGGAGTTTTTAATTCTTTCCAGTGCTGTCTTATTTGATTAGCACCGTGATTTATGGCCAGTAGTTAAATGAAAAAAAAGAAATGTTATCTTGGCATTTAAGCTAGTAATTCCAAATGTGACACAAATGACCTGGACACTTCTTGTAGCAGAAAACACGAAAAAGACTTAATGCAAAATACAAACTTTGAGGCCTTTTGTGGCCACTTCTGCTACTCAGCATCCACTCATGCCTGACGGGCACCGTTTCCTGGTTTTAATCTACACGTCTGGTTCACCAGCTGTTTCTTGGCTCATTACATTTGATGAGGTTCCCAAGGCTGTGAAACTAAGCCTCCTTGGCATTTTTTTTTAACTAGGGAGAGGAAAGAAACATTTTCATCTTCTCATTGCAGTTTTTAATGGAACGTCAACATTTTTTTTCCTTGTTATATGTGAAGTGAAGTGATGACTAGTCAGTGATAAAATACTGGAGCATGAAGAAAAAGCATGAGAAAAAAATAATAGAAAGGTATGTCAAATAGCCATCTAGAGAGTAATACACACACATGAGAGGCTCACTTAGGACCAGTTAATGAGAAAGGATATCTCAGAGGCTATCCCTCCATGGGCTCGAGTCGATAATTGTTTATTTGGCTCATTGTCACTTCTTTGGAGAGAGAAAAATGTTTGAAAATCTGGCTCCTTTTTATTACAGAAGAGTTTCTGAGCCATACCAAACATGGATCTTGGAGTCCAAAGATTCCTCTGATGAAATCTACCAAGGCATTAAACTGAAGCCTCTAAAATGAAGGTTCAGGTCTGGAGAAATCTACTTTACACTGTGGGTCAGTGAGCAAGCCAGGACACTCCACTTCACCTATTTTATTTTTCTGTAGATTCTGGCTCTACAGAGTAAGAGAAATAATTGAGTATTTTCAATCAATGGAAAAAAAGGTCACTAAGGACATAAGCAACAGAATATTTTAGTGTAAAAAGTTGTATTCATCTACAAATATAAAAAAACAGGTAAAATAATAAATACATGGATTCCGGCCGGGCGCGGTGGCTCACGCCTGTAATCCTAGCTCTCTGGGAGGCCGAGGCGGGCGGATTGCTCAAGGTCAGGAGTTCGAAACCAGCCTGAGCAAGAGCGAGACCCCGTCTCTACTATAAATAGAAAGAAATTAATTGGCCTATATATATATATATATATAAAATTAGCCGGGCATGGTGGTGCATGCCTGTAGTCCCAGCTACTTGGGAGGCTGAGGCAGAAGGATTGCTTGAGCCCAGGAGATTGAGGTTGCTGTGAGCTAGGCTGACGTCACGGCACTCACTCTAGCCTGGGCAATAAGCGAGACTCTGTCTCAAAAAAAAAAAATAAATAAATAAAAAAATAAATAAATAAATACATGGATTCCAAAGAATAATGCATGAAGGGCCATCACAAACATTTACATTACAGCAAATATTATGGTTATTTGCTGCCCTGTGTTTTGATTTCTGACTTTCACCTCCCCTCAACCTTAGCATCTCACTTCCATGGAACTCTCTGGGTTACTGATCACCCAGAACAGGTCTAAAATGATACATGACACTCCACACTTGGCCCATCGCTTCCTCCATCTAGCACTTATTCCTTCCACATCCCCTCTTTGGCTTTGTCCAAAGCTCCAGTCACCTTCCTCCAAGTCTATCAGAGCACCACAAGGTCTGAACCAGGATAAAGGTGACCTTCAGGTAGATACCCTCCTGGAAACTAGTCCTTGGCCACTGAATGCTGTTAAACAGAGTTGCAAAATTGCACCAACTGGTGCCATTGCAAAGTCATAATTGCTAATCTCAGATGGTCCTCCACACTGTCCAGAAATTCTTGTAAATGCTTAGACATCATTAACTCTGACAAATTTGACCCAAACTTCACAACTCTTCTCAGACCTATTTTTACCAGTTTGTTGTCCTTACTCTCTGCAAATAATTCTCCTCCTGCTACATGGATAAAACAGGGTCCCTAAGAGTGAACTCTTTAAACTCCTACTGCATCACTAAAAAAAATGCTCATTTATATTTAACACCAAGAGCTCCTGAGAAAGAGGCATCTCTCCTCTGGCTCAAGAACAATCCCTTTTCTGTTGCCTGGATCCTATTCCCATTCTCAGGAACATCTTCATCCACCCTATAGGCCAACTCTTTCTGTCCTAGACACATCCTATTATTTCTATTGCACATAGATGTCTTAAATTTGTCCTTCCTACTTCTCTGCTACTCTGCCTTTAGTCAGATCATCTTTACTTGCTGGTCTTCATGCCTCCTCCATTCTTTGCTTATTCCAATCCATTCTCCACATCACTTACGAGTGATCTTGCACAACAATCTTTCTAAAACATAAGCCTGAGCAGTCTTGTCCCATGCTTAAGATCCTTTAGAGGCTCCTTATCACCACTAGGAAAAAAGTTTAAAATCCCTGGCATGGCAGGTTATGCCCTTCATAACCTGGTCTTCCCCCACCTCTCTAGCTCTATCTCTCTTACAATCATGACCCTCTTCCTCTCCCCTAAATACTGCTAGCTTCCAGGTCTCCTCTTATGCAGGTATCTCTTCCTGAAATGTCTTTTCACTGTCTTGTCATTCTTGATTGTTCTTTAAGTTTTTGATAAAGGGCTACCACCTCTTTGATGCCTTCTCTACCTCACTTCACCTATAACTCCCCACTAGGCTAAATGCCTGGGCATTCCCATAGCATCCTCCTTATGATTATTTTCAGTCCTTATCATGCATTTATCATTTACTCATATATTTAGCTATTTACTTCTTTATACAAATGAACTGTAGAAAAATTCAAACTATGCTTAGACAAAGAAAGAGAAAGAAGAAACCCAACCTATATAATTCCTCTACCCAGATTTAATCAATACTAAATTCTTGGCACATATTCTAGTATATATTTCTAAGTATGTATATATAAATATATGATTTCTTGATAGTATGTTTATAAATATTGTTTTGTCATAAATTTTTCAGTTAGCAGCACTGTAAATATATCTCTATGCCAATAAATATACATACACATCATAATTTTTAATAGCTGCTGAGCATTACACTGCATGGATATTTTATTAAAGCCATTCTCTATTGTAAGCCATTTAGAATATTTCAAGTTGTCATTATTATAATCAATGCTTCAATGATTATGCATAAATATTTGTACACATTTTTGATAAGGATATTTTCATAGAATAAATTTTTAGAAGTAGAATTTCTGGGTCAAGAATTTTAGAGTGTTGGTAGATACTTTGCCCCATAGGAGAATCATCCTGTATTTAAGTGCTGGTCTGTTTCTCTTCCTTCCCATTAGTCTAGCCTCCTCCAAGTTGGAAACATCGTGTTGTCACTTGCTATGTCCCTAGGACCACACTTTAAGTATCACTGCCTCACATCAGAGTCAAACATGTCAGAGATTCATGCCATCTGGCTCACTGCCCCCTCTAGGAACAGGGAAACATAAAATAGGACATCAGGATCATCAGCCCCATACAAACTTAGTTTTACCATTTTCAAGAAAATAAATCAACCTAACAACGTGATTAAGCAGAGTGTTTGGACCTATGTCTTGAATGGGTATGTGTCACATGAAGCCAGCATTTACGGGCTGTGTCACTCCTGTGGTGATTCATCCACTGTTCTTGTGACAGCATACACATATCATCTCCACTAGATAATATACATAACTTTATTTTTCTCAATTAAAAGAAAATTAGCGGAAAATGGCAATGATTATGCTTCTTTGTATAACTACAAGTTTGTGCTGTTAGTAAGCCCTCAGTAAATGGTTTTTAATCACCCAGATGAATCTAGTCTTGATCACAAAACTACGAGGAGAAGGGACAGGGGCCTGTCCTGCTGATGTTTTCAGCCTCTGATACAAGACTTCATAAGGGAATTAGCTGCCATCTATGGTGAGCCCCTGGCACGCTTGTAAAATACAGCTGGAGGTGACTCTGCTCAGCATCACTCACAGGTGGCAGTGAGCGGACAGTTTTGGCTGAGGCAGCTGGTGGGTGTTGTTAGGAGTCCCATGTAAGGTCAAAGGCCATTTCAGCACCTGGAGTAACCTTTGCAGTGCTCAGTTCCTTGCAGCACTGCGTGAGTGTAATTTGAACCAATTTTCTGAATGACACACAGCTTCCCATCAACTTTAAAGAATGTCAGAATTTTCTTTAAAAGCCAGTAAAAGGAATATGGGAGAAAAAGGAATTAGTGTCTGGGATACATTACCCACTCACCAGCATGGCTCAAGTACTTTCTACTTGAATTCTGCTGCAATCAAGCACTCAAAGCTCAAGGTTCAAGATGAACCTCCGGCTCTTAGCCTAGAAAGTCTGAAATCACCGCTGAGCACGGTGAGATGGAGGGGAAGGAATGGAACCGGTTCACACTTAACTAAATGACATAAAATTACTACTAAGAAACTTGAAGCGAAGGGGATAACTAATCAGTTCATATCTGTAAAATATTTTGATTCTTTCAGAGAACAGTATTAAAAGCAGTTCCTGCTAATGTTCGGTCTTGTTGCCTCTAGAGTAACATATGCCAGGGCCCAGGCTCTGCCCGTCACCGGGATGCGTTCTGAAAACTGAGCTTCCATCTCTTCTCCCTCCCCGGCCTCCCAGCCTGGAGGTTTCATGAAGCAGCACAACGAAAACAGTGGGGGCAGCTGTAGTTATCAACTTTTAATTGTCAAGCAAAAATATCAGGAAAAAGCCCTCTCCTCTCCTATCACTATTATTAGTTCAAGAAGAGAGAACACTAGAACATACTAGAAAGATGAATGCAAATTCTTCTCAACTTCAGACAATTAGGAATTTAAGACAACATACATATATCCACGTGGTATTGTTCTGACCTTTCTCACTTCACGAAAAAAATGTGTGCAAACTTCATAATGGAGCAACGCTGGCCTTTCGGAAAGGCCCCTTTAGTCTACCAGACCTCAATACCTCGTTCCCCTTTTCCCAAGCGCTCACCTCAAAGCGCGGCCTTCTGTTTCTGTCTTTCCTCTCTCCTCCTGGGCCTCCCTGCGCTTGCCGGCCTGCTCGCCCTCCTCCTCTTTCTCTTCTTCCTCCCGCTGTCCAATCTTTTGGCCCCACGGAGCTCTGATTCCATTGTGGCCGACACCCCTTTTCTTCTTATCTCTATTTCCCTCCAGTCCTCTCCTTTTTGCTGTATCCGGATATCCTCATCGTACCCCATTCCCGGGGGCTCAGCGTTAGTTCCCGTCCCCAGCACCTGCTCTGGGAGGGGTTCACCTCATCCCCGCCTGAGGCTGCCCCTGCTTCTCCTTGCCCAGCATTTCTAGAAAATGCTTTGACTTGGCAGTTCCTTGCCCACCTTTTCTCTCCATTTCCATTACAACTTGGGTGTTTTTTTGTTTTTTAAATTATAACACTGATGTAACTATTTGGCCAAAAATAAAGAAATTATCGCCCATATTTTTACTACTTAAAACAACTGCTGTAATCACAGTGTACATATATTTCAAATTTTGCTTTTTCCCATTTCATATATTAGTTTTTTCACCTTGTTACACCAGTCTTCAAAATATTCTTAAATACCATGTTAACCCCACTCCATTGATTGAATGTATCATATTCTATGTAAGCCATCTCTATATGATTAACATTTCTATTGTTAGGCAGGGGCCAAATCTGCAGGTGGCAGATACAGGCCAGGAGGGCGGATCCAGGAGAAGGGGCGGGAACCAATCTGGGGAAGGGACTGCAGGAAACCGCAGAACACCTGACAATCAAGCGTATCAATCATCTGGTAACACCCCATGCCCCTGCGAGCCCTCCCCCAGGCCAGGCCAATAAAACAAAACCACCTGGGAGTCCCTAAGGTCTTTCAGCTCTAGTGGAGACTGACCCCTTTCTGGAACCTATTCTCACTTTGTGGAGCTTCCTTCTTTTCTGCAATAAAAGCTGTTTGTGTGGAATTGCTTCCTGTCTGCAATCACTCCATCACAGCAGCCTGCTCCAGCTTGTGATTTTTCCAAGCAAGGAGCCCAGGAACCGAGACAATGGTCACCTAGAGGCTGGACCTGACAGTGAGCCTTGAAATTTTTGCCTTTTGTTTCTTCATGTACTCACGTCCCATTTCGAGGTATTTTCTTAGGATAGGTTTTCAGTAATGGAATTATATGGCTCAAATGACATAACCATTTTTTAGACTCTCGAACCATATTGCCAAATTGTGTTCTGACAAAGGTATCCTAATTTAGTGCCACCGGTTACATCAATGAGTAAAACTTTCACCATAGTCTTCCTGTAATTGGGTGCTGTCATTTTATGCATTTACTTTAATAAGGAACAAATGTTCCTTCACTATTCTATTTTTTTTTTAAGACAGTCTCACTTTGTTGCCCCAGCTAGAGTGCCATGGCTTCATAATAGCTCACCGCAAACTCAAATTCTTGAGCTTAAGAGATCCTCCTGCCTCAGCCTCTCAAATAGCTGGGGCTATAGGCATGCACCACCACATCTAATTTTTCTATTTTTTGTAAAGAGGGGGTCTCATTGTTGCTCAGGCTTGTCTCATACTCCTGACCTTAGCCCATCCTCTTGCCTCAGCCTCCTAGAGTGCCAGGATTACAGGTGTGAGCCACTGCACCCACCCAATGTTCTATTTTTCTGATTAGTAGAAAGGTTATTTTACCACTCTTAGTTCATCTTTTGTAAATTATATGTCCATTATCATCCTTTCTCCATTCCTTTCCAATACTATACATCTTAATAGTGTCTTAAGTTTGCTCAATTTGGATGAGTTCTTAATAAAGACATTAATCTTGTCATAATTATTGCAAAAGTTTTTTTAGTCTCATTTGCTCTTTTATTTTAGCTATCTTTTTCTTTGACTTATACAGAAGTTTTGTAATTTAATAGTTAATTCTGCCTACTTTTTATGAATTCTTAAGTTTAGAAAGTTGACTAACCAAAAGAAATAAAAAAGACAGAAAAAAATTGTTGTCCGGATGTAAATAGGGTTAGTAAACGTCCAGTTATACCTGTTCTGGTCTTCATGCCCAGCCATCAGATCAGCTCAATGAATGGGGTCAAAGGTCACAGCCAGCTCCCCTTACTTCCTCATTAGTGAGGGAGGACTGAGAGGAGGTGATATGAGATGGGATTGATGCATGGGTAGAGAGTCTGACCCTGAGGAGGAGAGCACCTCTTCCTCTGGGTTTGGAACAAGGGTTTGGGTAAGTTGGGTGGTGAGGAAGGAGGGTGGCGTGGTGCCATCTACAGAAAGTGAGGGCAGGAAGAATGGGTGTGCCAGAACACCCTCCCCAAATTTCTTTATTATAGACCTGAGCCCTCTTAACACTCACCTTGCATTTGCCGGTTTTTTTTTTTTTTTTTTTTCTTCTTCTTCTTGAGAAAATAACCTGGGGCTTTTAACTGCTGTTCTGGAGCAAGTCATATCAAGAACTTTGTGTGCTTTTATCACAATGAGAAAATTCACACTATTGACACAAAAGGAACTTTTAAACTGTTAATGCCTGTAGTGTTCCCTTTCAATCTCTGAGACCATCCTCACAGGGCTAACAAGAATTACAAGCCAGGCCTCAAGTGACCCTAGTGTTAGCCATTAACCAGGGTGCACTGGTGCACTTTGACCCACTTCCTTGCACTGAACTGAGAATCACATAGTGTGCTGAGCACCTGCTTCTCCATTGTTCCTGTGGGCAGGATCACTGATGGTAGAATCATGAGACCTTTGTTTAAGCATTGTTTAAGTTATTTTTCAGATCCTGAACTCCAGGAGAACAGCTGATGCCAACCAGTCTGAAGACCCCCACCAAGGAACTGATTCTGCACAAGAATGTGGTCTCTTCATCTCCCTGTCTCATGACTTCACTCCTAGCTTCTTGATCAATCAGCAGTCTCTCAGTTCAGCCCACCATCTTTCCCACCATCCATCCAGATCCCTTAAAAAACCTTGTCCCCAAACCTCTCCAGGAGACAGATTTAAGGTTTCATGTTTCCTCAATCACCAGCCCTACAATTAAACATTCTCTGCTGCAACCCTTGGTGTCTCAGTGTAGCCACACATCAGGCAATGAACCTATTATGTTACAGCTCTCTGTCTAAAAATTGTTCCTATTTGCTGCTTACTGCTGCTACTGAAGAACAGAGGAGACTTAAACCCATCACAAAGAGCTTAACAAGGCCGAGTGAGGTGGCTCACATATACCTATAATCCTAGCACTCTGGGAGGCCAAGGTGGGAGGATTGCTTGATGTCAGTAGTTCAAGACCAGCCTGAGCAAGAGCAAGAATCCATCTCTACAAAAAATAGAAAACTTAGCCAGGGAGGTGGTACATGCCTGTAGTCCCAGCTACCTGGAATGCCTCAGCAGGAGGATCCATTGAGTCTAGGAATTTGAGATTGCAGTGAGCTATGATGACGCCAGTGCACTTTACCTGGGGGAGACAGAACAAGACTCTGTCTCAAAAAAAGAAAGAAAAAAAAAATGGGGCTTAATAGGATAAAAATTGGCTGGTCTCTCTGCCAATCACTTCTGCTCAGGAGGAGTTTCATATGGGTCCAGAAAGTCCTCTGTCTTTACCTCCTCCTACCTGCTACACATACTAATTCAGTAGACACCTGTTTGCAAACCCTGCACATACTTCTCAAAGAGGTCCAGATCCTGATTTGGTTTGCGATATAAAGGAGGCAAAAAGTAAGAGAAGTGAAACCAGTATTGTGGTATCTGAATGTTGTATAATTTTTCTCACTCTCTTAAAATGCATCACAGTCATGCTTACAAGCCATTGCAAAAAAATAGAAGCAAACATCCCAGGCCCCAAGCCATTTTCACTCCCAAGAGGCAACTATTTTCAATTTTTAAAATTATTTTTTAATGTTTAACCTGCTATATCTAAGTAAAAATGTTTCTTATATTGCTACTTTCGATTGCCATTAAGTTTTAGGCATTATCTACTGACATCCCTTTATGGAAGATGAGAATTTATTTTATTCTCCACTCACACAAATTCCTGTCTTACCCTCATCCTTCTAATAAAATTACATTATAATTTTGGGCTAGATCAATATATAAATTTTATGTTTCCATAACTATGTTAATATTATATGTAGCTGACCCACATGGTATGTTATAGTTATGTTTACTTTCTTATGAAAAAATTTTTTGTTCTCTCTGGAGTTATTTAGCTTTTTTTTCCCACTTGCACAACTTTCCATGTATCTAGTTAATCCATCGCTCAACTCTCTTATGAAGTGTTAAGTTTCCCTTCAGTAAGTACAAACACATCAGGCACTTCATCTACTTCATCATCTTGGAGCCAGTTCCCTGAGTGAGCAGACTGGGTCAAGATTCCCCTTTTTCTTTCCTTTATCAAGATATCAATGTCCTTAGCCTGAGATTCTGTAAAATACTTAATTGATATGTTCTCCAACTTTAAGGCAGCAATTTTCTTACCACATATTAATATTAAGTTAGCAAAAAACAAAGAAATGAAATAGCACATCGATATCTAATCTTGAAAAAACTGCCATGAAAATACATTGCTGGTGGCACTAAAATTGACATAACACTTTTGCTCCAATATTCTTATAGGAGACCAGAATATACTACCCTAACATATGTTCCTCTGGAATAAGGATTTTTTGAGTAAGGGCAGACACAGGAGAAGCTAATACCTGAAAACAGGGTATTAGTTACCCTTTTGTAAGAGAAATTGACATCTATAAAGGAAATCTCCATTTGTGAGGGTAGCTCCTTCTCTGAGCTAGGAAGAAAAAATGACTAAATCACGGAAGACTCTTCTCATGGAGAAAGCACTGACTTGAATCTGCATAACCACTCATACTCTGGTTTACTTTTCCTGATCACCTCCCCACAAATGGCCTTCTCCCACCCCTTTTCTTTGTTATTTGTAGTACTAAAAAACTGGAAATAATAATGTTCATTAACAGGGAAATGGCTAAATAAAATGTGGAATATATTCTTTGCTTTTTACATACCTGTAGTACTAAGAAAATAAGAGTTGTCTGAGTACACTGTGATTATAACATGTAATACATACATGTTAAAAATTGAAACCATGAACTCATACAGCTTATGTCTACAAGAACATGACTTTACTATTCCAATGTTCATTAGCATACCTTTAATCTTCCAGAAGTCTCTCGCCCAGACAAATAACTGTATACTTCTTAACAGGAAGTTGTCAACAGACTCATCAACTTTTCAACAAAAAGCATCAATTGCCGATTGATAGTTTATGTGTTACAACTCTTTGAACCCCTTGACTCAAAATCCTTGCTTTGCTGTTTCCATCAATCCTAAACAATCACACCATGATCTTTACTCAATCCTACTTAAGGCCTGCTCATTGAAAGATTCCCCACAAACAAAACCCAGAAATTTAAACAAAATCTGACCGTGCCCTTGTGCTTCTAAGATACTATCAATAGATGGGTCTCTCTTATGACAGTGAGTAATGAACTCAGCCCTATATTGTCAATAGATTATATTGGTGGTATTTGAGGAACCCGGCAATCAACAGTGTAGAAAAATTATGTAATATATACATGTAGAAAAAGACAAAGGGATATGTAAAAAATAATAACAGTTATGTTAAGGGATTGGTATTTTGTCAATTTTTCAAAACTTTTTTATGGTATTCTTATATAAGGAGGGCAAGGCTTACTTCAATAACCAAGAATACATTTTGGTACAAGGCACCTTTTAATGTGTAAAGATCAGACAATGGCAAAACTGTGCAACTTGTTATTCTCTGTTGTGTTTTGTAGAACAATCAATAATAATCAAGGGAGAAGCCTACTTAGATAGTAAACTGAGCTATTCTTATGGTAATTATGCTTGTAGAATGGAAATATAGTTGTAATGAAAGTGATCCAAAAATGCTCTAAAGTCACTTAGTTAATGTTGAGAAACAATCAGGAGGACATTGACAATGGCCTTTAAATGGGTTTTGCTATTTAATGGGACAGAAGCTTTAGACAATAGTTTGCTTGCATAAATGTCCTAAAACTAACACAGCATAGACACATTTCACCAAATTAAAAGCCAGTCTTTATTAACAGAAAGCTTGTAGTCAATGGGTTTTGCAGTGAAGGAGCTCAGGGATTTTCACCCCAAAATATGATTCCTTGGTATAAAGAGTATTTTGAATTAAAGGCCCTTAGGATCAATAGGCATTGGAAGGGGCTTTCTTTCTATCTGTATAAAACCAGAAAGATCTATCCCAAAGAACAATTGCTTTTCCTTCCCCTCCCAGTTATCTCAATATATTGTGGGAAAGAAGACTAAGGATGCAACCAGAGCTGGCCAACCCATTTTACAGATAATACCTTTCTTTCAGGTTAGTTAAATTTCCAAAGAGAATCATTTACAAGTCAATCTATTTACCCCTATCTGTTCATTCTCCCAAGTATCTATTCATCTTCCCAAGTAACCATTTATTGTCCCTAAACAGAATTACCTATATGCCTCACCTCCCACTCCCCTCTAGAATGAGGGTATATAAACTCTGGACCCCATTGGGATATTGGGTAATCACTCTGTGATTCTCCCCCTGTGCATGGTAAATAAATCTCTTTCTCTTATTAATCTGCCTTATTGTGAGTTGATCTTCCAGGGTGAACAGAAACTATCCCCTCACCCACACAGCAGTGTTTGTCAAATGTATTTCCTGTCATTTCATGAAAACCAGGGAGCAAAGCTGGCATGTGGATAGATTTTGCCACAGCTGGCAAGGGTAGCATTCGACTATGCCCATGTACAGTTATCTGTTTTGTGTCAAGTTTTCTAAAGCAATCAAATTTTGATGGCTTGGTTTGTTAAATTGGCTGTGGTTAGGCCAATGAATGGTCAGCCAACCAGGTAAATGTTACCTTCTCCATGGGATATTAACTCATACTGTTTGTTACTTTTTTAATCTTTGTTCTCTAAGGCATAAATGAACTATAGTGAGAATGAAGTGCATCAATATGGGCACAACAACAAAAACAGGAACAATGAACAAAGAAGTCTGAAGATCTCACTATGATAAGACCAAGGGTTTATACAGCTTCTATTCCAGGTAAACACATGCTAATGACCAAAATAAAGACAGAAATATTAAGATTAATCTGGTAATTTTATTTAATATTTACCATTCAGCAGCAACCAACATGAACATCTGAGCTAACAGAATCTCTTGAAATGATCTGCTATGTAGCTGCTTCAGAAATACACACACATGATAAATTCAACTGCTCACTGCCAAAATTTTTTTTAAAAAATGGCTTCAAGAGCAAATAACACTGATTTATACTGTGCTCAAGCACTAGTCAACGAAGCTATTAAATTACACAGGAAAAGGAAATCAAAGAAGCTTTGTTATCTTATGCATGTCATCTTATTTAAATGGAAGGTTTTACTTCTTTAAAGCAACAGAAAATGGAACTTTATATATATGTGTGTGTATATATATGTGAATGTGATTACAAACACAAAGTGTTATCATCAAAAGCAAAAGCTAGTTCAAAAAATTTCTGACTGCAAAACTTGCAAGATACAAAGCTAAAATGCATATGTTCCTTTTCTCAATTATGAACACTTTCACTAAACATAAATATTTAACATATATTAATTTTTCCAACATTCAAAATTGTAAAGTCAATATGGCAGAATTATTGTTAAAAGCACATATGTACAAATATTCTTTTTCCATACATAAAGTATTTGGCATAATTATAACAATCATACTGCATCCACAACTGTTTGCTTTAATTTTTACTTTTTTTTTTTTACACATAATGGTATCTCTTATTAAAATTAACCAGTTATATACAAAAATACTTGAACATTTATTATAGAAAACCTCTATAACCAGCCTCAACAGCGTATACCTGCTGAATGGTTTCATTAAGAGAATATAAAAAAGTGGTCACTGCCTTCCAGGTAAGCTATCAACAAAACAAATGCGGTTAAACTAAAATGAGCTTCCCAACAAAAGAGGGAAAATATTTAACAGTATGATTTAAAATACAGTTCATATCTATTGTCAATTGAGTGTTATAAACAGTCAGTAAAAGAAAAAACTAAGATACAAAATACATTACTACATACAAGGTGCTCTTTTCACACTCCTACAACTGTGGCATTAGCATCCCTATCTAGGTCTAAGATGCTAAGTCGCAATACTCAAGCTAGAGCAGTCTACGGCCATCCTCCTTCAACCAAAGGACAACAGGTCAGCTAAGAAGACAAGCTCCACTGGTCAGAATGGAGAGTTGTGAGGAATTTTTTATTTTGTGCAGAATGGAAAGTTAATGCCCTTGCCTTTTGTAAGTCTTTTTGCCATTTAATCATGCTAATATATTTTCACCAAGGTTTTTACTTCATTTACACTATTGATTTAATACTGTCCTGTATCGATTCCTGAATTCTTGCTAATGGGACACAGTAATTTGTGCCTGTTTAACACTTGAACATCTGCTCTTCTTCAATGACAAATTTTATATAGGAAACTATCAAGTAAGGAAGCACAAAATTCAAGTAAACATTTCTCCTGGAGTCTCTTGCTTAATCTAGCTGATTGGGACTCTGAAAGCAAATTGCACCTTGAAAAGAAATACAGTAGATACCATGGTGCCAGGGTAGTAAAGGATTTAGCAACCAATTCACAAAGCAGAATTTTAAGAATGTAGACAGCTGTCAAACAGCAAAAGCAACCTTATATAAGTACTTTGCTTCAAGAACAAAACAACTCCAGTCCCAATCCTTTGCAACTCTTTAAGTATAGATATTGTCTAACTAGCCTGCTTTAACCTTTAAATCTGATGATCTGCATCGATCATGCTGCTCAGGGCCAGAAACCTCGCCTTATTTACAGAAGTCTGCTAAAGTAAGGACCATTGTGTTAGGGTGTGCATTGACTTAATAAGCTTTCTCGGAGTATCAAGTATTCAGTAAAAAGTATACAACATTATCACTCATTGCATTGCTTGACAATATCGTATTGGTTTTTAAGATTAAACTATGTAAAAAAAGTGAACATAAAAAGGTACAAAAGGAGTCTTTATCCCTATTTACCACTTTCAAGTGAGAAACGTTTTAATGAAATTCAGCCATACTTCGTGTAACAGCTGGCGACTTCTAGATCAGCATAACTTTTTAACATTGTGCAACATTACATTAATAAGAAGCGAGTTTTAATTCCATCCATTGAAAGAAAGGTCTAAGTTATTAAAGTGCCTACACTACATGTCGTCCCATCCTATTTTGTAAACGGGCAAAGAATTCGTCTCGGGTACATAGAAAAGTGACTTATAACTGGGAGACCTTCCTGGGCAGGGGCCTGGGCCGCGGGCCGGGCTCAGTCCTCCGGGTCCCGTTCTCCAGGTGGCCGGGCCGCGCCGCCAGGGGCTTGGGGGGCAGGGCGGGGGGCTCTGCGGCCACGGGGATGGAGAGGCTGTGAGGTAGCGGGACGGGGCGCCGCAGAGTCCGCTCGTACACGCTGTAGGGCGGTGGCGTTTTGCTCTCCTTGCGCACCGGCTCCTCGGGCCCCGGCCCCGGCGCAGCCGCCGACTGTTCGTTCACCTGATTTTCGAAGCCTGAGGTTTCCGACGTGCTACACCGGCTGAGAGAAGAAATGCCACTGCTGTAGCTGCCCGACAACACGGGGGAGTTGGAGGTCAGTCCTGGCGAGTGGTACTCCACCGGAGACGGGGTGAAGGACTGCACGGAGCCCTGCTGCCACGGGCGCGGAAGGGACAGACAGCGGCGTCAGGAGCGGAGACACGGCCCGACCTGTGCCCCTCCCCTGCAAAGCCACACGTGGGAGCCCCAGTCCCCAGTACCCCACCAGGTGGCCGCATTTGGAGACAGAGCCTCTACAGAGCTGATTAAGGTAAAACGAGGCCCTTAGGGTGGGCCCTAATCCAATCTGACTAGTGTCCTCGCAAGGAGACGGACTTGGACACACAGGGGACACCAGGAATGCGGGCACGCGGAGAAAAAGGCCACGTGAGAGAAACGAAGCCCGGGGACACCTTGATCTTGAACGTCTAGCTGCCAGAGCTGGGAGAAAATAAATTCCTGCTGTTAAAGCCACCCCAGTCTGTGGGGTATTGTGAGGGCAGCCTGAGAGGACTAATACAAACAGCCAGACTCAAATTTGAGTGTTGTCATTGGTAGCACTAAAATACACAACAGACCTGTGTCTGCCAGGCCCACCAGTAATAGCGTTCAGCTCACTGCCCCTTTTACTCCTTATCATTTTCACATAGAGGGATAAAAGCAATCAATAAGAGAATTCGGAGGCACGCAATTAGTCCTGTAGTTTGAAAGAGAGGGAACTGGTGAGGGGAGCTTTGGGGGTGCTATTTCACTATTCTAGCTCAGCAGGGCGTGAGCTCAGAGCTGCAGGACAGAATGACAGGGCAGCTGTGGACATCTGGGTGGGACACTCTCCCCCACCCCAGCTCCAGACCCCTGAGCTGAAGCTGCAAGCTGGCAGCCCTTTTAGCTCTGGCCTGAGATGTGAGCCTTTTCATCTGCAGTGAAAACCTGATTTAGTTCCTAATTTGTAAGAACAGGAAAATTTCACATGAAACCCCAGATTTCTCACATTTCAGAACTAGAAGTTCTGACAACAATAGCACACATTCTCTTAATGGAGGTAATCTTTTGAAGCCAAGTGGGGGCTGTCCCCTTTAGATGGGGCATGAATTCTTAAGTGGACCACAGTTCCTGCTATTCCACATGTTCCCACCCAACCTCCTTCGCTCATTTATGTCAGCCCTCTGACCCATCTGGCATCTGAATTATTGTTTTCCCAACTGGGATCGTGAGAAAAATGAGTGCTAAAGAGGTGCTCTGTGGAAGAGGGTTCCACTGGGAAATGCTGCATACTATATTAGAGCACATTCAAAGCATATTAGCATGTTAAAGTCTTACAATAAAGAAACCTAAAGAACTTTGCTCAGCCCAGTGTTTTCTAAATTATTTGACCACAGACCATTTTTTCACTTATCACATAATATCCTAGAAAACTAATGTTCTATATAGAACACGCTTTGAGAAATGCTGGCCTAGGCTAGCTTTGCTGTGGTCTCTCTTTTATAAGAATGCTGGTAGACACAAATCCTTTCATTTAATAGGAGCCTAAAATTACGCAAGGCCAATTAACAGACCCCAATTCACTGCTGTCTTCGTTAAAAATTAGACTTGAAATTCAAAATATGGCAGTTCAGCTCAGTCTTCTCTGTAGGGTTAAACCTATCATTTCATTGCTGGGAAAAAAAACCCCACTAAATTCTATCAGTTAAGGCAGCGCACTGCAGAGCTAGTATAATAACTCGGTAGCAGTGTGCCCCCTAACGTAAGCCAGGAGTTATAACACAAATGTTCGATCTACTTTCTCTTCCTTCGAACTCCATTTGTAAAGACATGGCTTTAGGTTGCATATGGCCAGTTAAAATATATGCAGGTCTGCAGACAGGTAGCATACACTAGCTTGCTAACTAGGACTGTTTGGTAGCTACTCAAACATTTTCTGCCCCTGGGTTCTTTTTATGGCTTAAGAATTATTCTCTAAGACTAATTATTGTCTATTACTACTTCGTGAAATCAAGTTGAAACACATAGATGATAATTCCATAGCAACATGTGGGAGCTCTTTGTAAGTGTAAATGTCAAGGTGTGCAAAACCCACACTGCTTTCCTTCCCATCACATCAAGATGACAGGCGATGGCTTCTGGAGCGAATGCTGTCACATGTACTTTCTGATAACAGCTGCATTGCAGATGACAACAGAACTAGCAAATAATTCACACTTACCAGCAAATTTCTACATCAGAAATTTAGGCAATGCAAATGAAGCTGCATTTCTTTGAGTTTCTTCTTCATTATTTTTGCTTTTGTTTTCCAGTTTCTCAATTGCTATCAGCAAATATCGTTAGCATTGCAGATGCAACGGATCGCAACCTGCCCCTATGTGTTTGTAGAGGCTAATTTATCTTTTTCACATTAACTAGAACTATCTCATCAACAAAAAGGACATAGTGCGTGTAAATCCGAAGTCACTCAGGTACAAAATCATTCTTTCAACGTTCACTTCAACCTCATATTTGCCTCTGGGGCAGCAGCTCTGAACACCAACCACTCATATGTACTGACACTCCCTGCAGCCAGTCTGATTCAATTTGGATAGAGACTAAATATTATTCTTTATCTTCATGAGGGATTTTGTGTGTTTAGAGGTATTAAATAGACTATGTCTACAGGCTAATTCAAATGTCTGACCTGTAAAGCTTTCTAGTTTGTTCCTAGGAATTTTTTTATCCATTTTACTGCCTTGTTTTTCATGATCAAGTATGTATTTCTAATGTAAATGGCATAAAATATTAAAAGGTAGAAAGTTGGGATTAGCTTTGTCATAATGGGTGAGGTTGATGATACAGGCAAAAAGACACAGAATAATATTTTGTAGATCTTGATTATTGATGTTTTTCTATCTAAGTGAGTGAGTGAGTGAGTGCGTGAGAGAGAGAGAGAAAGAGAGAGAGAGAGAGAGAGAGAGAGAGAGAGAGAGAGAGTGTGTGTGTGTATTGTTTGATAGGCCTTAAACTAAAAGACTAGGCTGAAATGTCCTAAGAGGTCTGTTGGGACCACATATCTTTCCTCATTCAGTATATGTACTGACTCTAGTTTGTAAGTTCTCATTGCTACCATTTGGAGAATGAGGCTAATAATCTGAAAACAAATGCTGCATTCCTGGAGGCGGCTCCCCAAGGGGAAAGCCCAGTGTTGCTTTCTTGCCCGTCTCCCCCCAGCCCTTCTTTATATGTTCTTTGCAAATGAAAACACCTCTTGATATACTCGGGATGGGTCTTTGAGAAATAAAGGAACCTGGGCCAGTCTCTGGCCTCAGTCTACAGAAGGGGCTGTACCTTCATTGGAGATCGCCCAGCAGGCGAAGGGGATACTGCTGTCGTGTGTCTTGCTGGTGAAGCTGAAAATGGAGAGAGAACATTTCAATTAAGAAAAACCAGACTGTTGACCATGTGCAAATGCCATCTGTGTTACAAACCCAGACAGATGATCCAGTGCACAAAGATCTCCTAAGCAGGGGGTGTGGGGGCATGGGTAGGGACAGGGGAGAAACTAAAGGAGGCCTGTCCAAAACAGGTTCCTCACAAAGCATGGCATGACCAAGACATGTGATGATTAGTGAAAAGTTATCAGGGTATACACAATGATTTGACCGAAATGACAGGGCCCTCAACTGGTCCAATGTCCTTTCCATTTCTCTAAAATCCAAATGATTCTCCACTGCTCGATCTATTTCATAAGGTGTAAGGTGCTAGAGAGTAGTCCTTGGGGAACAGCTGCTGACGTTGGCCTGAGCAAGGCCACCTGGGCAGCTTAGGATAGCTCCATGGGAATATATTTAATCAGCCCCCCTTCCATACTTTCAGTATTCCCAAAACAGAAAACCCTTGGCCATGGACATACAAGAGGTGTGCAGTTTTCCATTTCTCCCCCTACTTAGGTCTTCCCTTTGTCCCCTGGTGGTGACACACTATGGATTTCATCATCATGGCAAAGAAGAGCATCTCTTTGTTTCTCCCACTAGATTTCCAAGTTCTACATCTGGGACGCAGGTGTGTAAAGGCACTGCTCCCTGTGAGCGTGTGTGGATAAAGGCATAGAGAAGCTGGCCATGACACAGCCAGCAGGGTGAGGGGAAGGCACATTTCCCAATTCCACATAGGCAGGTGTCAGTGAATCCAGGCTATCTTGCTCTGTGATTAGCTGCCACTCTCCCAGCTGTCAGAGTGAGGTTTGTAATTCATAAGAAAACTACAGAAAGGCTGAAAGGAAGAAAGACAGACAGTTACAGAGCCCCACAACAGTAACCACAGATGGTGACATAGGACAGACCATGAGAGCAATCAGTGCAGAAGGGATGGCAGCCCTGCCAGTTAACATGGGAAAGGTGAGGTCACCTGTGTATTCTGGGTCCTAAGGGAACAGGGAGAGTGGCCACTTTCACACTGTGGGGTGTGCAGCCTCCCTCTCGCACGCTGGGGCATGCTGTCACCACGTGTCACATTCGTTCTCCTATCCTGCCAATTGTGGGTGCTGATTATGGACGAAAATCACGTGTGTGGAGAGAAACTGATCCTGGCTGGGAACTGTATTTCTGCCATAACTGTGGCAAAAGTCAGAGTTGACTGTGTCTTGAGACTTTCGTCCTCCTGACTCAGGCAGTCACTGACATCAACCACCATGGTGGCCCCAGTGCCCAGAGCACACTTGCAGAGATTTCTCTGGAAAGGCATTTTCCCAGAGATCTAAAATAGTTTCATCAGTGTCCTTGTCTTGAGGTTTGAACTGGCCTAAGAACCTAATTACCATCAATATTATTACTTAAAAAATGCTTTCAAGCTTCCAACTTTAGGGACACAATCAGGTTTAAATTGGAGACTGCCTGAATATATATATATATATAAAACATTGCAAATGAAATATAAACAGTTTGGCTGATGTGTCTTAGTCTTCCACAGTCATGCTGATACACTAATGCAGCTTAAAGTTATTTCTTGTTCTGTTTTAAGATCTCATATGTCTTTCAAAATTTACTGATGCCTTGACTTTTAGCTTTGACAAGTATAGAACAAATTGGGTAGCATTTAATTTATTTTAAAAAGAGGTGAAGAAGGGGAGATGTTAGAATATAGCAAATGAAACATGAATAATCAATCCAGGAAAAGCCATGAAAAAAATAGTATCACATTTTCTGTCTTTTTTTTTTTTTTTTTTTTTTTAAGAGACAGGGTCTTGCTCTTTTGCTCAAGCTACTAGAGTGCAGTGGTGCGATCATAGCTCATTGCAGCCTTGAACTCTTGGGTGCAAGTGATCCTCCTGCCTTAGCTACTTCTCAAGTAGCTAGGACTACAGGTGCATGCCACCATGCCTGGATAATTTTTAATTTTTTTGTAGAGAGGGGGTCTTGCTCTGTTGTCCAAGCTGGTCTTGAACTCCTGGCATCAAGCGATCCTCCTCTTCCCGCTCTGGCTTCCCAAAGTGCTGGGAGAGCAGGCAGGAACCACTGTGTCCAGCTTATTTTCTCTTGTTTTTAGGCTAGTTGTATTTGTAAAGCTTCAAACCTACTCTAGACATATGTAAGCACTGAAAAGATTCTCTTCATTACCGGAATAAGCAGACAGTAAAGTAGGGAAGGCCCCTCTTAAAAACTTAGTGTAGGTCACTAAGCAAATTGCTTGTTCAGAATGAAAGGGGGCCTGTTATTGCTACACATTTATAAACGAAGCTTCTTAAGATCCATTTTTAGTGGTTCTCAAAATTTAGTGAGCAGAAGGATCACCAGAAATGATGTTTGGTAAAAATACAGATTCTAGGGTCTTACCCCAGGAATACTAAAATTCTGCTTCAGTAGGCCTGAGGTTAGGCCTGAGAATTTGCTTCTTTCACCACCACCCTAGGGAAACAGTGCCCTGGATCAATTCTTTGAGAAATACTGCTCTTGAACACAGTCCTCTCAAAGCAACAGATAAATGGGTGTGAGGTTAGTCTTCCCCACAAGCCTATCAAAGTCACTCTTAGTTAATTCCTATTTAGGGGCAACCTGAAACCCTGGATGTCAGTCCTGAATAAGATTGAAGGAAGTGGCTGAGTTAGCAGAGGTTTGACAAGAAGGAAGTGTGCAAAGCAAAGGACAGAGAAAATGCTAGTGGCCTAGCAAGGTTAGGGTACCTACCTTGGAGGAGAATACCCTACAAAATCTGTCTGAGGGGTTTATTAGGAAAGGACCATTGTTTGACCCCCTCCCCCAAGTAACAGAAGTTCAGGAAAGAGCAAGGACACTGTAAAGGAATTATGAAGCTACTAAGGTTTTTACCTCAGAAACAAAATGCCTACCTTTCTCTGAGGAGTTCAGGACAAGTTGGAGTTGTCAGTAAAAGTTATTTTATAAAAGTGATTATTCAAATGCTTCAAATACCCACCAGTCTGTGTGGGTCTTGGAGGGACAGGGGGAGAGATAAGTTTCCCACTATCCGACATGTTCTTGGCTTCCTTCCCACTGTCCAGGCTCCAGCTGCTAGGAGTGGGATTCACAGCTGGAAGGGAATAACACAGCTAAACACACACAGTCCAGCTTTGCCCTTAGAATGCTTGAGATCTTAGAAGAAAGAATTATCCAGAATGAAAAAATTAGCTGGATTAAAAAAAAAAACCCAAACAGAAAACCTCTTGAATACTAAACCTTTATTTAATTGGCTGCCTTCCAGGGATAGTTGACATTTAACTGGGTGACAGCACATCTCTTTATTTCCCTCAAGTTGTCAAACAGAACTATAAGTCTCTATAATGGAGTGTAGAAACTTGTTGAGAATTACAAGTGTGTTTAGATTCTGGGTAACAGAAGACATGGTCACTAGACTATTTTAAAACTTGGGTTTTAGTGGAAATTTCTGGACAAGTGACACCTAAGAAAAGACAGAAGGCAATGACATACTAATATTTTAATTATTTGGCAGAATTCTTGGGAAAGAACAGTCATGCCACATCATCTCCTTGGCGAAATCTTTGAGGAAAGAGCTCTTATTTCTGAAACCCATGGATTACACTGAAGTATATCCTAAAAGACTAAGTTGGAATACTGAATATATCGTTCTTATTTTGTAATCTGTCTGCTCTATGCTTCAGTAAGATGCAGAACTATGCAGCAACCCTGTTAGGAACAAGGGCAGAACATAACAGTTTGTAAGGAGCCGCTATGCAAATAGGTTTACAAGTCTTGGAGTTCCGGCGGCTTACTCCCTGTGCTGATACTGCCATCTGATGGACATGCCAGGGATTTCAACATTTTACCACTAGCACTTTCATTAATGGGATAGTGTCACCACTCTTAAAATCCGGGATGAGAAAAATATGGCATTCCTAAATTCTACTGATAAAGATCAATGTTTGCTTTATAACGTTAAAGCTTATTTGTATCTTAAAATAATTTTGGCTAAGGCCTCACTGATTTCTGTATCCCAAGGAAGGTTTTAATGTTAATGTATCAGTGTACCCAAATGACAATACAGTCTAGTTCTTAATGAGGGCAATTAAAGCACACTTTCCCAGCATTTGTCATTAGCGACTCTTGATTCATTTCCTGGGGAGCCACTCCTATTTTTGAGGCTCAACCCTGGGAGCGGCGAATAGATGACTGGCTGCAAGCCCCTACCCCTGTAGTTGAGGAAGTCTCATTTCAGAACTCTGCCGTGCTGCACAGACTGATACTAATTGGCTATTTACTGCTATGCATGGGTTTGGTTCTCTTTTTTGTGTGACCTTGAGGCAGGGCACACTCCATTATGCACTGGGTTGCCATTCTTAAATGGTATTTAATTGTACGAGAGCTGTATCTGAGTCACCACACACGACAGATGAGCTGGAGAATGAGCTTTGTGAGGGAGACAAAGGATGGGACCACAGAATCAGTCTGAGGAGATGTTATTTTCATCATGCTGAATAAGGAGCCTAATTGGCAACTTCGTTTCAGGAAGAGCAGACATTGCCTTGGTGACTCGCTGAATGACAACAAAAAGCCATTAAACGGGGGAGTTCCTAACTCACTCAGATTCTGCTGTTAAATCTTATAAGAAAATGGTTTTTGAAGAATGGATCATAAATGACTGTCTTTCATTAATCCCCTAGTCCTGACCATCAAAGTTCTGGAGCCCTGCCTTCTACATAGACACATGGAAGACTGAGAAAATGAGGACAAAACAAACCCTTCCACATTCCAGGGCTGACAAAGGGGCTGGCTTCATACCCACCTTTCTCAGGTGCAGAAAGATTTGGGTCACTGCGTGGCAAGGCCCCATCTCCAATATGATTAAACAGCATCCTCTGGAAAGGTACAAGAGTCTATTTTTATGATGAAATATACTGACATAGGAGACCTTTCAGAATATGAGATGATTATCTTCTTAGTGAAACATTTTATTCAAAATAATGTTATATGGTATGATGAGCCTAGGAACAAAGAATTCAGTTACATTTAAGAAAAAAGGGGAGAAGAGCTTTAGGTTTTAAGAAAAAGAACACAGTGTTTGAAAAGTTTGTATTAATTTTAAATATCAGTGATAAACATTCATAATAAAACATAGGGTAAAAAATAAATAGTAAATAAAATAAAATAAAAAAATTAAAAGGTAAATAGTAGCTGAACTATGGTGTTCTTTATAAATATAAATGCTAGACTGGCAATATGAAACACAAGTAAGAGTTAAAGGAGAAAGGTCAAAAAATCATGACTGAATGGACTTTAACCCCTGCACATTTAAAATTCTATATTATTGAATGTTCCCAACACAGTAAAATGATAAATGTTTGAGATGATGGATATATTAATTACACTGATCTGATCACTATACATTATATGTATCAAAATGTCACTATGTGCCCCATAAATATGTACAATTATTATATGTCAATTTTAAAAAATAAAATCATTTTTCAAATCCTATATTAGGCAAAAAGCATATGAAATGGTCAATATTCTACAATTTTTAACCTACAAAAATGCCAGTTTTACATGGTTCTACTGCATATATTAAAAGAAAAAGTGCCAAGTCCTTAAAAGTAGATGTGCTATAGCAAAGTGTACTATTGAAATTTTGGTAACACACACACTGTGCTTCCGATTTTACCAGAAGCAAACTAATTGGGGAAGGCTTTCAGAGTTCACCATGCTGGCTACATGTTCTCCTGGAGCAGATGGAGAAACAGGGAAATGCCCTCACGACTTCAAGTGACAAAGGGAAATAACACTGGTCAGCTGGTCCTGCCAAACGCACTTGGACACAATCTCTGCAAGACACCAGTGTCACACAGAGGAGGTGTCCCAGGACTCCAGGGAAGATCACACAATCAGCAAAGAGAAACCATTCGAGCCAAATCCCACTCACTCTGATCCACTTTCAGATGCAGCTACAGACATCTGCCAGGATGGTGTAGAAAAACAGAGAAACTAGCTAAAGTGGAAATAACTATTTTTCTAAATTATCCCAAGTAATCTGTCACGCTCTGGGCTATACATAAATCTTCAACTTTGAAACCACCCTTCAAAGCCTTTGCAGTGCCCCAGGGCCAACCTCAAGCCCCGCTCTCACTCCTACTAAGAGGGCTCGCTTCAAAACCGACTTCAGGAGGAGGGTGAGGGCCATGTTCCCTCACTTCTGTGAGTTGACAGGGAAAACCCAAGGACTCAACCGGCCTTCCCTCAATGAATTCAGGAAGAACGGCAAAGGCAGACGGGAATTGCTCGTGCGCTAGCACGTACCTCAGAAAGGAATCGATGGCAGCTCTCTGCAACAGGTACAGGCAAAAGGCTACGGGGCAGCAGCTTCTCCTCAAGGCTGTTTTGCTAATGTAAGAAATTCCACTGGATTTCTGCTACACACTCATACAAACACACACGCACCCATACAAATACACACACACCCCCATACAAACACACACACACAGACATTTCATTCACCCAACTGTCCCTTGACACGTTTAAGCAGCAGTGAAACATGAAGTCAGATCAAGGAGGGTAAAATTTCCCATTTCCCTCTCAGCTTTGCTGCTCAGGTGACAAACCACGTGTCCCTGACAGAAATACAACTCATACAGAAATTCCTAACAAAGGCCTGAGAAGAGAAGTGCACTCTTCACCAGGCTGGACTTGTCTGACACTGCCCAGCTGGCTGCTTTTGGCAGCTCCAGTGTGTTTCTGCAGAGAAAAGTGAGCCATCACACTTTTCCTTGTTTTCCAGTTTCCCCATCCCACCATGAGTACCTGGGAAGGCTCCACCGGTGTTGGGTAGATGGCACTGCATGGTCTCTCTCTTGGGGACAGGCAGGAGTTTTCTCTGGAATGTTTGTGTTTGTCGGACAACAAGGGGGAAGCTGGGAAGAGAAGGGGAGGTAGAGTCATCAGCGTGGTGGACCTGTCTGGAGGAGAGAACCCGAGTGTGCGGCAGCTGCCGCAGTTTGGGAAACTGAAGCCCCAGTTTTCGGGGGCTGGAAGGTTCTGTGGGTACCATTAGTCTCCCCCGCACCCTGGCACTGACCTCTGGCACTCGATGGAGCAGAACTTGTCACATTAGGCGAAGCGGAGTGAGTAGAACTCAAGCTTGAGGTAGATGGGCTTGGCTGCAAATACACAGGGAGCTGTTATCACACCCCAGGTAGAGGCGTCACACAACACTGACATATTCGAAAGAAAATCAACATTTTTCTTCACATTAGCAGAAAAACAAGAAAGAGAAGGGGAAAAAAGGCCATTTAGAAATATACAAAATGCTTGCTAACTAAGACAGGTAAAGAGGCCTGTCTGAATTAATCAAGAATCTGAGATTTTGATTGCTGCCAAAGGAATGCGTTCCCATTAGTTCCAGCTATGTACTGTGACTTCATATCATGTAGCAGTGCATTCCCCGACTACAGTATAAGCAGAAAGACTTCCAGCCTAGGGCATACGAATAGGTGAGTGCTTTTAAAAGGCATAGAATGTGCTCTCTCAATATCTTCAAAGAGTGTGTTCAAAGCATGAATTTGGAAATATGTGTTATGCCCCCTTTCCAAAGATAGTGGTGTGGAAAATTTCAGCTTAGTCTTACTAAACTATCATAAATGCTGTATTAGCAGGTCTAAATAGAATGTTTTGTTGCAAGAGTTATACTGGCTCTAAAATCCCTGAAAACTACATTTTTTTCTTATGTAAAAAAAAAAAAAGAAACCTTTCATTGCAGAAATTTTCCAACATGTACATAAGTAGAGAGAATGTGGTAACAGACCCTCAAACCATGTCTTCTTAAATTAAAAAAGCCACTTAGAAATGCTAAGAGGCAGCTAGCGGGGGGTGATGTGGTCCGAGAGTCCTGGACTAAAGAAGCAACTGGAAACAACAGGGTCTCAGAGCTGACCCAGCATGGCCCGAGCTTCTCTATCGCTTGCTCATGTCTTCTTAGAACGATGGGGCAATTTTGAGAGAAACATCTTCGTAGACTCCCGAGAACAGTGAAGCAGTAAGAGCGCTTAAAGGTCTGTCCTTATGTCAAGTCCTTGTCCTTAGGTCTGTCCATAAGCACAGCAGAATGAACAGAAACGCTCATGATTGAGACAGAAAAGGAATAAACACAACCAGACAAAAAGCTCATTAAGTACCTGCATGTTAAAGACTTCATCAGAGCTTTCTGATTGCCCTGTAATATTGCTTACTTCAGCAGAAGCTTGTGAGGACAGTGAGGAGGAAGAGTAGCGGTTGACAGCTGGGTAACTTAATGGGCTGTTCGGGGAGTGGGAGGGGGGAGAAAAAAACAGGTCGTTAGCTCAGTCTCCAAATTGCACTTCATCATATGCTGGAATGGTATAACACTAAAGGGGAAAAAAGTACAGCCCATTTTGTTGTCTCCTGTTTGCCTCAATATAATCAAATGTTTGTGTTTATTTATTTCCCATGCTGCTGCTGTTTGAGCAGTGGCAGATGTCTGCAGCTGCCTCGCGGGTAAATTATTTCATTAAGAAATAGCGTATTTGACAAATTGTGCCATAAAGAATGAGAGAATCATTCCAGATCATCTTGTGGGAATGCCAAATTGTGAGATAATTTGGAATATGACTTACCTGCGTCTAGGAATTACCCTGGTACCATCTGGGCTCATAGAAGCAGGTGCTGAGTTTCTACATACACGAGGGCTGCCATTAGGAAAATGGACGGGGCTGGCTTGTATACACGCAGAGAACTCCTAAAGACGTGGCAAAGAAAACATTTCCATGCAGTAATGATACCGGCAAAATAACTCATGAAAGATTTCAGTATGCTAGATATACATCCTCATTGTCATGGAATCTTTGTAGTATTAAGCCTTCCCTCACTTTGCATTTTTGTTTTCATAAAAGGTAAGCGTGGCAAATAGCAGAAAAGGCAGTTTTGATATTTGAAGGTTCTCTGCTAAAACGGTGCAGTTTGGTAGAAAAACCAAAAGATGTCACTATTGGATACCTCATTGTGCCTCTAAGCAGCAGCAAATGGCTCTGGTCAGACTGCCCGGCCATGGATATTTAGTGTACGTACCTGAATCCCTAAGCTCGACTTCATTACAAAGAACTGGTCGACCAGCTTTTTGTGGAGGGGTCTCATATCCTGAGGGACGAACTTCTCGTGCACAGCCAAGCCAAATTCCAGAATCTGTGCCTGGATGGAGAAAACTCACGTCAGTGACCGCCTCTCATGAAGCGCCTGCTGCAGACCCAGCGTGCACTGTGCATTTTGTTCACATTATTGCTAATCCTCCAGATCTGACAGGGCAGGATCAATTGTCACGTTACAGGTGAGGAAACTGAGGATCTGAAAGGTCTTGTATAAAGATGATAATGGGGACTTGAACGTGGATCTGTCTGATTTCAAAGTCTTAATTTTCCTGCTACCCCAAGCATCTTTCCCATGTATTTCAGATCTGTCATTACAGCCCTTATTAACAGTTATGTCTGTGGGCTCTTCCCGCCCTTCCTGCCCCTGGGAAAGGCAGGAGCTGCTCCCTGTCAGGATGGCTGGGCATTCTCCCCTCGGCATCTCTTTCTGGATGGCGCCCTCTCTCCCACGTCACCCTTCTCTCCTCCACCGAGCTCTTCTGTGCTCATCCATCCCTCCCACAGATTTTCAAAATCTGTCAGGGAGGAAGGAGAAAATAAACAGGAACTCTGTAACAGTTGCTACGCTTCTTGCTTTTGTTTAAAAATATTATTTCTGTTCACGTACTATAATGCTACAACGGAGCAGGTTCTCTACCCTGACAGAAAGTTTTCCTGCTGTGAGGACCCAGAAAGAGATGAACATAAACATTCAGCTTTCCTTTGTTCAACCATCAAATGCTACTTTGATTTGAGCAGCAGCTGTCTTTCACATGGTAGAAATGCCCCCGTGCTAAAGTGGCCAAAAGAATAAATTCCACAGGCTGAGAAGAAAACAAATCCCATGTCACCACAAAGTCTTTTATCTTTGCAGCTTGTGAAGATTCGAGGTTGAAAGCTCAGGTCAAACGGGACTGACCCTGGGCGGCTGGAGCCTCCAGCACCTTCCCGAAGGGACAGAGCTGTGGCAACTCCCACTCTGGATGCCCAGCCACTGCCAGAACGTTTGTATGAAGAGAAAAACACCGCAAAGTACATATCAAGGACACCTTTAAAAGTGGAGCGTATGTCCCAGGCGTCAAGGGAGAGGGTGGCTGGCCTCTGTGATGGGAGGTGGAAGGGACACAGGGCTTGAGCCTAAATGTAGTGACCACCAGTCTTCTTCATTTTAAAAACCAGTTCTTAGGCGACCCTCCCTTTTGTTCAGAGAATGCTACAAGTTGTTTTCTCCAGGAAGGAGACTCTGGCATGAAGATTAGGGTGTTTACTGGGGATTATCTGTGGGAGGGAGGGGCAGAAGCAGGACTTGACAAAAAGAGCAAATGAGCTGCACAGCAGTCCTGCCAGCCTCTGCCAAACCCCAGGCACCTCTGGAGTGTCCTGGTCTGTCAGAACTGTCCTGGGTTGGGACCCCATGTGCCAGGCTTTCTATCTTCCCTTCAGTCTTGTATGTGAGCCATGGAGAGGGCAGTGACCTACAGCTGAGGCAATCCCTGAAGGGCCCGGCAGCTGCAGGTGTTACCGAAGGCCACACTTCCAGCTGCTGAGGCAACAGGTCCTTCCTGGCGGGAGCATCAGGGCACTGCACCTCCGTGTCCACTGGGCAGTTCCTGTGAGGTCCAGGGAAGGACGGGGCCCCTCCAGTCCAATCCCCCACTTGTCACTGTCACAGAGATGGAGTGACTTGCCCAAGGTCACAGGACGGTCACTTGTACGGCATGTCCCATGACAGAGCGCTCACGCTTGCTAAGCCATGACTGTTCCCACAAGGTCCCAGGAACATGATCAGGCGGGACATCGAAGGAACATAAAGGTTCCTTGATTTTATATTTCCTGAAAAGCTTTTTGGCTCTGAGCTACATTTTAATTTTGGGGAAAGAATTTTCAGTCAGGATGAATACAAAAGATACAGTCCTGGGATGAAGCAAAGAGACGGTGCTCAGCTAAAATACAGATTTCTAAAAATCAACAAAGGCTAACGTCATTCCATAATCCCAAGTATTGGATTACCTAAACTGCTCACTTTTAACTCTTTGCACTCGCTTGCTTTTTTCTCGATTCCTTTATTCTACTCGGGATTTAATTTTTTAAATACCCCAGATTTTACAAAGTGCGGCAGTAGAATAAAAAATTGGAGTTTCTTTTCATGCCAACTTATTTATTTGGATTTCTTTATATTTCAAATTATTGATACATTTAAAGAGTGATTTTAATTTCTATAATTTTTCATGGTGTGATATTTTTTGAAACATTCACCCACATGAAGACCTGGTTTACATTCACATGTTTGGCAAATATAAACCGTCTCTCTTCTTCCTCCTTTGATTTTTCTGTTAGAACAAACAACACAATCTTTGTGTTTTTTGTTAGGGTGAGGTGTGATTATATGGAGCATCTAGACATTGCTCTAAGTTAGTGGATAATAATCTATCCCTGGAAGTTAGTGTACCATCTCTGCATTTACATTTTACTTGTCCTTTCATGCTAATGAAAACAAGAAAAGATACTGGAAAAATAGACAAAAAAATCCCCCTTCCCCCTACGGTGAAACTACCTGTCGAGTGTGGCTCAACATACGAGCTGCTACCGATGTTAACCGTGTCGAGTCACACTCGACTTCCGAGTGCAAAGGGCTAGCATCTATGTCATGCCCCGGGTCACACTGGGAACTTGGCTTAGTCTCTATTTCTTTGCAGGTCAACTTCAATTAATTCCTCTCTCTTTTCCAGAAGCTGTACCGGAACCTACTCCAGCCACAGCCTTCACCCATGGCCACCTCTCCCCACCCAGTATTAGGTTTTGTGGACTTAGCCAATAGATTATAAAATATAGACTAAAACCAGACACAACCTCATCATTTTCTGATCTAACAGAGCATCTTTTATTTATTAATGTGGTATAATCAAGTGGGAAGAGATGTTTTAGTCACATTTTATCATACATATTCCACTTTTTGTGGGAATAAGATATCTTTATTTCCTATTTAACTCAGCCTTTCAACCATGTCTCCTACCTCGGAGGTTTTCAAATCATGTTCAGGCCAAGAGCTATCAGTATGGACACAGTAGGCAACAGATTACTCACTCCAGTTCTTCGTACTTGATGGTACCAAATAAATAAAAATAAACTACACTTCTTTGGAGTAGAACGTGATGATGAGTTGTGTCTCATTCTGTCCATATGATATAATCTATAGGCTTAGTCTGTAAAACATGATACTGTTTTAAAGCAAAGTCTTTTGAGTGCCCACTTCCTTATTATAACATATTAGTAGCAATATCGTTCATTCATGCACTCACATTTTGAGTTGGCCTGAACTTACCTGTGCACAAAATTTTGAGTGAAAAGTCAGTATCAAGCTTACAGTAAATATTAGGGAGAAAACATTCAAAGACTATTTAGGAAACTACATATAGTTGTTTGTTACACAGGTTAAGTATCCCTAATCCAAAAATCCAAAATGCTCTAAAATCCAAAACTTTTTGAGCACTGACATGACACCACAAGTGAAAAATTCCACACCTGACCTACATGTGATGGGTTGTAGTCAAAACTTTATGTGCAAAATTATTAAAATTGCTGTATAAAATTACCTTCATGCTATGTGTATAAAATGTGCATGAAACATAAATGAATTCTGTTGTTAGACTTGGATCTTATCCCTAAGATATCTCATTATATATATGAAAATATTCCAGAATCCAAAAAAAACTGAAATCCAAAACACTTCTGGTCCCAAAAATTTTGGATAAGGGATACTCAGCCTCAATGGGCTGCCATAGTCTAATCACTGCTAAGTTAATTTTTGTATCCAAATGGGAAGAAAAAGTAGAAATTAACAAGTTGTGATATATTACAGGAATCCATAACCCTTGACCAACAGCTTCAGTAAGACCACTGATGTAAAAAACCATGCAGATGGGTCTCTAGGTAAGTGAGCACATATCCAGGCATGATAGAGAGAAGGTGATTGGCTTCTGCCTCCCTTACCTGCTCAAGCATCAGCTCTCTTAATCGTGCAATTTTCTCCCCATCTTCAGGGTGACTTAAGATATATTCTTTGACAAAGAATGCCTAATAAGAAAAGGGATAGTCAGTCTACTTCAGGAGAGTTACAGGGGAAGTGAAAGATACACTTGTTGCTTTTAAAGACCTGGCATCTTTAAAGAAATGACACCATTCTAAACCACATTTAGGGACAGATGGAGTGATTCCTACTGTAGGTGGTTGGTCAGAATGGGAACAGAAGGAAAGGATTGTTAAAGGAAGATCAGCAATTGTACAATAAGTACCCTTGGTAAAATAAACAAAGGACAAGCTCAATCTGTAAGCTATATGGCATTCTATCCTAAAATAAATTGCCTGAAGATTCAGTGTGACCTAGATGGTGGCCTCACCTTCCAGGCTATTATGTCTTTCTGTTTAAAACTAAGAGGGCAGATGAAAAGTCCACTTAAAGTATCTTCTATACAAGATTAGACTTTTCTATGTCCATGAACCTGTTTGCTCAGGGAAATTATTTGAGATGGACATTTATTAAACAATCCTGATCTCCCTTTTATTCATGCAAACACACACACACACATTTTCCCAAATTATTACATGTTGGAAAAACAGAGTAAGTGGCATCATAAATAATTATATGTTTGCTCTATTTAAGCAAACAAAGTACTCTATGTTAATTGTAGCCCTATGTTTGCATGCTGATATGGGCATATATTTTGAAAATTCATGAAACCCTTTGAAATCACAAAACTTTCTAGCAAACAACAATACCTAATCCTCACCTCTTGGTACCTGGAAACTCCACCATTAACTGCGGCATCTATGACTCCATTCAGGCACATGGTCAGGGGATTAATATTCTGCATCTGTCTCGTCTGACACTGACTGATCAGGGTCTTCAGCTGCTGATTCTTATTTTCCAACACTTCAATTGCATTTTCCAGAGGACTCATTTCTACCTGAGAACAAAATGAGCATAAATATATAGTGAGTTTTGTGACACTTAAGAAGACAAAGTAGATTATGCACATTCTCAATTATCTGTGCTCCCTGTGAGCTCCCATCAGCATCTCTACCAGGGACCATCCAGTAGAATAGATGAGGATGCAGAAGTCGAGTTAGCTGTTCATTAGTAAGGTGTGAAAAGGGCAGGTTAAATACTCATTGGTTGAAAAATGCTTTGGATAATCAGCAATCAGCAATTTGATATCAGCATCACAATAATCAATTTAATCCTTAAAGTAATATCCAAGCATCTCATGTCTTTTGAAACCAGTTTTTCTTTTCTTTTGAAGGGCTAAATATTCAGAAACCCTGAATGTTATTATAACCTTTTTAGATGCTTATTTGAGACAAAGCACCATGGGAGATATAAAGATGCATTTATAGATCCTCTGATGTCAAGGAGCTTTCAGCCCTGTTGGGAAGATTAGACATATGCCCATATGAACCCCATATGTGTATATAACAGCACCATAAGGTGGCACAGGATGGCATACAGTTGGGAATTATAGAAAACAAGATAATCATATATAATGCAGGATCCATTTGTTGAAGGAGAGCCAAGTAGAATCATAATGACTTAAAAATTCTGAGTTGTATGGGGGACCTAATTGTGAAAATGATAAAAGTGCTCTTCAAATATATGGCATCGGGACTGTTACTGTCATTGACATTCTCTTTGAAGAGAAGGTCTGCCAAGCTCTCAGCAATAAAGTAATTTAGGCTTACAATAAGCACATTTAAATATTGGCTCTTTCAGTTAAGGAAACAAATTAGAGTTTTTAAAGGTCACTTAGATGATCTTAAACCAACACTGAAAAATCCTACAATAATTTGACTATATCAAAATTAAGAATGAACATTCATCAAAGCCATAACAAGAAGGTAAGATAAGCTTGAATAAATGAGAAGATATTTATAACATGTATAACCATCAAACAACTCATGTCCAGGATAAAGACTATTAAAAACCAGTAAGAAAAAAGCAATCCAATAAAAAACGAGCAAAAGTTTGAACTGCCACTTTACAAAGGAAAAAATTCAAATGGCCAGTAAACACATTGAACCTCATTTGTGATCAAAGATGTGAAAAATAATACCACAATAACATACCACTAAATACCCACTGGAATGGCAAAAATAAATATAATAATAGCAAATGAGAGTAAGAATATGTACAACAAAATCTCAATTATTACTGTAAGAAGTTCAAATTGGTTCATTCACTTTGGAAAACAGTTGGAGGTCTGTGTGTGTATATATCTATCTACACATGTATCTCTGTCTCCATATAGCTTATGATCCAGAAATTCTACTCCTAGGCATATATCTGAGGAAAAGTGGAATAGGAGATATGTGCACATGTATACCAGGAAACAGGTACAAAAATGTTCACAATCGTCTCCAAAATCCATACAGCCATTGATAAGAGGATACATAAACATGTTGTGGTATGTTCATACTATTAAAACAAACTTCAGTCACATGCAATAACATGGGAAAATATTACAAATAATAATACTGAGGCTGGGCATGGTGGCTCCTGCCTGTAATCCTAGCACTTTGGGAGGTCAAGATGGGAGAATCACTTGAGGCCAGGAGTTCGAGACCAGCCTGAGCAAGAACAAGACCTCCTCTTTAAAAAAAAAAATACAAAAATTAGCTGGGCATCATGGCATATGTCTGTAGTCCCACTACTCAGGAGGCTGAGGCAGAAGGATCACTTGAGCCCAGGTTGAGGATGCAGTGAGCTATGATGAAGCTACTGCTCTCTAGTTTGGGAAACAGAGCGAGATCCTGTCTCAAAACATCAACATCATCATCATCATCATCATTGAAAGAAACATATCTCAGTATGATAAACATAAACAGTATGATAGCATTATGTGAAGTTCCAAACCAGGCAAAATTAAACTGACTTGTTCGGAGACAAACAGGTGATAAACTAAGCAAGGAAATGAAAACTGTAAAAGTCAGGATAGTGGTTACCTCTACAGGGAAAGAGAGGGAGTACATGAGAGACTTCCAGATGCTGTTGGCAATGTTCTGTTTCATCACTTGAGTGGTAGTAAATAGGTATTTACTTTCTAATTATTTGTGACATTAAGCCTTTATTTTATGTACACAAAAGCTAAACCATAAAGGAAAAGTCTGAGGGCTGTGATTAATTGAAATTTAAAAAGTAAGCAAAATATCTTAGAGACAGAACATAGAATGGTGGTTGCCAGGAAGTGGGGAAAGAGGGAAGAGGGGCATTGCTATTTGGTAAATACAGAGTTTTAGTTTTACAAGATGAAAAAACTAGAGTCTGCTGTACAAAAGTGCACAGGTAGTTAACACTACTGTACTGTGCACTTAAAAATGTTACAGTAGTAGATTCTATGTGTTTTTGATCATAATAAAATAAAAAATCTATCTTAATCTTTATAAATTCCAGTGCTATTAATATAATTTTTTTTCTAAAAAGCAAAACAAAATATAATAAACACAGACAAAAGACAACAACTTGGGAAAATATTTCTAACCTGTAGTTCAGACAAAGTGTTAATATTTCTCAAATACTGAAGAATAGACAAAGGGGCTGATCAATGCATTCATAAAAGAAATAGAATAAATAAATATGTTAAAACATATCTTTGCTAGCTAGCATTCAAAAAAGCTGAAATAAAATATTCAAGTCTAGTGTAATCATTTTTGGTCTTTGGTCTTCCAAATCATTATTTGGAAAGATTAAAATAATATACAACATGCAGTGTTGGAGAGGGTGCTGGGAAAATCATGTTCCTAAGAACAGTTATCCCCTCCAAACAGGGTGAAAACTGATATATCCCATCACTGATCCATGAATCAAAGGTTACACTGGGGATATTTTTGATAGGTTAATTCACTTCTATCTAGAGAAATAATTATTAGGAGATAGTCAAAGCATTGTGCAGAGTTATGTGTATAAGGAATGCTCTTCAAAGAGTTACTTTCCTTTAGCTCCTACAAGGCAACCTTTAAACACTGTTTATCACTGAAAAGAATCAGAAGTCATTGGAGAAATGGTTCTCTCAGGTCTGGGGCAAGAGATGTACAAGTGAGCCTGGACCAGGAAGCTAAGAAAGCATCTTGCCTGTGATTCATTCATTCTCTTCATTGGGGAATGTCCTTGGGGGACAGAAAAGAAGACAGGTGACCAGGCCTTATCTCTTTCTCAATTGAGCCTTCAAGTAAATAGACTAAGAATAATTGTTAGGATGAAGACATGTTATTTATTGAATGTCCTTAGCAGAAAATCCCCAAAGGATTTCTTAAAGTAAATAAACCCAGAATCTATGAGGAATGATTAGAAAATGTCCTTAGAAGCTTTACAGTGAACTCTCTGGAGCATAAAATGGAATGTTTCATAATTTACATTTTATAATTTAAATGGGCCCCCATATGAGGAACCCTGTGAACGTTACTTAGAGACTCCATCTATTATCCCAAACTGTTACTATTGATGTGGGGTAGATGGACCTGGCAGATAAGCGTGGTGTCTAAGAAGTGTCCTGTTTCCTCTGAGCATCCCTACTGTCCTGAAGTTATTTGTAAAGCTTGATGCTGGGGAAGATTGCTGGGTCGTACGTCTGATTTGACAATCCCATCCTGAGTGTTAGCTCAATAGCAAAGACTACTTGGATATTCTGAAAAAGCCTCAGGAGCCAATTTGAAGAGGTTCCCATCAGGCAAAGATGGATTTGAAATTTAATAAGAATAACTTTTGAGTTTAATATGAATACATTTAATAAGAATAAAATTTGAAATTTAATACAAATAACTGCCATAAATTAAAACAAAACAAATATGCTTAAATCTGTGAGTGACTTAATGATACTAAAAACAAACCAACCAAACAAAAACCCCTCTATGGTCAATTTTGTAGGGTGATAGGGAATCAAATTATTATTTTGAAAACTTGTAAATAAAGAGAAAGAATAGAGCATTACCTTTCCTTTCCTATGCCTCACAGTAATCAAATAGTTAGTGAGGTGATGTTTCTCTTTATAGAAGTATTCCAATGAATAAATAAAGATGAAATGGTAAAATATCACCATTTTGTAACCCATAAAAGATTAAGGGATGTGGGCAATGACTGCCAATAGCTGCCAACATCACATACACACAAAGACAACCAGAAGCACGTAACACCACCTACGAAATAGTCTTGCAGAAACAAAACCAAAACATTGTATCTAGCCTCTAGATCTAACTAACTGCCAATTTACAAGAAATGTAGGTGACAAAGAGATATGTTCAACGACTCTACTGGGATGCAATCTGCAAAATCTAGACTTAAGGAAATACATCAGGATAAACCACTTAGTTTCTTCAACAACAAAAAAATTCAAGGAAGAAAAAATGATTCAGAGGGAAAACTATAGATTGAAAAAGATTTAGGAGACATTTCAATCAATCAAAATGTATAGCCCTTTTCTTGGATCTGGATTCAAAGGACAAAGAATGAAACAAACAAACAAATAACTTGATGAAGTGTGAGTGAACACTGGATATTTTAGGATCAAGAAATTATTGTTCATTATTAATGTTATAATAATATTGCAGTTATTTTTTAATACATATATGTACTCAAATATTTATAGATGAAATGATATGATGCCTGAGATTTACTTCAAAATAATCCAGTGTGAGAGGGAGTGGATAGAAATGCACATGAAACAAAATTGGCCTTTTTGATTGGCCTTTTTGATAGCTGTTGAAGTAAGATGATAGTCAGGTAAATCAGGTTCATTATATATTTTTTCCACTGTGTTTGATATAACTTAAGTTTAAAAAGGTCACTGGTTGCTGTGTACAGGAGGGCCTGGGAGGACAAGATTAAAGTAGGAGGTCTCTCAGGAGGTTACTGCAGTCCCCAGGCACTAGCTGATGCCATCAGTTGGGGTGGGGACAAGTGCTTGCATTCTGGATATACAGTATTTAGAAAATAGAGCCACACAATTTTTTCATGGGCATGATGTGGTGTGATAACATTCTCATGATCTTTAGTTGGATTTAAAAAAAATTATTAAAAGGTGAAAGATTTATACTATCTGAAGAGAAACCAGAGTATAAAAAAAAAATCATTATTTATAGATCTTAAACCATAAAATGTTTTGACCTTGTTTAAAAATTTAAAATTGAGATTACTTCTCATGATCAGAAAAAAAATTTTGGCGGGTTTTGAAAACAGAATAAATAAAATACTGCCAAAACAATAGTTCTGAGGCATTGATATATTAACAAAATTTAATAAGCTATTCTGGGCCTGTGATTTATAAAATAAAGGTATGTAATTTCATCTGAAACCTTTGGTGCTACGTGCTTCAGAATTTAGAACTTTTCAGATTTTGGAAAGGTAGTAGAAGGCATACATGGTGCACTGTGTACCCCTCAGCAGTACCTGGGGCAGGTTCCTTTAATTAAATGCATTAATATTTCTGCTGTGAAACATATAAACATTCCTACTAAATGAAATAAAGCTAATAAATGGCCTTATATTTGAACAGCTTGGGTATATTAGCAAATGAATTTCAGAGCCAAATATCTTTTGGTTTTCAGATTTGGGCATTGCAGATAAAGAATTCCAATTCAATTTGGCATAGCTTTATTGAATACCTACTATGTGTTCCTATTCTTGAAGACCTTCATAGGAATTAAACCAGTAAACCATTAACTTTAACATGAATAGAAGGTGGGGACATTCCAGGCAGCAAGAACAAAAGAGAAAAACACAAATGCTGTTAAGAGTGGGTTGTGTTCAGGGAACAAAATAGCTGAGTTTGATTTGTTCTATTTGACAGAACATAAGATTATATATTTTAATAAAGTAGGCAGCTGATGTTTGAAAAGTTGTGCTCCTTTTATCCTTATCAGCATGCTATATTTTATTAGCATTGTGTATGTGTGTCTAACATTTCAAGGGCTAGGGCCCTTGGTGAGACTTCACAGAATTTAACACTCTGGGTAGTAAGTAGCTGAAAAGGCTCTCTGGACCATTACCGCAGCATGGATGACTAAGACTGTTTCTGTGGGTTGGGTCCACGCCATTCAGCAGGAAGCGTAATAAGAAGACTTTGTAAACATGGTGTTCAGCAGTCTCCCTTCTTCCATGGAAGGTACCGGGGTACACTACATAAATAACCAGTTTTGGGGGACACTGGACTCAGACTGTATAAGCAAACAACTATACTGATGTCATCTGCAGAACTGAGTTCACTTTGTTTAGTGAGCCATATTAATTTTTGGTACTGCAAAATGAAAACCCTATTGAATCTTTAGCTTAATTGAACATGGTAAACTGAGGGTAGTTTCAATGCTGAGAGGTTTCATGTAGGACGAGCCATTCTTGAAAGACAAGTTGGGTAAAAGCTGTTCTTACTTTTGCATCGACAGAGTGGGCTTGTGACCTAAATAAGGTATGGGTTACATGACATTTTCACAATTGGCCCATTTTCTACACTTTCTATCAGACAGAGAACTGTGGTAATCAAAGGGCTGGCCTCAGCCATAATGGACGTACCAAAGGAGGAGGAAGGGACATCATGAGATTTGGGGGCTGTGGCTGACATCCAACATCAAGGTGCTGTCAGCTGGAAGAAGAGCACAGACAGCTGGGTGGGGTTGCACCCTGGATGTGGCTGCCTTCAGCCACTGCTGTCCCTGCTCTCCCTAAGTGGGACTGCAGCTGGGGTCACGTTTTACAGCCACAGGGTTCTTGAGTGCTGTGGTCACCAGCTTCTGCAGTGGCGCCCACTGCTCTCCCGCTGGGGCTCCATCCAGGACTGCCTGGAAAGATGACACATCACCCTCCCTTCCACTGGGAACTGTGACAGCACACACTTACTGTCCACCAGGTTCTGTGCGGGGGCTTCACATCAGCCTCATTTGGCCTATAAGGAAACCAAGGCTGGAGGAGATTAACGTGATTGGCTTTGGAATCAGAAAAATCTGGGGTTGAGTCTTTTATCAACATCTTGCTCTGTGACCTCTGGCAAAGACTTTTAACCTTTTGCTAAAAATTGTAAAAATAAAGCTAAGCATATATATCTCATAGCTTTGATGTGATGATTCAATAAGATAAAGAAGGTAACATTGGCACTGGCCTGAGGTAGTAAGCATTGAGAGCCACACAGCTATGGTAACTAGGAGAGCTGGAATTCCAATTCTTCTAGCTCAAGGGCCTGAGCAGTTATTTTATATGTGGCAATTGTGGTTGTTTTCAAGGAAGCCCTCTGGTTGGATGTGCTAGGACAATAGTAATGCTCACCTTCTCAGCCTTGTAATAGCTCAGTATCATAAACATTCACTTTCTTACTATGAGTGTTTCCAGGGCCTTTGAGTCATAAGCAGAAGTAATTAGTATGAGGCACAACTCCAGGTGAGAAAGTGTGATGAGAAAGTGCTTGAGAGCAAGCTCTGGGGCCTTACCACTTCACGCTTCTCCACTTCAAACCAGCGGGAAATGCCAGGCAAGCTCTGCACCAGGTACAATGACGTTCTCTCCACCCAGAGACTCTACAAAACACAACACAAATTAAGCCCTCAAGCTGCTCTTCTTTCTAGCTTCTGATGTTTGTCATCCATTGTTACCAGGTTTTGCTTATTTCTGTCAGCTCTTCTTCAGTCTTCATTTGAAAACTCATGAAACTATCACAGTAAAATATTGCTGAGGCTTATGTTAGAAATTCTATTGCATATCACCAAACTGTTTTCTTCGTAAAATAAATGAGCTCCTACTTCAGACAGCAAGCTAAAAATAGAAAAATAGGACATCGACATTGTTTTCTTTGCTGTTTCTCTAAAATTCTAATTTAAATTCTCTTCCACTCCTCAAGGTCAAGCCATTTTTATCTGGCAAGGGTAACAGTACCAGCCAGTCAATACATGATTAGAATAACAGAATCCTACAGGAAGAAAGGGCTTTAGGAATCACATAGCTTGATCTTTCTATTTTAAAATGAAGGTACTTAGTCTCAAGGAACCAATGCTACCTGCTCAAAAGCTACATTCTCTAATGATCTGCAGAGCCAGCACCAGAACCCACCTAGGAGGACCTGTGATGCTTCCTCCATTGCTAAATCCACTGTGCCACATGTTCTCGTGCCTGTCTGACCTGCTGTGATTGAGGTGAATCTGTATTCTAGAGCCAGGGCTCCCTCTGGCCAGGACACGAGAAACCATGCTGCCTTTCGTACAAGCTGCTGCTGAGGACAGGGTTCTCTTTTGCCAACCAGGTTCCGTTAGCTATGTCTCATCTTCCTTATATAAACTGTGTGTATTCCTGAGAGGGTAATAAGCCTTACAACATTTCTGAAATAGTGCCATTTATTCAAACAACAACAACAACAACAGAAAGGAAGAGTTTCCTTGGGTCAGCCAAGATGTACTGAGAGGAATACGGCAGGGCCCTATGACATGAGGTCACGGTGTCCTGGGGTGACAGGCAGGTAAGCAGAGAAGAGTGCAGAGTGAGGAGAAAGGGAGGCTGCAGGGACTCGGAGGAGGATGCAGGCGTGCACACCAGCCTGGTGGGGGGAGACAGACGTTCTCAGAGGGGGTGACACGTGAGCTGCATTTTGAAGAGTAAGTAGGAGTTTGCCAGGAGGAGAGTGGGGGTGGCGTGCAGGGTGCAGGCAGGAGGAAGCAGCCTGCACAGAGACGGAGCGGCTTGTGAAAGGGCACAGCGAGAGAGGAAGAGGGAAGCTGAGTGTTGCTGGAGCTGGGAGGGAAGGAGAATGAGTGGGTTGTGGCGGAGATGAAGCTTCTGGACGCACAGTTTGGAGCCAGACTCTGAAGGCCACAGGCACAGAAATAAGGAGCCAGATTTATGATTATTATTTTTTAGGGAGATCTCTGTATCACTGATGAATATTTAAAGGGATGGCCACTATGAAATGTGGTGCAGGGGAAAAAGCAACGGAGAAGGAGTCAGAAAATGTGGGCTCCAGTACGGGGTCTACCGGTAATTAGGATGTAACTTTTGAGGAAGCCAGTTGTCTGATTCCAGTGATCTTTGACTACTTTTCACTAGAAGCAATTGCAAGAACTGTATCATAAACAAACTGCATGTTCAACTAATTTTGGAGGGCAAAAAGAAAAATATAAGTATCCTGAAAGGATGACAAAATGATCACGGATCTTTTCAATAATATCCCAGTGATGTTTTCTGATGGTCTCCTTCTCTTGATATTTAGCTCCCAAATCCCCTTGCACAAAGAACTGCTGTTTATTCAGCCCCATCATAACTCTGCAAAGCGATCACAGCTTCTCTTTCTGATCTCCTGGCTGTGAGTAACTCTCAGAGTTACTTCTGGGAGCACTGGAAACTAACACTTAGGCACAGCTGACCACGTGGGTTAACATTAGACATTCGTTACTAACAGTGCTAGGAGAAAATCTGTGATGAAATATCTGTGATGAAATATGCTAAGCCAATTACCCCACAGTGATGAGTTCATTTTGCATTCTTTGTTTAGGCATGAAACTGGGGGATCTATCTGGTCTTACTGTGTCACTGTTGGCAAAGAAAAGGGCAGCTTATAATTTATCTGCTGAACAGTCTTGTTCTTTTCCCCCAGTGGGGCTGTGAGAAATCTTATCCCTTTTTGGCTGAGAGATCGCTGAACAAGCAAGGCATGTTGGAACTACTGAGAGCAGAGAACTCAACACATGCAAAAAGTCCAAGATTTGCTTTTACTCTGCATCCTCTCAGAAGTTCTAACTGCATAGTGTTCTAACAGAAAAAGCAGCAAAAGATGGCACCATACCCGAAGTCTACCCAACTGTTCTCTGTCTCAGGAGCCTCCTTCTCCCTGTTCATTGAATATTCTTTACTCACTACGCTCCACTATATCTGAGAATAAATATCCTTAGGTTCTCACAATTGGTTCAACATGAATGAATGAGAGGCCTGAGCTGAGCTCAGCCATGAGTTCTCAAAGACGGGTCTCGGGACTGCCGGCATTAGAACCACCGCATAAAGCTGATTTTAGGAACTCCTCCCAGACCCTCTGAATCAGAATTCCTGGGCCGGGGACCAGAAATTTTCTTGGTTAGGAAGCAACCCTTGTCTCTCTGATACACAGCAGAGTTGCAGAACCACTAGACTGAATCCTATAGTCCCTTCTGGTTCTATCATTTGATGCTACTCTGAGTAAATATTTGCTAAAGGTCATGTCCCAAAGAGCTCAGAATCTATCTGAGGAGATAGTATGTAATAAAAATAGCATGGTACCTTGAATTCATTCTCTTTATCTTTAGTGCCTTTGTGAAATGGTCTGTCGTAGCGGAATTTCCAGATATGATTCACTTTATAGAAACTTTTGATGTTGTCTGGAACACCCTCTCTCTGCAGGACCTCCTGGCTCTCCGGAATGGGAGTCACAGCATATATCTGCAAATCTAGGATTAAAGAGTCAAGGAGAGAACTCGACTTGGCAAACTCCATGGATGTCTGGCACGATTGGAGCTGTGGCAGAAAGAAGAGGACGGGTAACAATCTGGTGTTTCCATTTCAGTTGAAGTCATTTAAAAAATTGCCAACATGATGCCAAGAACTCAGTTTATAGCAAATCACGTGTCAACCCACAGGCCTTGAACTAGTTCTAGGTAGGTGATTCTGACAAAGTATCAGTTTGAAATATCCATAACGTGTGAATTTATATACCTCTTTTTGATTTTTTTGGTCGGGGTGGTGGGAATAGTTTGAGTCTTAGATACTGAGAATTAGGATAATCCTAACCCATCTTCATGAGATACTCTTAAGTCTGTGCATGACCCTTTCAAATTTATTGATTGCTTATAATAATGTATAAATACTAATGCAACCATGACCAAAGACAGAGACCAGACCACTGACAATGACTTATGTTACCTGTGTGATTCTGTGTCCCCAGCCTTCCCACATTTGTGGTACCTGTTCTCCTGAATCATATCAATAAGCAGAGTGTTTAGTAATAGTTTATATTTTTTAAAATTACATTAGAGGGGTATAATAGTTACTTGTATATCTACCTACTTCTCTTCTCATTCAAAGAAAGACGGAAAAATATTTTTCCTTATGTACTTTCTTCGCTTGCATTTTGATTTCTGTTTTGAAATGGTATTCATCTGTCAGTGGAACTTTAAGGTGTTCTTTAAGACTGTCAGTTTCAAGAAGAGGCACAGGGATTCAGAAAGGAACGACTTGCCTTTGTCTGTAAGGCCTGTGTAATTTCAGTTGAGTTGCTTGTGTTTAGATAATGGGAGAGTGTGAATCATACAGCAATTACTAAAGGCTGCCCAGCATATCATAGCTAAGAGCCCCCAAAAGATATTGGAGTACCTCTTTCTCTTCTATTTGTTGTTTCAGAATAAAAATATTGGAGGCAGGGTCAGGGAAGGGATAAACAAATGTATGTCAGTAAACAGAATGCTATCATGTTCTTGAACTGAAGTGGTTTCCACGGGATATATCAGAGGAAAATTATTCTAAAGGAAATCACTAGATAAAAGAGCTTTAAAAGCAGGGCTGACATACAGGAAATTTTAATTAAAAGGAAAAAAATTCTTTAGCAGAATTTTTAAGGGACTTCTTTTCACCTGACATTATCATAATAAATAGAACAATTAAGTTCTGTTCAGAAGGAGCTAAGCTAACATTAAGATAATGAGAAAGAGGAAGAGTAAGAGCCTGGCTGTTGAAAAGGGACCGGTGGCTGAACAACCTTGCATGAAAATGTTCTGCGGCTGACAGCCAGTGCCATCTCACTGGGACCAGCACTTGTAGGTGTGGATACACTGAGCTTCTGCCTGGAAGATGGTCTCGTCGGGCTGGTTGGCGTGCTGCATGGCTATGGCGTGGGGGAACTCGTTCAGCATCCTCTGCTGGAAGGCTTCCAGCCTCTCATAGTCATGCCCTCGGCACACAAACTCCTTATTCTGGAGATGAAACCAAAAGAGAAATTAGGGCTATGTAACTGAGTGCATTAATTACAGAGAGCAGCCAAAAAATATGACACTGGCATTAACTGACCACATGCCACACATCAATACACTACAACAACAACAAAAAATACCCACACTGGAACAATCTGAAAATTTGACCAAATATTCAAATTGCAGGGCAAATGTCATGAACATAATAACTCCACTCAGTAAGATAAGACCCAGTAGAGTGACTCAGTCTTCCCAATTCATTGGCATAAGGCCCAAAGAGGTGTTGAATTCTCAGAGCACCAAAGTACTATATATATATATATATATTTTTTTTTTTTTTTTTTTTTTTTTTTTTTTTCTGTGGGTCAGGACTCGCTCATTCATGTAAGAATGGTGGAGGTTATTTCTGAGGTAGGCTAAGAGAGCTAGAAAGATGAGCAGGTTTCCAAAAAGTACCTTAATATCCAGTCAGAAATGAGGTAACTCTGATAGTTTAATTATACTGAAATTATAATTGTTGAGCACAGTCACTGACGGAGCACTCTGTACACATCTTATTCAACCCATACAAGCTTGAGAAGATGTCACCCCCACCTTCCAACCCATTTTATAATTGGGGAACCAAGGCTCAAAGTCTTTAAGCACTTTGTCCATGTACACTAGTTTCAAACTCAGGTGTGAGTCCAAGACCTGAGTTCTGTCTACTCTGAGCGCGGCCTGGTATGTCCAGAAAAAAACCCTAGGAGCTACCAAGACCAAGAAAGGTTATGGGATCTCAAATCCTGAAGATCTTCAAGAAAAGGAGAGAGCAGTTTGTGGTCTGGGGGAGATAAGGCCCAAAGTTTTTGGTGTTTTTCAGCTCTATGAAGTTCCTGTTATTATGTAAAATTTACTAAGGAAGAACTCCAGGCCATAGTGAGGGAGTTAGCTCTGAGAACCCACCTCGATTCTTCACAAATCCCTAAATAAATCATGGTCCTTTGAAAAATTCAAGGTAAGGCAGATTCTATCAAGAAATCAGGATACAAAAAAAAATCATATATTTAAAACATTCTAGATAGAAGTTATACCTTCTGATACTGTAGTTTTAAAATTCTACTCAAAAGATAATAAATTTGCTTTATAAAAGATAATACATCTTTCCTTGCATATTACTGGAACCCCAAAATAAATATCCACATATTCTAATAACTCAAATATTTTTAAAGACAATGCTTATACATAATAACAGTTTGTAAAAATCAGGAAAATTACTCTAAGCATATAGGTATTCAATGGTATTAAGAAGTCATTTTGGAATAAAATAAAGTTTTGGGTCTGATATTTAGGTTTCTAAGAAATAAAAAGGAATTAAGTATTTTCTCCCATCAATACCCTTTATAAAAAATCATAGATTTATAATTCATGAGACATAATTCACATATTATAAATGTGCCCTTTTAAAATGTACAATACAGTGGTTTTTAATATATTCACAGAGTTGTGCAACCCTAAGCACAATCTAATTTCAGAACATTTTCATCATCTCAGAAAGAAACCCTGTATCCATGAGTAGTCACTTCCTATTTCCCCCTTCTCTCAGCTCCTGGCAACCACAAAACTATTTTCTGTTTCTATGGATTTGTCTATTAGGGAACTATACAATTGGTCTTTTGTGACTGCCTTCTTTCACTTAACGTCAAATTTTGGAAGTTCATCCATTTTGTAGCATATATCAGTATTTCATTACTTTTTATTGCTAAATAATAGTCCATCGTATGGCTATACTACATTTTGTTTATCCATTCATCACTTAATAGACATTTGAGCTATTTCTACTTTTTGACTATTATGAATAACGCTGTTATGAACATTCAGGTAAAGGTTTTGGCACGAACGTACGTTTTCCATTTTCTTTAGTATATACCTAGGAGTGGATCTGCTGGGTCATATTTGTCAATACTTTTTAAAGAACCCATTTTCTATGAGGAGAAATAAACCACTTAGATTATACAATTGTACAAATATATTAATTTATTTGAGCTTTAAAAATAATCCTGAAATTGATCAAACAATGAAAGAAAGTGTTTAATGTTGGTATTTGTTAATTTTTAAATTGAAGAACAGGCTAGAATGTGATTTCCTCTAAAAAGCTCAGGCCCCAAGATTCTAAAGAGTGCAGTGCCCCTTAGAACCAATAGAGGGTGACCCTTCTCTTTCATTTTGAAGGAAATGCCATTTATATCCAGAAAGCTGTTTTTTAAAAGAAGGATGGTACAGAAGAGTGATTTATACTAATTGGCTTTTTAACAAAATTTATGCTATTAGCTAATGCAGTTTTCTAATTTGCTGAACTCTTTAAAATTATGACTTTTAAACTACTTCTAATTTTCTTATAACTTTACACTTCTAATTAACAGTAATTGCACGTAATAGATGTCTAGGGTGCCTCACTGCATACTTGCCAGTTAAACTCAGAATTTTATCAGAGCTGCATTGGGACTTTTGTGAGCCCTAGGAACTTTTGCTTCCATGAGCCTCTTCCTCCATAAAAAAAAGCATTAAAAATTTGGTTTGGTATATAGATGAATATATCAATATTAATATTATCTAATGCATAACATTCAATATAATGTATAGCATAACATTTTTTTCAACCTAAAAGTTCTTTTTTAACTTCTGATTTTTAAAAGAAATTAAAAGTTTATTGCCCCTAAAAATATTATGGTCCCTAAACACTGTACCCACTGTGCATGATGGATTAGCTAACCTTGGGCATGACATGAAAGAAAACATAATCTTTTACTTTGCACAATTTTGTTCCAACAGAAGAAGGGGATCTAACTATGGCAGAGTCACATCTAGACCCTACTCTGGGGTTTCCAGACCTCTGTGCCTCCCAGAGCTCTAGAATTCCTGTCACTCCACTTGGAAGCTAGATCTAGCCACATGCACTCCTCAGGGGGGTTGGCTGATGACAACTAGCAAAAGTCAGGAAGTGTTCTGAATTTGTCATTGATTTTGATCTGGAATCAAGATTTCCTCCGTTTTTAGGCAGGTCCATCTGCAGAACCAGCTTTGTGATCATGCACAATATTGTGTGTTGTAATGCAACAAGGAGATTTCATATTATGTGTGTAGCACTCAAATACATGGTGATTTCAATCAATTTTTAAAAAATCAACCTATGATTTGAGCATTTGTTCCATTTGATACTCAAATGAATCTTTACCTGTGGTGATTGGATATTTTGGGATCTATCTATCTATCTACCTATCTTTCTTCCTTTTTGATTCTGAAAGGCAGGCAAGTTAATGATTAGGAAACAAACAATAAAGTAAAAATTTTCTCCTCCCTCTTTCCCAAAAAGTACCTCCCCCATCTTAAATCTATTCATATGTGTTGAGAGTTATGGCAAGATTTAGGTAAACACAAATATTAAAATATCTGTATATTGGGATTTAAAGTCATAATTAATTGACTCAGTTCTACAAATTATCCCACTCTTTTTCCTTAGCTGCTCGGGGAAGTACATTTCCTTTTTTTGATCTATGTTTTTATATAAGGAAGATGTTATATACTGAAGTATTCAATAAATATTCAAGCATGTAAGATTCTACTTGGCAGAATGTGAAAAATGGAAAGAATGAATTTGAGTATTAGCATATCTATAAATTTTCTTTTATAGAAATAGAGTTTATACTAGCAATAAAATGGATCTCTTTGGTGGGTGACATTTACATTTTCACAAAGTCATCAAAAAGGCCAATCCTCTTCATATGACTCTGGGGGTAAGGTGTCCACAAGAAGTGAAACTGTGTTGTTTTCTACAGTCTACAGCCCCCCCCTTCTGCAATACCCTGCCATTTTTCTCTGATGCTAACTCTGTGGACACTGCAGACAGAATACGATAGTGAGCATCACATAAGAGAAACTGTAAGTACTAAGGATTCCTCATAAAATTTAGTGAACTTAGAAAGGAGTAGGTTGTTTGATATCTTGAGAAATTATTGAAAACAAGGCATTCTAGATTAATATAGTATTTATAAACTCAAAGGCAAAAAAAAAAACAAAACCTCATCATGTTATTACCTACCTGTTACCTGTGTTATAAAATGTCGTTAACATTTTAGTTTTCTTGATTAGGATATCTGTATTAGAAGTATGAGAGCAAATTGAGTATTAATAGTATATTACTTACTCTTAAGAAAAATGGAAATTTTTTCCCATAAAACCCAACTCTGAAGAACTCTGGTTCAAGACGCTGCTGGTCCATAATTTTGTCATACAAAGAGGCTTCCATCATCTAGAAACGCACAAGAAAAGTTCTAAACATTTTATCTCGTCTTTCCTCTATCAATTGACAGAAGAGGTTTTTCTTCCATATAAAAGAATATGTCATTTTAATCAAGTTTGCTGAAAAAGAGGTCTGACTCCCTTTGTGACGCTTTAGGGCAGCAATTGGCAAACTTTATAAATGTCCAGAGAGTAAATACTTTAGGTTTTGCAGGTCCTATAGTCTCCGTCACAAACTCTGCTCTCTTAGGCCCATAGGCTCTAGTTTGCTGATCCCTGCTTAAGAGATCAAGTGTATTATTACATGCTACCACCAGAGAAAAATTATTTCTATGCACTTAGTCTATGAAGGAAATTATTTTCTTCACAATTAAATAGAAATTAACACAAACTATTAGAAGCAAAACCTTTCTGGAGAATCCTCCTGCCGGATGTACTCGCCTTTGTGAGTGCATTTGCTCCCACCTGGCACATGATAATCCAGGACATTTGTAAGGCCCAACCTTGCACAGGTTGGGCAGGGATAAACCAACAAAACAAACCAAAGGAGACCCATAGTGCAAAGTGCTGTCCGGGCTGCGAGCCCTTAAGTGTGTCTGACGATGCTGAAACTATGAAGCAAATAAAGCTTATAGCTTCCCATTTGTGGTATTATAATCCCCAGGGTTTCTAGAGAAAGACTCATATTGCACTAAAAGACTCCCCCCTACCCTCCCATGCCCAGTAATAGCACCCCAAAGAGCAGTTGGCATGACATGTAATGCTTTGGGTTTATAAAAATCTTAGTGACTATGGCACCTAAGAGCTCTCCTGGGTAAATACTGTCACCTCGCTTCTGTTACATGGACAGGATGCCAAGAGATGAACGGAAATGTTTTTATATAAAACTGCAGCATCCGCCAGAGTCAGCTTGATGGACGAAAGTTAAAACAAGGTTTATGTCTTTGGTTTTCAACTTAGGACAAATATCGATGAACTGTTGACATGACACACTATGCCAGAAGTATAGAGCCAGTTCCTGCCAGTTGAATATATTTTGTGTTGGGGTGTAAGGGATTTTTATGAGTTGTTAAAGGTTTATGGTATCATCTCTTAAATGGCTATCTCAAAATTAAAAGGCAACAATGTAATCTTTTTTTTCAATATATTAAATCTGATGATCCTATTTTAGAAACCCCGAAGAGCCTAAGCACTCAGCAGGATCTTATGTGTTACAAGATGACACAAAATGTTCATGATGCTAAAGAATATAAGGACTTGCCGGGCAAGGAGGACTTGTTTGAATGTAAAAACAAAGAAGGTACAAAACATTTGGTTCAAGGACACAAAATATTAAACTCTTTGAGCTTTTAAGTACTAAAACCTGTGTTTAGGTCTAGCAAATAAAACATATTTCTGAAGCTAAAGAGAGTCAAGAGCAATAGACTTTGGCCCTGAAGTATTTAAAGATGGGTCAGCTAGCCATTTCTACAGATTTGTAGATTATGGGACTAAGAATAGTATATTGTTTGTGTTTAAGTGGGAACTCTTCAAATGGTGTGGAGAATTTCCATGATAAATTAAAAGTATTTTTGCTTTTCTGTATGTGTGTGTGTGTGTGTGTGTCTGTGTGTTTTTGAGACAGGATCTCGCTGTTGCCCCCAGCTAGAATGCAGTGGTACCATTATAGCTCACCGCAACCTCGAACTCCTGGACTAAAGTGATCCTCCTGTCTCAGCCTCCCGAGTAGCTGGGACTACAGGTGTGCGTTGCCATGCCTGACTAATTTATATAAAAATTTTTTTTGTAGAGACAGGGTCTCACTATTCAGGCTGGTCTTGAACTTCTGAGTTCAAATGATCGTCCCACCTTGGCCACTCGAGGTGCTAGGATACAGGTATGAGCCACCACACCTGGTCTTAAACTAAAAGTATTAATCCAGGATTGGTCTGTGTGTTGCAGACGTGGTCTTTTAGAAGAGACTACAGGCTCATTTTTTGTAAATTAATCAAAAGCATGACAAATCAATTTGCTATTTCTCTGTATAAATAGCTGAGTCTGCTTCGGAGGAAACACTTATCTTAAAAAAGGTTTCTATAAGACATATCAAGATGATCACAAAGTTAATTTCATAGAACCAGACTGGAAAGCTAATCAAAAAGGGAGGCCATCACTTGATTAAAATGCATCCAGACACCTTACCCTCATCTTGCTCAGGTTTCTGTAGTCATAATAACTCTCATACTGCTCTGCAATCTTCCGGCACAAGATAATGCCATTTTCCCAGCACTGTGGACAGATGAATAATATAAATATAACCATCCCACAACATTTCTTTACTTCTACCCAAGTAGGACACGAAAGCTTTCAGATTATCAAGTCTTACTCCTTCATCTTTATAACATAACTTTATTCATAGCTCTGCAATTTTAAGCATGGAAATACCATGTAATTAAAATATAAATTATTAAAAATCTTTAAAAAGTTAGAAATGATAACCCACCACAACAATCATTAACATGTAGTAAAAAAATATATATATTTTTCTGGTGTTGCTCCAGAATCAACATCCTGAAATTAGTACAGTTCCACAATGGCCAAGAAGATGGATATAAACAAGCCCTCAGTACCAAGGAGGGAATTAACCGCTGACCCCTAAGGCCCAATTATCCATGATTGGTATCCTGGATTCCTTGCTTGGCACTTGCAAATTGTGCATGGTCTAACTCTGCTGGTTACTCTCAGCAGAAATGCAAAATTCTTTATCTAGCATGGGTGTCAGCAAACTTTTCCTGCAAAGGGCCAGCAGGGGGTGCTGGGGGGGGGAACCCACAGCCTTGGGGCCACATGGAGCCTTCCGGATCCTTGAGTGCCGCCTTTTGACCGAATCCAAATTTTACAGAATAGATCCTTTTAATAAACTGGCAGACAGTTATCATTTTAGGCTTTGAGGGCTATATAGTCTTTGTCACAACTACTCAATTCTCTTGTTATAGCACCAAAGCAGCCATAGACACAGATGAACATGGCTATGCTCCAATAAGAATTTATCTAGGGACACTGAAATGTGAGTTTTATGTAATTTTCACATGAAACAAAAATATTATTATTTTCATTTCTTTCAACGATTTAAAAATGTAAAAGAGATCTGTAGTTTGTGGGCTGTATACAAACAAGTGGTGAGTCATTTAACCTGTGGATCGCAGTTCGCAATTCCTGGTGTAGTACAAACTTCCAGGAATGGGCTAATAATACGAAGCCAGAGATTTTGTAACAGCTTATCCTACAGGTGGAAACTTTAGAGCAGGAGGGCACAAAGACATTTCTTGTGCTATTAAGGTAATGATATGTCAGTGTAGTTAAATAAATAATAAAGGAGGATATGAAAGAAGCAATTTCCTTGCATCAAATTTTTAGGTATACCCAATTACATTTTGTAAGAGAATGACAGTCACTGGTTGTATATTCACTTTCTGTTTAACCTTTGCAATTTGGAGGACATATTTAAATCGACACGTATCACCAAAGCATCCAAGTGTTCAAATCAAATAAACAATGGTTGTCAGATTCACACATTTTAAAAATGAGAACTGCAAGCCATTGAAGAGGGAAAGAAAGTGAAGTGAGGCAATGTACTGAATTGCCCTATTAGGCCAGCAGATTTTTTAATGCTCTAAGTATATGGTAGGATGCCATATAATTCTTTAAATGATTCAGTTTCATTTATTTTACTTTGAAAAAAGTGGGATGGGACAGAATGCATGCCAATTTTGAGGAGGAGATAATGATTTTTCAGAGAATAAAACACCTGGGTGCTACAGTCTGACTGTGTCCCTTCCAAAGTCATATATTGAAATCATAACCTCCAGGGTGATGGTATTAGGAGGTAGGGTCTTTGAAGGAGAATAGATCCTAAGGGTAGAGGCCTCATGACTGGCATTAGGGCCCATATAAAGAGGCCCCAGAGAGCTAGCTAGCCCCTCCCACACAGCACAAAGGCACCACCCATGAGGAAATGTGCCCCCACCAGACACCAAATCTGTTGGGGCCTTGACCTCGCACTTCTTGGCTTCCAGAACTCTGAGAAATAAATTTCTGTTGTTCATAAGCCACCCAGTCTATGGTATTTTGTTATAGTGGCCCAAACAGAATAAGTCACAGGGTATCAAAACCTCTAGATCAGTGTTTATCAAAGTATAATGCAAAGTTCATGCGCTTTGGAATCTCCTGGAGTTCTTGTTACAAAATCACCGGTTCCCTAGAATGTCTGAATCAGAATGTCTAAGGACGGGGCCTGGGAATCTGCACTTCAGCAAGATTTTGGGTGTTTCATTCATTGCACGTTTTAATGTGAGGATCCCTGCTTGAGGAGGTGGGCATCGAGAAACTAGAAATAAAAGGGGGTAGGGACACCACCAACACAACCCCCTCAGGAGGGCAGGGCTGACTTACTTTGCCTCTGTCAAAGTTCTGGATGATGGTGAGGTGCAGGTGCTCCTTGCGCTGCCACTCCGTTTGCATGGGGTAGGTCAGGAACTCCCTGAGGGGCCGGTCAGACCATTCCAGCAGCTCGTCATACAGCAGCAGGGTGTACGCAGCCTCTGCGAGTCAAGTGGGAAGGCCGTGATTGAGACAGGACCCGGACCCTTTCAAATGGGGCCAGTTTTGGACAAACTGGAGAAAATACTATTTTCTGAATTTTATGGTATAGTAGAAAAACGTCCAGAATATATGCAGCAGGTTAATGAATGGCGACTCCCCTCCGATGATGAAACTATCAGAGATCTGTATTTAATCTGTATTAAATACAGATTTAATTCCCTGTATTTTCTCTCTTTTTTGCTTTTCGTTTTAGTTTTCCCTATGATGTATGTATGTTATGGCATGATGAAAACATTCAAGGATATCTTGTTTTGGCTGATTCAAAGATGTAAGGGAAACATGCCTTTGTTTGCCAGGGAAGTTCACTAGTTAAGTCCTTTGGAGGCTATGAATGCCTTCAAAAGGGTGTGCTTAGGAAACACTGAATGGCAAATAAATTCTTCTGGATACTAAAGGGCTGAAATGGAAACTGGTATTGGAGCAGAAAGGGTCAGAGGATAGGCAGAACTTAGAAGGGTCAAAGAAGCCAAGGAGGAGCTGAGTGAAGACAATAAAAAAGAAAACAAAAATCTAGCACAGAAGTAGGAATTGGAGAGGGTAGCCGTGTTGGATGGGGAGTGTGTGTGTGTGTGTGTGTGTGTGTGTGTGTGTGTGTGTGTGGTGTGTGTGTGTTGTGTGTGTCATTGTGAGAGAGGAAGAACTGTTGTGGCCTGTGTGATATAATAGGACCCACAAACCTTCAGTAGAGATGACTGAAGTCAATACATGCTTGGTATGGTTGGATTTCATATAGAAACAAATAGAGGGGTGATTTTCCATATACAGACAAGTGGCAAAGGTGACCTGTCTTTTTAAGCATAGCTGACAGAGAGGTGGTGTATTTAACAGAATCCTTGCCAGTCTGTAGGTCTCTTCTTTTTCTCAACCATAAATATAGCCAATTTAGATCAAGAATAGAAACCAGAATTCATTGTCATTGACGAAGGATTATAACTTTTTCCTCCCAACATTATAATAGCCAACTCATTTACTAAATTGAATAAAATAGACAAACACTTATGTTATTAATCCCATTTGACCATCACCCCATATATCTCTCAAAAGACAGAATAGTAGCTTTTAAGATAGTATTAATAAATGGTAATTCTTTTTCTTCATCTATTTGCCTTAAGGGTAATTACATATAAAGCCCTAAAGTAATGTGTTAAGTTCTAATACTGTGATTTGGCCATTCCCATGTATAAAAGACAGTTGTAATAAGAAAGACCAGGGTCCCTGTCAGTTTTCTCTTGCCTCTTCAGTGCAGAAGTCCCATGAGGCATGGGCTCTGGCTCTTTTTCTCTTCAAATACTTTTGGTGAGCTCATCCAATCTCCTGGTTCAATTACTGTTGCAAAAGCTTCCTTAACCCACCAGCAGTCTGTTATGCCCCTCCATTCAGTTCGTACAGTGTTACCAATCTGATCTTCCTCCAATGCAAACGACCATGTTGCTCCCCTGATTCAAACCAGCTAATAACTCTCAGCAGCTAAAACAATAAATTTAGGCCTCCTAGAGTGACAGAGAAGGCTGGTGACCATGTGGTCCTTACCAGCCTCTCTGTCCCACATTTTCCCATTGTTCCCCCCTCAAAGCACAGGTAAGAAGGAGCCCACCCCTGTCTCAGTAGCTGCTGAGGCTCCAGCCCCCATGCTTGGAGCCACTGGACTCCATCAGCCACCTTCCGGGCATGAGCAAGATGCATCGTGACCCAGAGGCTTCTGGGAAAAAGAAAGCTGCTCTACAGGGGGAGAAATGCTCTCTACTGCCCTAGCACTTGCTGACCTCTTTCTCGTGGGGATTGATTATGAGCTGGATAGAGAAAGCCCGCACTAAAGGCTGTCAGTTAACAGGTGGACGCAGAAACAGAGCTGAGTCACTGCGACGCAGGCAGCCGTGGAAGTCTGCTCTGACTATACAATAATTATAATACCCAGATCCTCAGATCTGTGCTGTATTTTGGATAGCCATCTAATTTCCTCTGAGATCCCCTGAGATGATTTCCTCATGTTTAATTCCTCACATATCTTTATAACAAATGCTAAGCATTAAGAAAACCCCATGTGTATCTTTGTTCCCTCAGCCACACTCTGCTCCTGTCAACTCCGAGAGCTGAGGTTCCCCTCGTGTATCACACCAATTCCCACCTAAGGGCCCTCACAGCCTGTTCCTTCAAGCCTCTACCCCTTAGCTGCCAAGTAACTCCTACTTTCTCCTGATGACCTAGCTCAGGACTTATCTTCTTTGACTCTCAAATTTCTTTTGAGTTTCCCTTAGCACACGAGAACTCAGAAAATACCCTAGAGACTACCGACCATTTGTAGGATTGGGAGGACTGAGGGATGCCCTTCCCACAGCTGCCCGCACGGTGTGACTTCAAGGGCAATGAAGGTCAAAGTCACAGAGACAGAAAGTAGACTGGTGGCTGCCAGGGGCAGAGAATGGGGAGTTAGTGCTTAATGGGTACAGAGTTTTAGTTCGGAAAGATGAAAAAAGTTCTGAGGATGGATGGTGGTGGGCATTGTACAACAATGTGAATGTACTTAATGCCATTGAACTGTACACTTAAAAATGATTAGGATGGTATATTTTATGTTATATTTTACCACAATTAAGAAGAAAAAAGAAAAGAAAGAGCAATGTAGGTTTCTGGCCCCCAACTGCTTTGCCAATCAAGCTTGCCCTTGGAAGGTCCAAGGATGGGTGGAATGTCAGGGGTGGGTGAGTTGCCCCAGGAAAGTCTGGGAAAACAAGAAGGCATTGGCAGGTAATCGGATGAACCTGACAAATGACTGAATGATGGCACAGGAAAGGTGTGGAGACAAATTTCACCTGTTTCAGAATTTGATTTGGGAAAATGACAATACATATCTGAGATAAACAGTGTATACAGAGGAAGCTGTAGAAAATTTTGAATAATAAAACATAAACACCTTTGAGGCATGAACAACACGACACACCAATGAGGCTAATTTTGAGCAAATTCACAAATTGTAAATGTTTTTGTGCGATATGTTGTATGTTTATTCTTCGGCACACTTTGAAAACAATGCATATAAAGAGGGAAGAATGAATCACATCCAAAATTTCCAACAATCTTTTAAAAAGTGTTTATAATTTTGAACAAAAGGTATTATCACATAATTAAACAAGGGCCATATCATTCCATCATTTTGAGACGTATATGCAAAATTTTATATTGACACCGATATGCAAAAGAAATAACACAGGGGAAGAGTGGCGATGGATTAGGAATGGAGGACACTCACAAAGGTTGGAAAAGGGTAAGTCATTTAAACAGAGTCCTATAAAGATAGAAAAGTTTTTTCTATCAATTTCACCTTCTACAAGGACACACAAAAATGAGGACATAAGAGAGAAGAATAAAATGTTACATGGGAGAAGAACTTATTTCTTATGACTTTAGGGAATATAAAAACTGCACGTTGAGTAAACAAAGAGTAAAGAGTTTTACCCATTTCTGAAATATAATCAAACACATTTGAACTTTGTTTCAGAGAAGCATATTTGGAATAGCTTGTCCACAGTTCCCTCTCTTATTTCTTTTTTTATGGACTTTAAAAATTAAAAAAATAAAGTCTACTAGGTTGTTTTCTTAGTGACTGAAGAATGACCAATATTGAAAGAGAAAATCTGCTCACTAGTTGTTAAAATTTAACTAATGGGGGGCCGGGCGCGGTGGCTCACACCTGTAATCCTAGCTCTCTGGGAGGCCGAGGCGGGCAGATTGCTAGAGGTCAGGAGTTCAAAACCAGCCTGAGCAAGAGCGAGACCCCGTCTCTACTATAAATAGAAAGAAATTAATTGGCCAGCTGATATATATATAAAAAAAAAATTAGCCGGGCATGGTGGCGCATGCCTGTAGTCCCAGCTACTCGGGAGGCTGAGGCAGAAGGATCGCTCGAGCCTAGGAGTTTGAGGTTGCTGTGAGCTAGGCTGACACCACGGCACTCACTCTAGCCTGGACAACAAAGCGAGACTCCGTCTCAAAAAAAAAAAAAAAAATTTAACTAATGGGTCCATTCATTAGTGATGCATTTATTTAAATCTCACATTGCTAGGCACTATTCTAAAAACTGAGACAACTCAAGAAAAGAAAATATCATCTCTATCCTTAAGGAATGCATCCTTTCACTGAAGATATTTATCTATCTATATATCTGCCTACCTACACATATACATACACACATGCATGTATATATATATATATAAATATATAATCTTATGTAATATGCAACTATTAATAAAAACAATGTGATAAGTGCTTTAATGGAAATCTGGAAAAAATGCAATGGAAAAAAAAGTTGAAAAAAATCAACTCAGCCTATGGGAGAAGGGTGGTGGAGCATGAAATTGGTGAAAGAAAGAGAACTTCAAGAAGGGGAAGACTTCAAGGAAAAGGTGAAGGAGGAATTAATCCTGAAAAACGAAAAGGTATGCAGTACAAGTGGTAAGGTGAAGCTGAACAGACAGGTGTTGGTTTGATTATGACAGACCTTGAATAAAGAATTTGAAGTTTATTTTGCAGAACACATAAACTGACAACAGAGTTATAGCTAGAGAAAGAGTTGGCCAACTTTCTCTTAAAGGGCCAGATAGTAAATAATTTGGGCTGTGGGCTTTGTCTTGACTACTCAACTTAGGCTGCGGTGCAAAAGCAGCTATAGACAACATGTAAATAAGTGGGTGTGGCTGAGTTAGCACATCTTATATTTTCCTGGTTAGAGCTGGAACCCATACTACTAAGTGAAGTATCCCAAGAATGGAAAAACAAGCACCAGATATATTCTCCAGCAAACTGGTATTAACTGAGTAGCACCTAAGTGGACACATAGGTACTACAGTAATAGGGTATTGGGGAGGGGGGGGCAGGTATATACATACATAACGAGTGATATGCACACCATCTGAGGGATGGTCATGCTGGAGACTCAGACTTGTGGGGGGAGGGGGGAAGGGCATTTATTGAAACCTTAAAATCTGTACCCCCATAATATGCTGAAAAAAAAAAAAAACTCCCTCTACAAAATCAGCGGCTAGCCTGAAGATTGTAGTTTGCTGATTCCTATTCTAGAGAATAACTCTGGTGGTAGTTAAGAGGCAGTCCAGGTGAGAGATGATGAAGTCCTGAGGCAGTGAAAGTGGAAACAATGAAAAGGAAATGGTTTTGGGGGATTTTTAGGAAACAGAATCAATAGAACTTCATGAATGATTATTTGAGGGAAGTTAAGAAAAGAAGAGTCAAAGATAATATTGAGGTCTCTGGACTGAATAAACAATGATGCTATTGAGATGGGACCATGACTAGAGAGGCACAGTTTAAATTCTGGGAACACAGCACCATTTCAGAAAGGGTTCTTTTATGCTTTTAAAGTTCAGGGAGGGGCCATGATTCAGGAGTTCCTTAGAAGAATAGTATGGCCAAAGACCAAGATTTGTAGTTCCTAAATCTAATTAAAGGGTTCTGGTTCTAGTTAAGGTGGCATAAGCACGTCCTTTCCCTATCTTTCCCACCGAGTACAACTGAGTACCCTGGGCAGAATACCTATGTGACTCTTGGGCGATTCTGAAAAGCAAATAAGAGCAGGTGGACTGAGGAGGAAAACCAGTTCTCAAAGAATGACATACAGTGTTGAGTTCTCTGTCTTTATTTTTTGCCTCCCATATCTCCTGGCGTCGTAAATGGGAACAGGCAGAGAAGCTCCAAGAAAAGCTCCTTTAGCCAGAGTTCAGGGACGGGATGTAGCTCTTTAGACTCCTCTGGCCTCATTTTAAGTGAGTTCCAGGAACAAAGCTGCAAATTGTAGTGGTGGTAGAGGGGACAATGGCATTGGTTCCCACAGGGTCTTTTCTTTTGTTGCTTTGTCCACGGGGAGACCAATTGTAGGGAGTGTACCATGGCATGAATAGGATCAAGCCTTGGCTTTATAGTCAGAAGACTAGGAAAGGGAGTCCCTGGGAGATAGGAAAAATGGGGAAGAGCACAGAGAGGAAGGCACTCCAGAAAGGGATATTTTAATTTTGTATATGAAGTCTTAGGCTCATGTCCAAGGTGCACATGTGTAGAATGGACCATGATAAATGTAACCAAGACTTTGAGAAATGAACTATGGTGTAGATCACCACCCAGGTGCCAGAACTCCCCTTGGGTGGCACACAGGCAGGGAAGACCAGAACAGTAGTGCAAGGGCTTTGAAAACTAAACTGGCACTGGAATCACAACTTTCAGAAGGTGGCTCAGGACTTAAAGTTTGAACCTAACTGGGTTGACTGTCTGTTAAAGTGAAAAATGTTAACACTCTACAGAGGATTTTAACAGAATATAGAGTCTCATAATATGATATTTAAAAAGTCCAGGATATAATAAAAATTATTTGATATTCAAAGAACCAGGAAAACTAAACAACTCTCAAAAGACAAAGGCAATTAACAGATACCAACCCCAACATGACACAGATGATAGAATCACAGACAAAGACCATGAAGCAGTTATTATAACTAAAGTCCTTGAAGTAAATGCTCTTCAATGAATGAAAAGATAGAAGTTCTTTGCAAAGAAATTGGAGCTGTAAAGTGAAAATAACTAAATGGAAATTTTGGAAATGAATAATAACAAAAATTAAAATTTTACTGGAAAGGCTCAATAGCTGAACGAAAATGACAGAAGAGAATTAGTGAACTTGAATGTGAATTGACAGTAATTATCCAATCTGAACAACAGAAAGAAGAAAAGTTGAAAAATAAATAGAGCCCCCAAAACCTATGGGATATATTAAAAGGCCTAAAATTCATGCCATTGCAGTCCCCCAAAAGAAGAGAAGGATTGGTACAGAAAATATATTTAAGAAAATAATGCCTGAACAATCCCAAAATTTGATGAAGAAAATACATTTATGAATCCAAGAAGCTCAGCAAACCTAAACAGGTTAAACATAAAGAAAACTATGCCCACACGTACAATAATCAAACCACTGAAAACCAAAGGTAAAATTCTGAAAACAGCCAGAGGAAAGTTATGCATTTCATATAGGTGAGTAATTTTAATGACTGCATATTTCTCATCAGAAACTGTGGAGGCCAGAAGACAGTGGAGTAATATTTTTAAAGAACTGAAACAAAAGAACTGTCCACCTCCAATTCTGTATCCAGGAAACATATTCTTTAGGAATGAAGGTAAAATAAAGATATTCTCAGATGAAGGAAAAGTAAGAGAACTCTTCACTACTAGACCTGCTTTAAAAGAAATACGAAAACAAGTTCTTCAGGTTGAATAAAAATAATAGAGGGAAACTGAGAATTTCATAAATGAAGAAAGAATGACAGAAATGGTAAATACTTGAATAAAAATAATAGACTTTTTATTCTCTTAAATTCTTTAAAAGAGGTATGACTATTGAAAGCAATAATTATGACATTATCTGATCGGGCTTTCAATGCATGCAGATGTAATACATATGACAACCACAACACAAAGTGGAAAGGATAGTGAGATCTATACAGCTGTAAAGTTCCCATATTTAACTTGAATTGGTAAAATCCTAACTATACGTAGACAGTGAAAAGTTAGGCATGTAGTTTGCAATCTCAAAAGCAACCTCCAAAAATATTGTGCCAAGGGCTGGGCGCGGTGGCTCACGCCTGTAATCCTAGCACTTTGGGAGGCCGAGGCGGGCGGATCGCTCAAGGTCAGGAGTTCGAAACCAGCCTGAGCGAGACCCCGTCTCTACCAAAAATAGAAAGAAATTAATTGACCAACTAAAAATATATATACAAAAAATTAGCCGGGCATGGTGGCGCATGCCTGTAGTCCCAGCTACTCGGGAGGCTGAGGCAGTAGGATCGCTGAGCCCAGGAGATTGAGGTTGCTGTGAGCCAGGCTGACGCCACGGCACTCAATCTAGCCTGGGCAACAAAGTGAGACTCTGTCTCAAAAAAAAAAAAAAAAAAAAATTGTGCCAAGAGATACAGTCAAAAAACCTATATAGATGTACCATATCATATATATGATATATATTATACATGTAAATATGATAAATATAAATATACATGACATGACATATGGAATACTTAGAAACATACATCTAATTCAAAATAAATTTTAATTTCAAAGTAGAAATGCTTGAGTCTTCAGCTCTAATTATAAAAACTACAGGAGTTATCATGTTTAATATATCAGTATTCAGCCCACTTCCCCCAATCTGAGCCAAAAGACAGGATTACCTGTAAAGTTCTGTGCTTTGAGATGTAGATCGTAGAGTTTGTGGATGTAGCGTATATACATCTCTTCCTTGTTCAGTTCAGTCTTATAGAAATTCTGTAAAAAAAAAAAAAGAGTATGGATATGGTATGGATAGTTCCTCAGTAGTCAGGCCTACGAATATCTGCCTTTTACTCTGCTAAACTTCTATGTCTTGAACTAGGAGAACTGATACATTTTTCCATGTAATGTCTCTTTAAAAATGAAGTAAGGCGGCCTAGTGACATATTTTCAACTGGACAGTGCCTGTGTTAAGCATGACCTCCTAGCAATTACTGGATAACCTTGGGTTATTACCCCTGATTCACATTTCTTTTGTTACTTTCTACTACTTTTTGTTAGTTTAACTGTCAAAGGACAATCAGCCTATTCAACTCAAAAATGTTAAAAATACATAACAGATTAACATATTTATTAAGTTTGCTGACTGATAGTCAAAGGATAGTTTCTTTAATTTTAAAGATATTTTACTCTAAAGAAAAGTCTCTAAGACTATAGATAAAGATGAGTAAAACACTGTAAAAGCATTTTTTCCCCGAAGAATTATGTAAAAGAGGGTAAATGAAAATATTCTTTATTAAGATGTTATTCTGCCTTTCTTACTTGTGTTGGAGTTTAAATGTTTTTAGTTTATGTCCAAAACATAAAGGAACTAATAAGAGATTTTATTTCAAATTATTATTATAGGAACATGCTTACTGAAAATATTTGTTTATTAAACAAAATATCTAGAACTTACTAAACTTCTCTAAAATGTTTTAATATTAGTTAATGAAAACTCAATGTTTACTTACCTGGACACATTATGTTGGTATTTTAAATGTATAGTTTTAAGCATCCAAATATACTCTTTCATCACACTAGAAAGTATATTAGTCCTCTCTGAACTTAGTAAACATAGGAGCAAATGTACATAAAATTAGATTCTAATAAAAGCATAATGTGGAGTCTCCGCGTTCGACACTTTTAGTGAACAGATCATTGTACATTATGAAATCCTTGCTTAAGACACTTGAGCTACTCTTATTACTTATTGTTGCTCTTTTCACAGATGCTGTTTGGTGTGCAGAAGAATGGAAAATTTGTGATGAGAGGATAAATCTGTTGACTTGAAGGAGTGACAGGCTTTTCTAAGACAAAAAGGCCAAAAATTCTCAAAAATTTTTATAGTGATTAGCTAGACAGAGCTTTGGTGATGGATTAAACTAGCCAACATGGTTAAATTGTGCTTCAATTATAAGTGGGCATGAAGCTCAAGGATCATCTAGCAAATGTACTCTCTGTCTAGTACCTAACAGGTGTCCATTCATCAATATGAGGATTCTTGTAAACTTGAGAGAATGATAGTAAGTTGAATTCATCATAAACAATTTTTTTTCCAATTTATAACACTATCTTCCCCCTTTCCCCCCTTGTAGATCTTGGCATTCTTTAGAAAGCTAAGTAAATAATGCTATTCATGTCTCTCTTATTATAACCACAATCATTTTAATTAGCAAGAGTTGTTGTACCATAAATACAAGTCTAACAATCCCACAGCAGGTTTTAAATTATTAAAGGATGATTGGCTCTAATAGCTTTCTGCTAAGAAGCAGCTTTCTTTAAGAACAAAATATGTAATCCTGCTATAAATGAATACTTCTTTAAAAAAAATCTCTCCAGTCAGCAAAGGGTATTTCACATATGTCTGGCAAAACGTGTGACACAAAGAACAAAACATTAATTACATTTCCTAGTATTAGTCATGTCAAACATTACGCATTTTTACCAACTTAACTCTAGAATTTGACTCTGATCTTGTAAGGGATGTCACAGTTCTCCAGAAGACAATCTGGAATTAACCTTTCCAGAAAGGGAAATCTCTGAGAGGAAGTGAGTAGTTGAAGAGAACCATATTGCTACCAGAAAACATCAAGAACTTTCCATATGGAGTAGAGGCTAAAAAGATTAGCTTCAAAGTGATATCTTTAGTGCTTTAATAAGTATTCTTGTGCTAGTTTGTAATGAGTACAGCTTTCAACATGTTAACTTTTCTAGAAGGACTATTCTTGGTCAGCACAAAGCTACCATGATAAATTCTTTGTCTCAAGTGATTAGTTAGGGCACCACTGATTATGCTAAGTCTCTGGCTTATTCCTACTGGGAGACTAAACACATCGAGGGCAGAGTATTAATTCTTTGATTCAAGGAAGAGATCTCTTCTTTTATACCAGCGGAGGAAGTGAACCTAGGGTTTGCACTTATTTGTCCACCTCCAAGTGGAAAGGAAATGTGAAAGAAGATGGAACAATGGAAGAGGATTCTTTTGAAAAAAGGTAAAGGCTTTGCTTTGAGGTTATTGATGAGACCTAGTACCTGGAGCTGATGTAGAGCTCAGGTTAAGGAGACAAACTGAGAAGACCTAAAGCTTATAGAGCACTTGGCTTACCTCTCCTAACACTGAATACAAGAAGGGACATGGGGGAAACTGAGGCTGAGGGTCCTGACAGTGATGAAGGCTGGCAAAAGCAGGCAAGAAACCAGGGAAACACAGCTAGGAGATTTAAAAGAGGGAATGATTAGGTTCAAGGTTATAAATGATGTTTAAGAGGAGGGGAAAATGGGCTGACCCAGTGAGTTTGGGTGGATGGCCTGGAGGTTACCATTGGGTCTAATGACAAAAATGATGGTAGAAAGTGCATAATACGTGAACAAAATGTGGCCTGATGGAGTATGCTCAGGTCTCGTTCTTCTTAGGGACTGATATTAGAGGTAGAGATGTAACAATTAAATTAAAAATGAGGAGGAAGTGGCAGATGTGGTAAAGATGGATACAGACATAGACCCAGAGATGAGGAGCAGTACAGTAAGAAATTAGGAAAACTGATAAAAAGACAGTCACAAGAAGCAGAAGTCCTGAGCTTTGAAAAGGGACTATGAGAAGTGTAAACAAAACAAAACAAAACAAAAAGACTGAAACCATTGAGCTAAGAAAAGACAGAATTGATGATCAATGTCAGGGAAAAAAATTCAAGGTACAGGCAAAAAGAGAAGACTATGGCATGTGAGGGAGTCAAATGATCAGAGTAAGGATAAGGATGACAGTGCAAGTACTTAGAGTACCTGAGGAGGATTCGTCTATTCTACGAAATATAAGAAAAGGAAACCATGATATTCACCAAGTTGGACCTAGACTCTTCATGTATTTCAAATCTGATTAAAGGAATCATCTTCCTATATTTCATCTCTTCCTGCACTTCACATCTGATTCAAGGAAATTATCAAAATCATTAATTTGTCCTATACTAAAATATGAAAAACAAATGTCTAAATGTATGGTTATCTCTTTGCTCGGTGGTGAGACTGCCATTCTCTTTAATAGTTAGGTGACATTTTATATAAATTTTGGTTTGCCCAGGACCCCTTTGGTAGCCTGTTATCTTTACATAATGTTTAATTTTACTCTCAAAAATTTCCTGCTCGAGTGATACATTATAGGGTCATCCTAGTTATTATACACACCTTAACAACAGTGCTATTATGAATTCAACTTGCAAAGAAGCTAGAAAGTGAAAAGTAGTGTGTTAAACATAAAACTCATTTTATGTTCACAAAAGACGAGATCAGTAATATTTATTAAAACGTAGAATGCATATAACTCTGTGAGGAAGGAAAAGAAGAACAGAGAGAAATTGCTTTACAGAAGTAAAAAGACCTCTAAATGGGGACACAGTGCTTTTCTTTTTTTGGAGAGCAACAAAAGACCCTAGGAGGGTAAAGCAGCGCAACTGGAGAACCCAATGCCAGTGCCCTGGGTTCCCCGGGTCTGCTATTAGAGCTGTCGGGAATGCGGAGGGTGCATTTTGCAATGTTAGGGGCCGAGGATTTTCTGGGCTGTAATTCAACCTGAAGCTCACTATGTTCTTTTAAAAACACTTCTAAACCCTTCTATGAAACACCACATTGCAGATTAAAAACAAACAAAACACAATATTTCTGTGAAAAAAGTTAGGAGAAAAGGAGAAAAAGGGTAATAGTTTACTAACCAGAAGGCTAACGGTGCAGCCAATCTTTTTGCCATCTACCTCTCCCATTTTCATGCAGTCCCTAAAAACAGAAAGCAATAGTCAGAACTCAGAACTTCCTTTTTAGAGGCAAACACAATTTGTTCTTTTAGGCAAAAAAAGAAAAAAATTAGTCGGAAACCAGAGACAATTTGCAAGTGTCTGTTCAGATAAAGGCTCCAGGGACCAAAGATCTCTGGTGAGGCTGGGGAGTCAGAGACTCCCGAGCACTAGTTTCTGTCTAGAATTTCACTTCCATGTCAAGACTGTGCTCCCTCTCAATGGACAGGGGGCTCAGGAGGAAAGAGGAGTGAAGGTGTGTTATTGTCCACCTCCCAAAGAGGGGGGAGAAGTAGCTGGTAAGCCTCATCATCATTGACAATGAGGTTTTGTTCCTAAAATAAAACAAAACCACCATGCATCTAAGTGGGATGGACTGCTTTAATGGTGTATTAAAAAAAAAATAGGTCTACGAAAGGTGACAATGTAAATTTCATCCCCCGACCTGGCTCTTTTTCAAGAGAATAGCATGGTTGTACAATTCTGTTACATTGTCTTCACCCTAAAATGGATAGAGTGTACTGGTTCTAGTGGGTGAGTCTAAATACCAAAAAAATAAATAAATAAATAATTTTTTTTTTTTTTTAGGACTTTCAGGGACTCTGACAATCCTCTCAATTCACCAAGACTTTGAAATAACTACCAAAAAACCCAAACCAAACTGAAAAGAAAACACCCAAATTAAAAACTCTGAACCAGCCGGTTAGAAGTCCATTATTTTACTGCACCAGGTTCCATGGTCTGATTATCAATTCGGAGTGATTCACTCAAGTGGAACGTTGATTGTATTCCACCTATTTGATTTTCTAACTGGAGCTCGGCACATCTGAAAACCGGGTGCCTCGGCTTACCTGTAATCTAACAACCTCTCCATAAGACGAGTTACAGTAGCAATTAATGAAACGCCACTCTCCCTCCATGTTTCCCGCTCAATTTTCTTTAGTAGACTGGAAAAGAAAGAACCCAGGGCATTTTCAACATTTATTTTTATCAGTCACCATGACAACCATTTTACTTTCATCAGTACCTTAAATGCCTTAGCAACCACTGCAACATCTCACAAGTAGCACAATTTGCAAACAATGTCTTACCTAGGATAGGGACCAAATAGTGGAATTCTAATCCAGGAAGCATTGACAAAGCAAATTGATTTTCAGATTATCCAAGTCATAAAATACAAACACATGCATATAATCATATTTTGAAAATATACAAGCATCTCACAGCTCAAAGACATTTTTTTCCTAGCTGCTCTCTTATACTAACAGAGGCTTGTGCCTTACCACATCAAATAACACTGCGAAAAGCGAAAACAGGAGTGCCTCCAAGTTTACTTTTAAGTAAGAGCTTGCTTTATCCACATAAAAATGCTTTCCTACCTCTCAGTGGAATGCATCCTCATCCAAGCAATTTTACTGCAATGCAACTGCTACAGGAAAATCCTTGTACAGACGGTATGACGTTTTGCGTTTTTTCCTTTCACTTAACATTTGCCCACTCAATACATATTGTACTATCTGTGCACTCACTCAACAGTTTCATTCATTTTGTCATTAATCACAGAGGATTTTCTATGTGGTTGTTCCAGCAGATTGATGACAAGTACCGAACCACATCTCTCCTCCTACATTTCCCCTAATCCTGAGCACCTCGGAGCACAGGCTCCATGTAAACACAAAATAACAACAATCATAATAATTAGGATCTGCTTTACTTCCACTCCCGCCTCTTGGCAAATTAACAATGTGCTTGGCAAAGCTTTTATGACTGAACTTTCCTCAAAAGATAAAAGAACATAAGCATGGCAATATGTGGATACTTCCCTACCCCTCCGGATTTAATCATCATTTCTGTCTAAAATCTTGTTTCCCTTTCATCTTGGCTTCAGGAATGAGATTAGAAAGAAAACATTTCTTACAAGTACAATCTAAGCATATCATATATGTACTTAGTTGAAAAATAAACATTAAAGAAAAAAGCTATTTTGTCAAAGCTTTCTTTTATTTGTGGCTGTGTTCTCTCCCAATTTTCCTCTCTCCTCCAAACCCCACCTCTTTTTCTTGCCATTGCTATTCCAGCACCCAGCCTCTGTCTTTTCTCCTCATCTGTTGCCTATGCATCCTGGTCATTTGTTCTTCTGGTTTATTCTAAATTGTTTCCTTGGTTAAGGGTGGAGATTGCACATGGAAGGGATGGAGTCTGCCCTGACTAATCCTCCAGGGAAAGGCCCCCCGGTTTTCTTTAAAAAACCTCTGAACAGCAACTGTTTCAAGCTTAAATGGCAAATTGGTATTGAACTCAAATGAAAATCTGCCTGCCGAAGCAATGCAGGATGATGTTGAAATTTCCCCAAGTGACAGCCCACACCTCATATACTTTAGAGGCTGAAAAACAAAGAACTCAAGTTAAGTAATAATTCTAAAAATACACGGAGACTTCTTTTATGGAGATGAGTTTCATTAGTTTGCACAGCCTTCTGAGGCAGTAAGGAGTCAGAACTACATAATCCTCCTGTGAGAAGAGGCAACGCTCTGCACAGCCTGTTTCCTTGACTAACTCAAGACCAAATGTTAGGACTGAGTCTAGAACCCAGTTCATCTGGATTCTCAGCTAGCCTTGTTCCTTCTGTCAGGAAGCTTGCTGTTTCCCAGTTCAGCTGATACAAACTGGGAAAGACAAGCTATCAGCAAGAAGGGAAGAGTCCTTCCAGGTAACCTGGGTGAGACTGGATAATTTCATTTGCTCAATAATAATGCCCACGTGCCCACACTGAGCGCACAGTGAGTCCATCTAATATCAATGAATGGAGGTTTCTTATTGCTATCCTGTTATATGCAACGGGGACACCGGGGAGCAGGATGAGCCATGGTCCTGCAGGATGACATTGCCCACCAGGCTTTCCCTCTGTGGAAGAGATGAGTGTGAGTGAGGGGGGGATTTGTCCCTCAATCTACCGCTCTCTGTGTCATAACAGGATTGCGCTAAGGCCACCTCTGATATATAACACCTGTGTCTGTGCATGCTCTTCTTAATCTAAAGACAAGAGTTAGATACCTAAGGTATGATGTTACAGAGATAATCCTCTGTCTCCAAATGGTAATAAATGTGTGGTCATTAAATTAAGATCTCTGAAATAATTTGGAGTCTTATTGAATTATTTAGAGCTACACAGGAGAAAGCAGAGTAAAGGACTGAGAAAGAACTGAGATGGATGTTACTTCTTCTGGAAAGCCCGGTCAGAGGTGGCCCTACTGTGTGCTGCAGGAGTACCTGGCATAGAAGAGTGCTTAATATAATAAATAAAGCTGAATGAGTGAATCAAATGGAGCCAGGGGAAGCAGAATTTAGTTCTGATATTTTACTCTGTATGTTCCACGTTGGTGTCTAGGATCTGCAATTTAGTGTTATCAAAAATAATAAGTCTCACTCATTTCAAACAGATGTAGTATGGGCCAATGAAGATAATGTAGGGGGTTAGGGAAAGATGAGTTGAGTTCTTAGGAAGGAAGGTACTATACAAACATGAAGAATGACTCCAGGGGGACTATTTTGGCAAATACTACAATTTAGGAAGCAGTGAGCTGCTTTTAGCTTTTCAGCTTCAGAACAAATTTTAGGAAGTTTTAGACATGAATTACAGAGAACAAATGAGAATCTGTACCATAATGGCATGTGTTCCTAATTCATAATGTGTGCAGTGACTCATTGTGATTATCCTAATTCATTGTGATTTCTATTGCCAAAAAAGCATTTTATTGTTTCCCGAAATAAAGTTAGATTTTTCACTTTCTTTCCTGAGCCCAGGAGTGATGATATTTAATTATCACTCTAGGTTTGATTTATTCCCAATATGCTGATCATAAAAGCATGGAAGAAAAATATTTATAGTAGTATTTCTAGTAATATGCTAAAAATCAACAAAAGAATAAAAATCTCCATTGAATGAATCAGGCACCTTAAAATAGTCCTAATTATAGAGGCTTAATATTTTAATTATTGGTTTGGTTCTAATGTCAAGGTACATCTTCCATTTCAAAGTCATATTTATACACAAGCAATCCAAATTGCATGCTATCAGGCCTTTATTAAAGTAGATAAGAGGCACTATAGAACTATGTGAGTATTTATTAATCTTGTGAATTTGTTATAAATAATTAATCGCAAATCCCAAGAGGTTCATTTCACTGAGTGCTTTCTCATTTTAGTTCTTTGTTCAAACCAAGGACTAGTAAGTGAAATGAGAGCAGTTTTCAAAAGCAATTTATTACATTGGATGAGGTTTTAATCAGAATTCTTGCTCAACTCCAGCTGTCATGAAAGACAGACGCTTTGTACACTAGAATGAACAACGGCTTGGTGAATAATTATTAAAAGTTCCAGTTTAATTACAGTATCAGGACAAAATGATGCTGTTCAGGGTTCAGCACAGAGAATGTATTTTATCACCCACCATCGCCACCTGCTATCTTTATGTCCCTTCTTTGCTTTTCCTTTCAATGTAATTTTGAGAGCTTCAATCTGACTTTGAATCAGGTAAGCTGAAATCTATCTAACCTACTAGTCACTAATAATGTTCTTCAAACCTATACATTAATATTTCTACTGTTTTAAATTAATTATCATAAAATGAATGACAGAATTTTGCATTTGGCCATCAATACTAAAGCACTGATATTTCGTTTTAGCTGAGACTTGGGCATCAATACAAATACATTTTGTCACAGAAAAATGTATTGCTGAATTGTTTTGCCCTTTCGAAAGAACTGTAAACATTTTCTAAGCATGAAGAGCTAATTCTTCCTTCAAAAGAAATACTTTGCATGTATACTAGATTTGAAAATGACTAAGATCCACAGAAAGCTACAGAGAAAACAAGTGTCAAAAGTGACTTCCTAAAGCCCTGAAACATTCTCATGTGTCCTCTCTGGCCATTTAAACAAAGTGCATGAACACTTGGTATAAGCAATACATCCTGTAACTGTGATCAGATTCTCTTGGTAGGGACCTCAAAGTCCCTTTACAGCACTGCATTATTTTTCTATCTTACATGCAAATTCAAATCACAGAATTTGCTACAAGTGATTTGTTTCTGTGATATTCTAATAAGAAGCATTTAGGAAGCAATAATGCTGAGTGAACAATCAGTATCGATGAATTAAATCAGATGTTGAAGAACAGATGCAAATTAGGTTAATTTTCCCAACAGCAAATCAGCCAAGGATATCATGCTTTGGGAAACGGTGCTCACAAACATTACAATCACACCCCTTTCATCCTCTCCCACTCATAACCCCACTACTTAAAATCATTATCTTGCAGCAATGGTTTTAAAATTATTAGGCATGAAAAGAGTGAGATCCGTTATGTAACACATGCGACCTGTCCTAATCAGAGATTAAAATAAGGAGACACGTCTAATCATCAACATAATAGGATCCATTCGCCAGAGTTAAGGCAATTATCCTTTATTTCACACTCCACAAAGACAAAGCACTCCTGTGAGACCCAAGCCGTCTTTGCAGCTCTCAGCTACCGCGGTACAGAATGGCTCAGTACTGACACCAAATCCCCTGAATAGAGTCAACTTGAGATAAACATATTACTCACATACTGTTGAAGAGCTCACGGTATGTTTCGTCACCTTTGCCTTCTGACATCAGGCTGTCCAGTTTGTCAATCAGCTTGGCTTCCACCTGAAACATACCTGAATATTACTCGCCCTTTCCTCCCCTTCCCAAGTAGGACTTCTAGGCAAATTAAAACATTTATTTATGCCCCGTAAAAGGCCACGGTAAATTTTGTGAAAGTGACATTATCAGCTGCGGTTAATAGCAGATATCCCTTTGGAATTCGAGGGGACTAGTCTAGAAGGAGTTACATGACTTCACACTCCTGGCTGGGTAGCGTTTACTGCTGCCAAAGACATCTATTTGTTGATTCAAACACAAATGCTTGCAGCCCAGTTTAAACGTTTGAATTCTTTTTTAGGAGCTATAAAAACTGGCAAGTCCTATTTCTTTTTTATTTTTTTTAAACATCACTATATATATAAGGACATCAGGAAACCAACATATCCACATACATTAATTTAAATCTTTGATGTGTTTTATATCTATTTTCTTTCTCAAAACAGTTTGAGGTTGCACTACTAAATCTTTGCTGAAGTTGAGAACGGGTCCTATCCACGTACAGATGGCAAATCCATAGAAGTAGTCTAAGTCAGCAATAAGCAGCAGGAGAGAGAAAGGACATATTTCCTGAAAACTGTAGTCAAAACATTTATATTTTCCAATATGTAAATCCCTTTGGAACTTGAGTATCAGGAAGGGAAAAGTATCTCTTCATATATCTGAGGAAGAAGACACAGAAAATGAATAACCCTCTCGATGGCCAGAGTTAAAACAACTAGGAATTGGGAGGGATATTTGATTTTGTCAAAGGACTAATCCCAATTATTCCTTTAAACCAAATTTCAATCAAGAGATAAAAAAGGAAGAAAAGTGAGTTATCTCCTCTAAATACAATTTTTTAAAAATCTTTCATTCACCTGTTAGCTTTTTTGAAAATAAATGTATACACCAGTGCAAGTGAAAGGCCTATGCCTTTGGCAATAGGAGTTCTATGTATGTAATCAGATTGCTTGTATGGTCAACAACCATTTCTAAGATTTGAGGGAGGCTTCATTTGGGAAGCATGAAGGATGGCCCATCCGGTGGGCACACAGGTTCGTGCAGTGACTGTGAAGGCTACTCTCTCCCACTTGAGGGACCTGGCATGGCAAAACAGCTGATTCCTTATGAGATCTGCTTTTGTAATAAGAACATGTGCCTTCCCAAAACTGGAGCAGAACTATTAGAACCTATGTCAACGAGAAATGATAGCTCACTCCCTTGGAATTTCCACTGCAAGAATTTCCATTGCTTTCTCCTTTAAATTAATTCTCAATGCTTCAAGCAAAGAGCAATAAAACATACTGCCAATCAAATGCTCAAAGCTAAGCCAGTCACCAAATACAACATGCAGGCCACGGAGAGCTTAATGAGCTTAAGAATCATTAACCCTCTGATTCCTCTGTGCTGTGTCCAACTGGGAGTAAATAAAGTCTCTGCAAGTTCTTAAATACAGACCTGGGAAATCACAGAACTTTTTTAGCTGAAAGGGAATTAAATGGCTTTTTAAGGCTTCCCTGGAGGCTCAGGAGAATGCAGGACCAGAGAGAAAGCAGCTGAGACTGCGTGGCTTGGGAGTGGATAGGCCAGGCTGGAATCCAGATCTGTTGGCCCAGCTCGGAGTTGAATCCATTAGTTCAGGGATGCCGTAGAACTGAAATCCTTCCAACTATGCTGAGGAGCACTCCCGCCTACCTGTTTAAAGTTGCCACTTCGTCTCTGCTCCCAGTCCATCATATCATGAAAAATAGGAATCATGACATTCCGAAGATCTGGCTGGGGTATCAAGGTCACTTCTAGGAAGGGGCCAATCAGAGCAGGGATGAAATGAAGCTTGTGCTCTCCTAAATGGAGCAAAATATTTGACTTTCAATAACCTTAGTAAGATTTCAGAAAATATTATAAAATTTAAAACTATTGCCACCAAGATATTCAATGACAGTTGCCTCCTTAAGCAAGAAAATAACCCATAAGATACAATTAAAAATTATATGAATCATCAGGAATTGGTTATGTATATTATTGTACATTCATACATTACAATTTTTATGCAGTCATTTCAAATGAGGCGGAAGAAGAATAACATAGGTGAAGTTTTTCAATATATACAAATGAAAAAGGTATAATACAGTAATATAGTATGCACAAGAATATCTTTCATTTTAAAAAAAAAAATATATATATATATTAGCCTAGAGGGTCATATTCCCTAATGTTAATCCCAGTGATTATCTCTAGGTGGTAAGATTACAAGTGATTTTTGTTTGTGAAAAAAGTCTGCATTACATAATTTTTATTGTGTGTGTTTTTACACAATAAATATACAGCCCAAATAAAAATCTAAATAGTGGCCTAGTAAAAGACTATAACTATTTTCTGAAAAGACTAAAACGTAACAATAGTGAACTCAAAATGGTATGCTACCAAGTGCTAAATGGCATGGTATTGATAATTCAGAGGACAGGAAAGTGGGAGATGGGATGGACACAGGTGATGTCATGTATAGCAGGTGGGTGTTAAATCCATTACTCCAATCTCCTATGTTAAATCTCACAGAGGAGTTTCTATTTCTATGATAAGATTATTGATGCTAAGAAAAATACACTAAAGAGCTAACTTTCAGCATCATGGCTGACTGTGCACGATCCTAAGGGCATCCACTTAGAACCTACAAGTTGGGAGGCTGAGCAGAATGTAGCTGGCTTCATGAAAGAGGGTAATTTCGCTTTATTATTTTCTCCTTTTGATCTTTTGCAATGAGAGCTGAATATAAACAAGATCGTACTGTTCACAGTTACATGCCAATTTCAGAGTTAAATGCCTTTACTTTCAAGACAGTTCTCTCTGTTTTGCTTTTTGTACTAGAAGGTGCTAAGGTGGCCCTGGAGCTCAGACACATATGTGCAAGGGACACTATGTAGATCCACAGTGCAAATGTATAGTTCAAACCTATAAGTAAAGACAATATGAGAGAAATAATTTGGGGGGCAGGGAGCAAAATGATGGATGAGGTCATAGGTGGGAAAACCCATGTAGGTGTGCTTGTGAATTCACTACTTTCTGTGACTGAAAGTGCCTTAGGGTACATCAGCTGTCTTCCAAATGTGTCCCACATCCCTGGATAACTGCCTTACTCTCAGGGCTATAGGACATGAGCAGGCGTGGGACAGAGTCAAGAACAAGCTTTCCAAATTGTGCCATGGGAAGTAACACTGGCAGCAGTTAGTGCTTGAGCAAAGTGGGCACACAATGACTTTTACAATCAGTGAAGCTGCTTAAACATTTCAAAGCCAAACTTGTGTATTTTTTCCCCTTTAGGCTAAAATATCCACTATCAAGAGGCACTGTGCGATTCATTCTACCCCATGGTATTCATCCTCTATTATATCCTCAGATTATGAGCATTTCTGTCATGATAAAATTCTCCCTATTTCAAAGGAATGACAGAAGGAATGTCACCGCATGTAGCTGAACATGTCAGGAAATTTGAGGGGCCACATTGCAATGTTGTGTGTGCTATGCACGCGAGAGAAAAGTATCTAGAAAAACTTCTCTAGGGTCCATGACTCAGAGAGGCCATAGAATCCTCTGTGTCTCTCCATGTCAACTTTCCTCCATGAGGCATTGCAGCAGTCAAAGCCATGATCTGGATTTTTTAGTATTGATATTATTATAAATACACAGAGAAAAAGCAGTGGTGGGCACTTCTTTCCCGTACATCTTTTGATAAGGGACTAATTATTAGTTTAATAGAGAATTTGCAAAGTTTGGGAAATGTCAAGATCATAAAAATGTATTTTATATTATGTATGTGTTTTCCATCTTTCCATTTCATTAAGTCATTCAGTCATTAACCTATTTAGTATTCAGTGACTCAAGAAATAGGAACGCCTAGTGTATTTTGAAGACCATGTTAGGAGAGGTACTTGCAAATAAGCAGCTCACAATGAACATCTGAGCAATTGCTGAGATAAAAATCTAGAATCACAAAACAATGAAGATGGTTCAACCCATTCTCCCTAGGGAACTGAAGAAAGCTGCTTGGAGGTGCAATTTTGCTACATCTGGAAGATAAGAAGTTGGCTTAATACGTGGGTAGAGGGTATTACTGGAGGGGAAACAGCACGTGCATCCCTTTCTTTGATTTGGGTGTTTTGGTTTTTGACTTTGTCAAATGCAACCCGTGGAGCTCTGATACACCAGTGAGAATGTAAGCGCCAGTTCCCTGAAGATTAGCACGGCAACAAGGAGGCTCTGTGCCAAGACTTTCATGAGCTTGAATTCCCTCTGGATTTCCACCCACCTGGAAGAGGTGCCCTTGACAGACACCACTTGTCTGAACCACCCTCTATGCTGAAGATACCTAGAGCTTTATGTTGACTTCCCAGCCACAGTCTGTGATGCTGTCCCGGGGCTGTCTCAGACATCTGCCTCAAGTAGCAACTAGCTGTCCTTGCCCTTGACCTGCATCCTGAGATCCCTGTGGGACCAAGATCCCATAGTCTATACTGGCAACAAGCCCGTCCCCTCCATTAGTTGGTACAGACACAGCACCCGGGGGCACTGGTGAGGTTCCTTGTTATTGAGATTGGGTGCTGCCCAGGTACCCTGCATCGTCAGGGAGGCCCCTCTACCACAGCTGGGAGCCAGGCTGATGTTACCTTGGGTTTAGTTTCAGTGTGAGTTAAAGTGCTTAGACAAAATGCTTTGAGCATCTCTCCAAGAATACAGCCCTGGACACTACCTGCAGGTCCTTTTACTTTACATCACAGAAGTCACAAACACAGTCCTTTCCTCTCAGGTTTCATTGAAGGTAACTTAATTCTTCTTTACCATGTCTAAACTACTCATCCGCACCCATTATGTGTGAGGGAGGAACTTGGCTCATAATTTCTTCTGTGTTCCTACCTTTACTTTTTACCCTTGGTAATCCTTTATCTTTCCCAAAAGACTGTTTAGTTTTCCTCATCAGAGCAAGAGCACCTCAAAAGAAACTTCTTTATTAATCTGACTACATGTTTTCCTCCAAAAGAGTGCATACTTTCAAGACTGACCAACTCATTGAAATACCAACTCACGGTTCTCCCTACATTTCCCCCATCCTCTCGACATAAACAATTCAAGCAGGTAACTAGCAGCTAGCACCTGCCATTCCTTTCCTCTGTTATTTTTGTCAGGGCAGAGAGCAGATGCCACCTGAACTCAATCACTCTTACTGTCATTTTTACAAGCCTAAACACACTGAAAAGCTTATCAAGATGTCCTGGGAAGTGAAGGGAAAAAAGAGAAAAGGGAGAAGGAAATTTCTGTTGGGGCAAAGGTTGGCAAGTCCTGAGATTAGTGGGTCTCAGGACTCACCTGCTCCATGACCCTACTCCCTACCCCAGGGGCTCAAAGTCTAGCAACAGATGCTGTGCCTCAGTAGAACCACTGGACTGAAGGGACCGTGTACATCAGGACAAAGGCCACCTTGGCATTTGACTGGTAACCAGAAGGGTCTCTCTTTTTCCTCGACACCAAACGTATGCACAGCTTTTGGGTGTATGTGGGGATACGGGAACAAAAGAAAGAGGGAATACAAAATAAAGTTGAATTTCCTGCCAGTCCTGATAGTCCTCCCATGCCTGAGATGGTAGAATGAGATTTAGAGCTGCCTCATTACTATCTAAGTCTTTAATCTTTAAGGAGCCAGGCATCCTTTGGCCTCTCTAGAGAAGACCATCATTAGCATGTATTTGCTTTATTTACCACTGTTTGCTTGAGTATTTGTAAATCTTTTTTTAAAAAAACTCTTCCATTTATAGACATTTTACAATCCAATTTTCTTTTTAAAAATGTTCTTTACTATGAAAAATTTCAAATGTACACAAAATTACAGAAAATAGTAAAACAAATCCCCATCTACTCATCATCTCGCTTCAATAATTCTCAAGAGTTTGCCATCCTGTTTCACCTAACACCCAGTTATCTATTTTTCTATTTTTTAAACCAAGTCTGAAACATCATATCATTCTACTTGTACTCACATCAGTAAGCATCTTTAACAGATAGGACATTTTATAAATATAGAATCAGGATGCTTTTTATCACACCTTACAAAGACAAACAACTCCTTAAATTAGTTGAAAACCCAGTCTATATTAAAATTTCTTTGATGGTCTTAAAACATGTGTTCCATAATTGCTTTCTTTCAATCACAATCCAAATGAGGTCCATATACTACATTTCGTAGCCTGATTTTTCTATTGACAGTAAGGTCATAGAGAGCCATACCTACATTTAAATCGCTGTGCAGGAATGCATGAGAATAGCCTTGTTTGCTGAAAACACACTTTGGGAACACAGAATCTGTGCAAACCTGAACAGGCTCTCCGACCAGAGAAAATTGAATTCCTACCAAACCAGCAAAGCAATCTGGAGGTATGTATGGCAACAGCAAAATAAACTTAATTTAAATGATTTCTTTTTAAACCATAGATTTAGTATACTTTCTCCATCTCTAATTGTCAGCCACATGGTCTTGTTTTGAAGTATTTAGGGCACCTGCTACTTGGGCTGTTGGAATTTTATATTTATGCACACAGAACAGCCTGCTAGGGAAGTATTGATTTTTTTTTTTTCTACAGCAGTTACAAGACGCTGTGTTTGCAAATGTGGAACAAAGAGCCCACTTTATATTTAGTAAGAATGTTAGTTCATCTAAAAATAGAAACAAAAACTTAACCTTGCAGCAAGATGAATGCCAAAGGTGGGACACAGTAGTAAAGACTAACCTTTTTCTTTGCAAACCATTCTTGCAAGTGTAGGTATAAATGGATAAAATTTAGGGGGAAAATAAATGCCTCTGCAGGTTCTTGACAGAACATTTTTAGTCCTTCAATCAGATAATGAAAATACTAAGGAAAACCACATTTAAGAAAAGGTGTTAAGTTTTTATGTTTCAAAAGTAAATTATTTTTTCAAAGCCACACTGAAATACCACCTCACAACCATTAGGATGGCTACTATCAAAAAAACAACAGAAAATAAGAAGTTTTAGCAGGAATGTGGAGAAATTGGAAGACACTTGTACTGTGCTGGTGAGAACATAAAATGTTATAGCAGCTGTGGAAAAACAGTAGGAAAGTTCCTCAAAAAACTAAAAATGGAATTACCATATGATCCAGCAATTCCACTTCTGGTTATATACCCAAAAGAATTGAAAGCAGGGTCTCAAAGAGATATTCATATGCCCGTGTTCATAGCAGCATTATTCACAATAGCCAAAAGGTGAAAGCAACCCTGGTGTCCAATGATCGATGAGTGAATAAAGAAAATGTGGTATATCCATACAAAGAAATATCATTTAGCCTTAAAAAGGAAGACAGTTCTGACACGTTACAACATGGATGAATCTTGAGGACACTCTGCTAAGCAAAATAAGCCAGTCACAAAAAGACAAATTCTCTACGATCCTCTTTATGTGAGGGTCCTAGAAGAGTTAAATTCATAGAGATGTAAAGTAGATCTGTGGTACCAGGGGCTGGGAAGAGAGGGAAATGGGAAGTTATTGTTTAACAGGTACAGAGTTTCAGTGTTGCAAGATGAAAGAGTTCTGGAGATGGATGGTGGTGATGGTTGCATTAAAAATAAATACTACTACTGAACCGTACACTGAAAATGGTTAGGATGGTAAGTTTTATTGTGCATGGTAAGTTTTATTGTGTATTTTACCACACGTAAAAATACTTGAAAAAAATAAATTATTTTAATTATATGACAGGGATCATGCTGTGGTCAGTGCTTCACACGACTGGAGACAGGCAGCACATCTCTAAGTTCTAGTGAAGACCCCAAAGCCTGTCCCCAGGCCACCACTGCCTCACAGGGGAAGAAGAGAAGCCCAGCTTTGTTGACCTGCAAGGCACCATCTGTTGTCTTTAGACAACAAAACCTTTTGGGTTTTGGTTCCTACGTTGCCAACCAGACCTCACAGCACTAGGACTGACGCATAAACCAGCAGAGCCACTGGTTTATGACTCATTCCCGTAGTGACGAAAATGGTGCTCACGGTCCTGCTTGCCCAAAAGCTCTAAGACTAAGGGGAGGGAGGAAGAGAAGTTAGAACTCGCTCCCTCCCCAACCCAAGTTCTGTGAGCTGAATATATTCTAAAGGGTCCAAATATTTACTTACTTGTTCAGAAAAAAAAGTTTAAAACTTTTGGTATATAAATAAATCTTGATAAAAGCACATTTAATACTACAGATAAGTTGTTATGCAGTTTTAGAGTTACAAAGTGCCTACCAGTCTGATGACTTACGGTTAACAATAACACCGGAAACCTAAGCAGTTCTAGGTCTCATAGAGTTGAAAAGCTGCCCACAGATAAGTGCAGGGGATATAATGATCAGATGTAAAGATCCTACAGCTTTGTGTTTAAAAAGCAGACTAGTCACTGAATCACACGTGCTTTTTTGCCCCTGTTTTCAGCAGAATGGAAAAAACCACCTGGTTTTTAGCATATGGAAAAACTTCAACACTTCGGAGATAAACAGCAATGACCAAAAACTGATTTAAAAATATTGTTCAGTAAAATTTTATTTCTAAACTAGACCAGCTGGACAGTTTCAAGTGGCTAAAAGTATATTTAGTGACCCTGGGCATTTCCTCCTTTCGTCTTATTTTCTAAAAGTTAGTGCTTTTTGTATCTTTAGTGTTGAGGACCTTGATTTATGAAATCATAAAAGCTTAGTAGCTTTACTAAAACATGGTAACTTTGTATCAAGCTTTCTCTTGGTTCCATATAAACTGGACAAAAAGTCTAAAATGTAAGATTTTAAAACTAAGCTATTAGCGGGTATGGACCATATTTTCTTATCCTCCAAAATAACCTGCACATAGGCAATGCTTCATGAACTTTGTCTAACTGAATTTATCAGCCTGTTACATTAAAATAAATACATTTATAATTACCTGAATAAATTCTCCCTCAGCATTCCAGTCTTCAATATGACATGTTTACAGGTTCAGCAAATTATAACTAATATATTTTGATATTCCTAATATAATGATTTAAGGCCTCTAAGGGGTACCCAAACAGTACCCCAAATACTTAATTCTTCTTATCATTTTGTAAAAACGTATGTTGGAAGAGAGGCATTTCCAAACATCTTCCAATTCTAGCTGTTGTACGACAGCAATGACCTTTAAAATTCACCTAACGTTTTAGAAGTCTCAGTAAAGTCAGGACACAACTCTAGGGAAATGATGCAGAAACCAAGGAATGAAGTGAAAATTTATACTCACCCTACACTTGAACTATGTCATGCTGGGAATTCGTAAGCAGAATATAATGAGCCTTTTCTAACAGACTCCTAGGACTGTGCTAGAGCTAGTCTTTAGGGCTGAATAACAAAGAAAGAGGATAGTATTGTCTAAAGTAGTGCTTTTCAGTCTTTAGCCATAAGAATTACTGGAGAACTTGCTAAAACTCAGATGGGCCGTGTCTCACTCCTCGAGATTCTGTTTCAGTAGGTCTGGGGTGCAGCCAGAGATTTTCCGTTTCTTACAAGCTTCCAAGTGATGTTAGAGTATAGACAAAACAACGTGCTATTGGGATTAATGTACCCCAAGATTTTTCACATTCTTTAGATTTCTGAGAAAAACAGAGAAGTAATTTAACCTAAAAACTAGAGAAGTAGAAATATTTTTGTTTTATAATAATGACAAAATAAGAAAATTTTATGAAGTATATGCAATGACATCTTTAAGGAGACCAAATGTGCCAGCTTTGTTTAGCAGGCCAAGGGGCCTGGCCCTAAAATGCATAGCTATACTCAGTTGGACAAAGATTTATGTGGAAATAACCATACGTGGCTGGAAGGGGAACCTGCCAGGTTTTCTAACATTCCGCTAACCCAGCCAAATCTGTCCTGGTTTCATAATTTGAGCTCGGAAAAGAGCCTGCAAAACCTTGACTGCCGTTGAACAGAATCAATACAGCATTCTTTGGAAAACATCTTGCTAAATTAATGCCAAATGCACCAGGGACACTACAAAGGCCTTGATCTGCTTTTGGAAAAATAAGGAGGACACAAAGAGTCAACAAAAACTGGACATATAGAGGAGACTCTCCAAGTAAGAAAAATGTTTGATTTTTTTTTTTTTAAAGGAAAATGGTTGTTTTTATTTAAAATTCCTGTGTAAGTGCTTGGCACAGTGAGGAAAGCAAGCGTAACTGCCCCTCCTCTCCACCCTGCAGTGACTCTGGCGTGGAGGAGAAAGACCGGCATAAGCACTGACACCACGCAGAGGGTAACGGGGCAGTAAGGGCTGCAAAGGCTATAGCAGAGTTTTCCACACTTCAGTCTTTTTTCTGTGTCCCCTTCATGATTTTTTTCCCTATCTATTCTCTTATTCATCTAATACTTTTGCTTTTTTAAAATTTCAAAATATTAAGGGGGTACAAAAGTTTCTGTTAACATGGATGCACTCTATAATGCTGAAGTTGATGCTGTTTTTGAGCTGAATCCAAAGACAGATCCTGATTTCTTCTGGCTCCACTTACACAGTTGGAGGTTGTTTTCAAGATACTCTTTTTTTTTCTCCTGAAATCACCAGCAAGCATTGAACACTGGGCTCAATCATATATAACAAGGCTCCCTCCAATTGCTATGTACATATGAGGTATATGCATATCCTGGTCAAAAATCAGTCTGTAACATGAAGTGAAGTAAAACAATAATGGTTCTATTTTCACTCACAGAAAACAAATTCTGTCATCGCTAAGTTGTGCTAGGAGGAGCCAAACAGAAAAGATACTCCCAGGTCATTACATACTCAAGTCAAACAGGTCAAACAATCGCTTTATTCAAAAGGGGGAATTTAAATGCAATAATGGCCGGGTGTGGTAGCTCGGGCCTAGAATCCTAGCACTTTGGGAGACCAACGTGGGAGGATTGCTAGAGGCCAGCAGTTTGAAACAAACCTGGGCAATACAGCAAGAATCTCATCTCTACAAAATATTAAAAAATTAGCTGAGTGTAGTGGTGGTGTGCACCTGTAGTCCCAGCTACTTGGGAGGCTGAAGGAGGAGGATTGCTTAACCCCAGGAGTCTGAGGTTGCAGTGAGCTATGATGACACCACTGCACTCTAGCCTAGGAGACAGAGTGAGACCCTGTCTCAAAATAAAATAAAATAATAAATAAATGCCAAAAACTTGCATAGTTAATGTACCAAATTAAATGAGTTTTGAATCTTAAAAAAGAGACCCTATACTAATGACTTCTAAAACAATTTGTTTTCCAAATATTCTTTTTTGTGCAACCAGATCTGTGCCATCAATTTGCTGGAATAATATGCTCTATTTTCTGTGGCAGATTAACAAAATTCCATCTAGCAGTCTCTTAGCAACTGCAGATGCTTTTAAAATCCTTTGGCTATACTCTTCATAATATAGGTCAATGGTCTCAAGTTTTTCAGAGTAGTGATGCTGAAGTCAATGTTGTATGAAGTGTAATCTAAATTTATTATGATTCATAGCCTCAATTCAGAGTTCTAGAAATTTTCAGTTGTTATAGTACCAAATTATGAAAGGTTAGCTCATCGTGAGAAATAATATGCGTAATGTTGGAGCAATGCTAGATTATACAATTTATCGTTAATAAGGACACACACAAAAGTAAGATGATTTTTCAGAGAGATGCCAATTTAAAGAATTAGCCGTAACCTTATTCAGTGCCAACATGTCAATTACTTTCTATAGGTATCTGTAATTGATTTAGACATTTGATTTCAAATGCTGTCATTGGTAAATTGCCCTTCTTCATTTGTATGCTTCAAAGTACAGTGAGGAGCTGTACAGTGGAGGTGGTTTCTCCTTTCATCACTTACCTAGGTTTTGCCACATGCTGAAAATTTCACAACCCATTGTTACCCGCATGTCACCATACCTGAAATAGAACAAGAAACCAAACCTGACACAAGCCTCCACACCAAAGAAGTATTTGTGTGTCTTTAGGATACACTCTATCGTTTTGACTTAAAGCTGTTTAATGTACATATCACAATGGCTCTAAATTAAACCATCATATAAATCTTTCAGTGAAACAGATTTGTCTCAAAATTTTTTGCTTACATAATAATTTTGAGCCCCGAAAGACTTGGGATAAAAAATATGCAAACAAGTTCAAAATATTGACATTTCCAAAAAAGATTGTTTCTTGTCCTCTTGGTTTTTGCTTCTCTACTGTGTGATTTCCAGTTACGGAAGTTCTGATTTATGAAACATTTGAACAAAACATCTTTTAAAAGGCAACATTTCCTACCCAATTATACACTGGTACTTACTTTTCTAACACCTTTTTCTTTTTGGAAGGTGTGAACATCTCCAACTGCAGACACAATTGGTTTATAAAAATGACTGCGAGGTAAAAGTAGGAATCCCAGATCTAAAACAAGAACAAGATATCTCAATAGGATGGTATTACACAAATAGTTACAGGTAAAGTGATATGGTATCTTGGATTTACTTCAAAAGTGGTAAGTAGATGAGGGTATAGTTGAAATAAGATTGGCCATGAGTTGATAATAGTTGAAGCTACATATGGGTACATGGGGACTTATTTTACTACTCTATTTTTATATATGCTTAAAATTTTCTATAACAAAAAAGTGAACTAAACAAATATTATCCATTTATACATCACTTCAAAGCTGCATCCCAGGTTTCATGAGTTTTTTGGTACAAGCTAAATGGTAGTAGATGTTTGGTTTCTCTTATAATGTGTCTGAGTATCTCCAAGGAGGCGGAGGTATAACATGGATTATTTTATTCCTGTGTAAATTCATTTCTAAAACTCCTTTTAATGTAGAACTTCAAAAATGCATACGCTTCTTCAAATATGCTAATTGCTTTAAATTCAGACATTACATAACAATTTCCTGCCCAGACAAATCTCTTGAGTCTAAGTTTTCTTATACCAAAAAGCAGAATCAGAAAGAGATCAGAGTATAAGTCCCCAAAATAAAACTTAGCAAAAAACATGTAGGGAAAAAGGAAGAAAAGTACTTCTCTACTGATACTGCGTTAAGTTAAAGACAAACTAGAAGAACTATGACAGAGAATTAATATCTGTTATATACAAAGAGGTCTTACAAATAAAAATAAATGTGATAAAACCCCAAACAAAATAATGAACAAAAGTCAAAACCAGATAATTCTGTTTCTGATATTTAAAAAATATGAATTTTTGTCAATAATGAGTAACTAGTGAATAACTAATAATTAGTAAGAAATACAAACTGAAGCAAAGTAGATATTCCCCCTTATCTAAATGTCAAAAAAAAGCAGTCTCTACCATGTTGGTGTAGATATAGGAAAATAGGTGATCAAATATAATTGGTACAACCTTTAACTCAATAATTCCACTAAAATAAATATTTATCCAAATAACTAATTAGGGATATATGCCAAGTTTTATTTTAGAAGAATGCACATAAAAAGAGTAATTTATAAGAATAAAATAGAGGAAAAGGCCGGGCGCTGTGGCTCACGCCTGTAATCCTAGCTCTTGGGAGGCCGTGGCGGGCGGATTGCTCGAGGTCAGGAGTTCAAAACCAGCCTGAGCAAGAGCGAGACCCCGTCTCTACTATAAATAGAAAGAAATTAATTGGCCAACTGATATATATATAAAAAAATTAGCCGGGCATGGTGGCGCATGCCTGTAGTCCCAGCTACCCGGGAGGCTGAGGCAGAAGGATCACTCGAGCCCAGGAGTTTGAGGTTGCTGTGAGCTAGGCTGACGCCACGGCACTCACTCTAGCCTGGACAACAAAGCGAGACTCTGTCTCAAAAAAAAAAAAAAAAAAAATAGAGGAAAAAACTTAAATATCAAAAATTAGAGCTCTGATTATAAAATTTTGATATATTGATTATTATAGATCATGATAGAGAAATATGATATAAGCATTAAAATTCCTCTGGTTTTTATCGTATTTGTGCTTTTTAATTTTCCATTATCCAATAAGGAAATTTTATAAAGTGTATCTTGATATAAAAAACATTATTCAAAAAATAATATGAAACAAAGATACTATAAACACAGAACCACCTTGAAGAAGGAAAGTCAAAAGAGGCACTGTTCATCTTTGCAATTTGAAAAATAATACATCAAGAATTCATAGGTACCCAACCATATCACATTATAGATACACAGAGAGTTCTGTCTTAAAGAATCTTACTAATCTTTCATTTTCTGCTTTTTATAAATTCATTTTAAAAAATGGAAAAGATAGAGGAATAAAGAACTAAAGGGTTTACTTTATAAATGTTTTCTTCATATAAACTCTTTTGAAAAAGACTTAAAAACATCATGCTCTAAGCTCCTTTGTCATATATAGAGATCATACAGAAAAAAAATTAGAATTAAAATTTACAACAATAATAAACAACTAATTCATTTTAAGCACTACGTTCATAAGCATTATTATAGCCCTAACCTGTTCACAAATATCATGAAAACATCACAGTTAAAAACAATATGGACTAATAAAATATGTTAGGTAATTTCCCAAAACACATGTGAATCTTTCAGCTTAAGCAGGATAGTCATCTAAATAGATTCTTACCTTATAATCAAAGTTTTCATTTAAGAAGTTCTTACGAAGTGCATCTGAGAGGTACAGAACTGTTGTAATAATAACACTAGCGATAAAAGAGAATTAGATTTAAGTTTAAAACTTCACAGTAGTGAAAATCATTTAGTATACAAGAATAAAAAGCAACTAAGATAAAAGAAAACCACCTTGGTAAGCAAGTGGAGCAATATTAGATAATTCATGTTTGAAATAAAAAAAAAGACAACAGGCCAGAAAAAAAAGAAAGTATGAAAGAAATCTATCACTGCAGTTAAGTTTCTTTAAAAATTGATACACAGAAAAATCGATGAATTCATAGGACTCAGACAAAAAACCCATTATTATCCTGATGTTTTGTAATGTTTTTATTAATTTCCAAACAAAGCAAAATTATTTAATACAAAGATAACATTCCATATTTGATTATCATGGAAGAAAGCCATGCTTTGTAAAAGCACAGGGAAAGAAATGGAGTCCAAAGATGAAATGGATGGGATAAAATGATAGAATACATTGAAAATATTTAGTACCCTTCTCTCTGTTCTCCCTTACTTAAGGTGTTAGAGCATATAAGAGCTACAGAAGGGAAGGCAGCTTCCCTTTCTCAAAGGGACAAGACTGCCACTAAATACACAATTACTGCCACTAAAGAAACTATAACTAAACTAAGCTGTGTGAAACTGACCGAGTGCTACAGCCATTCGGGGAAAGGGGCATCTTCAGGGCAGGAGAATGGGAGAAAGCCTGACAGAGGGGACACGTGTAGCCATACGTAGCTTGCTGGGGAGCATTCCTGCTTAGTTCTTAGAGTTCTGTCATTTGTTCAAAATCTGATCACTTTTACAAGCAGAAGAATGCATTTCAATTGGTTCATTTAATGTTAGATAAAGCATTATATTGAAGCAAGATAAGCCACCCCCTGAACTACTGGAAACTAAGGGCCAATGCATAAATGGTTGAAATTTAAAACCTCTCGGCCTTCTCTGAGATGCACGTGTAATGCAGTGATGGTGTGCGAAGGCCCCAGTTCTTACCGCAGGGTGTGCTACTAAAGGGTGTGGCTGGATGACCCTGGGTAAAACAAAACAAAACAAAACACTCCGCCAACTTCGCACCTTGGTCATCTTACTGCAAAATATAGATTAGAATAATATTTTCTAATTAGAAGAACATTTGTGGCCTTTGAAGGACATAAATGTTCATTGCTGTTGTTATCTGCTAGAAAATTCACTGTTACAGCCTTCTTGAACTCCTGACCTCAAGCAATCCTCCCGCCTCGGCCTCCCAGAGTGCTAGGACTGTTACAGCCTTCTTGGGGGGTAGAGAAGCATTAACACGGCCAAGCTGGATGGCTCAGTGTGGAAGTTCAAGGGAAAGAAAGGGAAAGAGAATGATAGCACCATTTCATGGGTATCTGCTCTATCATGCACAGGCACCGTGTCACATTTTATATACGTCATGGATACCTTTCAACAAATCTTACTATGAAAGTTTAGTATAAGAAAAACTTACGAGTTTGAGAAATCCTGTGGTTTCTTTAGCCCCCAAGATGGAAGATACCATCAGTGAATTTCATATCAAAGAGATAAATCACCACAAATAACAGTATAATGTGGTGATGTTTTATGGACAATGGCAAAAATCAATGACGATAACTGAAGAAATCATTGAGACCCCCGAAGTATTTTACTGAAGTTTTATGATATGAAACTAAAGCTTAATCATCAGAAAGTGAAATGCTATTAGGCAAGGAGGTAGTTTTTGCTTAGGATTAGTATAAGATCATTGGACTGCTAAGTTTACTGAAGAAAAATTTGTTTCCTTAACGTGTGGTTATAAGCACAAACCTGCTTTGACGTTAAAAGGAAAAATACATACAGTCTCACTACACCTGAATTTTACATAAAAAACCACCTGTGACCCATTAACTCCATCTCGGACTGTTGTTCAGACACAATAGCTCTAGTCTTAGTAAAAAATGACATATCTGGGATTTAGACTATTTATTGGGCTGCATGTCCTAGAAAGGAGCTAACAAACTCAATCTTCCAAGGGAGAGGGGGTTACTCCATGGCTAGGATTATGGAACGGTTGTTTATATGCTCAAACACCCAAACGATATTCATGGCTTCTTGAACTGCGTTTGCATGAACAACATGCAACCTCTGTGGCCTTACTACGGTGGGTTTCAACCTGGCCTGTGCCCTGGAATCACTTGGAAGCTTTTAGAATAGAGATGTCTTGATCATACCCCCAGAGATTCTAACGATTGGTCTGGGGTGCAACCTGAACATCAGGTTGTCAAAGCTCCCAGGTGATTCTTACATAAACCCGGCGCTGAGAACCACTGCTCTACACTAGAGCAATGCTGCTCAAACTTTAGTGGGTACCTGGTGATCTAGTTAAAATGCAGCATATGATTCAGCAAGCCAGGAGTGGGAGTGAATTGAGAGTCTGCATTTCTAACAAGCTTCAGGTGAAGCTAATGTGCTGTTGGTTTGCAACTCACCCTTTGAAGAGCAAGGCTCTAGAGTAGCCTCATTCAAAAAACCCAAAAAACAAAAAAACAAAACATTCCAGCAAATTCTGCTAGGCATTCTCCTTACTTGTGGAATTTTAGGCAGATTCTTATGGTTCCTTAATGGTGTGTGCAGTTCCTATTTCTAGACTGAACACCCTTATCAGAGCTGTTTTACCAGCAGGCACAAGGAGGCACAGGGCATAACGCCTACAAGCATTTCAGGGAATTTGGAAAATACTGAGACCTGAAAAACTGTATGGAACCAAATTAAAACCATAAAATAAAAACTAAAAAAATGATGACTTACATGTCCACAGAAAGTAACATGATGGATTTCATTAACTGCCCAATTTTTAATACAATTTTTTATGTTAAAAATTTTATAGGTTACTTTTTATAATTTCACCAAAATTTCTAAATACAGTATATATAAATGCTGAGAAATCACAGCCAATCAAAATTAAATGATTTATTCACAGGCCAATAATTTAAGAAGCAAAGGTAAAAATGCTTTTAATTATTTTCTGCAACAAAATGATATTGAATGTGGCACATTGGTCTATGCAATGCATGATACGAAGAGGGTAGGGTCTCCAAAATTAAGACAGATCAGGGCTAGAAAGCCCTTACTATGACTCTATTTCAAACGCTTTTCATTTATGCCTACAACACTCAGTCCAAGTCACACAGGCAGCTTCCAGAACGTTCTATGGTAACTCAGCACTGAGACATAGTTTCCTCCACTCAGGCCCCCAAGGCAACTAAAGGCATTTATACATTAAAGCTCCTTCATTGTAGCAGATACCTGTGGCATTTAGGGACCTCTCTTTACTTGTTCCAATTTATCCAAAGCCATGTGGCTTCTCTGATTTCATTCTTTTGCTTATGAAGCAATGTCTGAATATGGAGATATTTCAAATCTCAGGGCTCCAACTCAATAGCCAAGAAAGGTTTACAATCTGCTGACACAAATGGCCAAATTACTGATTTCTGCCACAGAAATGCAGGCACAGGATCACTTTTGACAACCATAATCTTATGGACATAGCATGATAAGATTTATACATAAAAGAGTAACCAGTGCGCAGGAAATCATAGTTACTGCCTCATGGTTTTCCAGTTGCTGCCTCATTGTTGGATTTATTCTTGGAATTATATTCAAGCAACCCTATCGCTCCCTCTCAGCCCTGGCTCAGAAACTTCATCACCTATAATTTGTTATTTGGAAAACTACTCCAACCTGATAATCTGCTCCGGCACAAGGTCATCTCCAAAAATCATACACGGACCGAGAGAAAGACTTCTGTAGATAAACTGGGTATCAGTAATGCTGATGTTTATATATTGAAAAACTAAGGAAACGTCAACCTGGAGGACAGCAACTTTCCTACAACCTGGTGGGTTAACTGGGGTGGGCAAAAATCATCACAACAACATTTAGGGCGGATGGAAATCCTGGACAACCATCAAAGGAATTTATCTAAACTTCCAGCCTGCAGGAGAATCGCCTGAAGGATGCATGAGACTCCAGGGCCTCCCCCCACCACCTGCGGCTTGGAAGGTTAGCTTGGGGGCTACCAGGTGATTCTGATGCCCCTGGTCGCCCTTTCTCATTTTGATGACTGGTGTTGCAGATAGAAGACAGATGAAGGCTGGAACTTAGAGAATAATGACATCTGGGGAATTTGGCCTCGTTTACCACTGTATCACCAAGGGCATAGCCTGTGTTTGTTACACGCCTGTTATCTCATAACTATATTGACTTCTATGCTTATACTTATTTGCCATGTTGGATAATTCTAAAATGTGAAACTTATAAAACTTTCAATAGGTTTTTATAGATAGTTTGAAGAACAGACTGAAATGAGACCAAGCCAATCCAAGTGGGGGGCACAGCGTCAGCTAAAGCAGGGAAACAAGAAAAGGAGTGATTTTTGCTTTCGGGCAAAGGAGAGGCAAAAAAAATGAAAAGGGATTTAAATGGAGTGATTTTGAAGACCCTCTCAACCAGTACTCCACCGGGCAGCACTGGGAGAAAATCACTTATGCAGCAATATCCTCTGTTTTGATCTATTAGGCTCAAATCCTAAGGCAGCCTTTCCTTCAAGTATCCATTCTCACTACCAAGTCATAACTCACAAGGAGGAGATGCGGTGTGCAAGGTATTCTGTGTAAATATTTGCTATAATTAAGTTTGGCATACTCATCATAGTCATATGCCGTTTTGATAAAAATCAGTATCTCATCTTTCCCTCAACAGTAAAATCCTTTAAGGATAACTGCCGTTAATAAAAACAAAAACAAAACAGAAGTAGCTGTGTCAGTGGATGCTCAAAAGCAGAGGTCCTCAAACTTTTTAAACAGGGGCCAGTTCACTGTCCCTCAGACAGTTGGAGAGTGCGCACTGTGGGCCCGGGACGAGTAGGCTGCTAAGCTGGACAGGCAGCTGTGGCAAAAACACCCTGAGGGCTGGATAAATGTGCTAAGTGGCCCTCATGTCACCCTCGGGGCGTAGTTTGAGGATGCCTGCTCAAAAGAGTAGCTACTCTACCACTCAACTCTTCAGGGTCTGAAAAGGCATCCTCTGCCTCTCTTCCTGTTATTATAGCTAAGCTGTCAATGCTCCTAGGTAAGGTGAAGCTTTTCTTGTGTGCATGAGATCAGTACTACTATAAATGTGAGAAGTTTCCTTCATTGAGAAGGTCTTGCCACAAAAACAATGTCAGCTGAACTAAACTGCATTCCCACATAGTTGATTTACTTTCAGGTGCAAGCTCATCATGGACAGGTAACAGATAGTTCTTGGACCGGCACACATGGCAATCTTGCACTCAATCTCATCCCTGCGTGCCTACCCAAGGACACTGTTCCTTCAATTATCCCTGTTTTCTTTACACCAATGTTTCTATCTTTTACTAATAGGGCCATTCCTATTAGTAAATCAATACGCTATAATATCCCATATTTTAAAAAGAATCCTAGTCCTCATATCTCCTTCCAGATGTAGCCCTATTTCTCTGCTCCTTTTTATAGCAAAACACTTCTTAAGGGCTGCCTATAATTACTGTCTTCAGTTTCTCAACTTCTATCCACTCTTGAATTCAGGCTTTCCTCTCCACTATTCCACTGAAACAACACTTGTCACGGTCATGAATATCTATCACGTTGCCAAGTCACAGGGCCAATTGTTGGTCCACATCATTGCCAGCCTCCCTGGGGCTCTAGATATTCCTTCCTTCTTGAAATACTTTCTTCACAGGATATTATACTCTGCTAGTTTCCATCTTTCATCACAGTCTCCTCCTTCTCAGTCTTCTTTCCTGGATGCTTCTCCACTTCCTCACCTTTAAAATGTTGATATGCCCCCAGTGCTCAGTCCTATGTTCTTTTCTCTTTTCAGTCTGCACTTTCTTTCCTGGTGTTCTCATTCAGTTCCATGGCTTCAAATCCTGCCAATATGCTAATAACCCTAAATGTCTTCAGACTTCTTCCCTGAAGTCCGTACAAGCAAGTCCAGCTTTCTCTTCTACCTCTCCACTTGGATATTTAATAGCATCTTGAATTTATGTTCAACACAAGTGAACATAAGTTCACTTCTCTTACCCTCAATGCTACTCTTCTCGCCATAGTTTCCAACTAAGTGAATGGCACCACAATTCATCCTTTTGTACAGGCCACAATTCTAAGAGCCATCTTCAATTACTGTTTTTCTATCCCACCCACATTCAGTTACCTGCAGGTCTTGTTATCCTTATCTGCAAAATCAATCTTCTCATGACCTTCACCGCTATCTACCTGCCCAAGCATCGGCATCCCTCACCTGGATGAGGCAGTAAGCTCCTAACTGGTTCTCTCTGGTTTCTCCTTTGTCTCTTTACCCATCGGTACCTGGGCCCTGTCTTACTACCCATCAGTCCTTCCCACATTTCAGCCACACTAACAGTCTCACTTCCTTGAGTGTGCTGTATTTATTCTGACCAGAGGGCCTTTGTATACGCTGTTCCTACTGACAGGAACATTCTTCCTTTGGTGTTTCCCTGCACTTCCTGCTTTAGCTTTCAGCTCAAGTTTTACTCTTTCATAAAAGACCCCTCATACTCCAGTCCTGAACAAAGCTCCTTTGATAAACACCCTCATAGACCTATGCTCTTTATCTTTACAGTTCTTATTTTATACATGAGGCACTGGAAAATATTTACCAAATAGATAGGTCAGTAAATGAATGGATGATCTCCCCTAAATGATTTAACAAATCACTTTGCTACACAGATCTCATGTGAAACTTATATAAGTTAATGTATGAGATGTTTGAGCCCAACATACACACACGATAAACAAAATAAAGACTTGAAATTTCAACTGAGGGGCCAGGGAGTTTTTACTTTCTTCAGTAGGCAAGTGTGTTAAAAGATTTATCTCCCTGAATATATGTATATAAAGCTGTGACTTTATTTTTGTACTTCATTTCACAATGTGTATGGGAAGGGGGTGGAGAGAAGCTTGTCTCAAAGTGTCCTATATTTTTGGTACTTACTTTTCATCTTCCTTATGTTTCTTCTTTCTTAGATTGAGCAGTTGTCCTCATTAGACACATCTACCAGGAACTTACAGTGGGCACAAGATAGCTTTGCAGCAAGCAAGAACAAGAAGGAATGTCTCTTGCCCTTGCAGAAATTGGAGTGGACCCACTTGCCATGTTACACAATATCAGGCATGCAGGTGGAAATAAATACAGAACCACACAAACCACCAGGTGTCTGGTCACAGATTTTGGCAGGATTTCACAGAAAGCAGGAAAGCTAGAAGATGTGGGACAACACAGCTTATGGATGAAAGTTAAAGGCATTTAATTTACTTGAAAACATAGGAAGAAAGGACCAACACATAAATGAACATTCATTTTCAGGGATGAGCAATTTAGTTGCATTCAAGAGCAAGGCCAATGGTGACTTCTCAGCTAGCTGCTATCAATCTGACATGTATTAACTACCCAGGTGGGCTAATAAAAGTGGGAGTTTGGGTTCAAATGCCTCTGAGAGGCCCTGATTAAATGTATATCTAAGAAAGTTAATACTACGGAAGAAGAGCTGGTCAACTTAAATGACACAGATCTAATTCCTACAACTTGCTTCTACACAGCTTAGCAAAGTGGGAACTTTTTCTTTCCAGCGCATGTTCTTTAACATACTTAAAATGCCTTTAACATCTTTCAGAGGCCTACTTTTCTACCAATATTATACAGGTTAATATTTATCACACATAAAACACAAATAGTTGAGCGCTTTTTTCTGGGCTATACACTGCATTTATAAAGCAAGGCAAATCTCATATGTTTTTGTAATATGAATGGGAAATGGCTAGGGACTACTAAGTAAGGGGAGGAGAGAGAAGGAGAGGTGAGTAGGCAAGTATATAGCAGCCAGCCTGCTCCAACTGGGCAGATGTCTCACCAGACCCTGGAGTTCTGTCCATGAATTAGGTTGGAGTCACAGCCACCAGCCACTGCCAGTGGAGTGGCAGTGCCAGACTCCTCTCAGCACTCACTTGGGTGGCAATGGAATGAAATCACTGAATTTAGCAAAGGCTGATGGCACTTTTCTTGGGTTTGCTATTGGAGTAACCTTCTGTTTAAATATATTACACAGCAGATGAAAATCTTGAACATTATGTATTTACTCCAAACCAGAACCTATACTTCTCAGTCTGTTATCCACTCTAGTGACCACAAAAATCTTTATAAGTGGAAAAAAAAATGGGGCAGAGAGAGAGAGATGGTATTTAATATCCAAAAGCCACCTTGTTGTCATGGTTTTCAGCAAGCTCAAGCAAAGACTGTGTATGTAAGTAACAAAATGTCAAAGTTACTTTCAGTTTGAATTTCTGCCACTGAAAAGTCCAATTCAATCCAAAATATCCCCTGCACATGAACAAATGTTGATGCTATGTGATGATGATGTCCACAGCCTGGACCCTTCCCATCTGGCTCCCTGGATCACTTCACAGCCCTCTCCAGGTACCCAGAATGTTTACTCTTCGGTAATAAGGCCAGATGCATGAGCGAAAGCTCCCACTTAAATCTGTAGCATGTAGCTATCCAAATGAATAGATATTTGATTCTACTCACAGATATCAAAGTAAATAAGCTAAGTTCTAAAGAGAGCTATTTCAGCAGTCTCAATTAGTCTTCAAAATGGAAAAGCTGCTTCTGTACTTATGTAAAATATGCCATATTATACTATTTGTTACTTCACAAAGTTTTTAACACATCATTTTAACACCTCTGAGTCTATAAATGCATACTGCAGCAGAAGCTGTACTGAGCATATCTAATCAAACTCAAATCCTATATTCTTGTGGCTCTCACCACCATCACACCTGGTCATCTAGGGAAGTCATGGGGTGACCTTGGCCAATGGATAGGTGCCTAGAGAATCCAACCTTCACCCTGAGCAGGAGGGTATTGGTGTTTGGAGAAGAAGAGGAAGGAAAAGTAGGCACGTATGGTCTTGGAAAGTGAGAATGCTAATGAAAGAGGGTAAATAAGTTTGGAAGTGAAGATCAGGCCAGTTTTCTAAAGAACTTCTTCATTCTGTGTCCTGAGACTATGGGGACAGGAAGCAGAAAAAACAGATACCTCCTTGACACTGTACTCCCCAGAATGGCCCTCGACATTCTGACTATCCTTAATATTCTTTCCTGGCTCCCATTCCTTCAAGTATTGCCCTCAGATCATTTTATTTTTTTACAGGATATGCTTAATATAAGCTAATTTTATCAACTTCCAGAGATTCAAATATCACCTCTACCTCAATAGTTTCCTAAATGTCTGTTTCCAGTTCTGAACTTTCCTCAGAGCACTATTTTCAATTCTTTCCTGGCCATACCACTTGGATGAATCAAAGGAACTTCAGTCTTCATGTGTCCAACCTAAGGGCCATGTCTTATTCCCGGTGCTCAGCACATGGTAGATGCTTGATGTATTTTGTTGAGATAAAAAGAATTAAGAAAGGTCAGAAATGACTCAAATGTCTAGCAACTAGGAACTGGTTAAATAAACTATGGTATACCCATTCTATGAAATATTATTCAGCTATAAAAGAAAAAAAGCATTAAAAAATGAGGGACTTCTATCTATTAATTTGGAAAGACTGCCAGTATTTCTGAGTGTAAGAGCAATGTACAGAACAGTGAACACATTATGCTGCCTGCTAGGCTCTTCATAAAAGAACACTGGAAGGATATGCAAGAGACAATAGTGGTTACTATAGTCTGGGGATAGAAGGTAGATGGGAATGGAAGTTCTCAGTGCATACTCTGCTATATTGTTTGATTTTTGAATGATGTTAACATATTCTAAACAAATAATAATTCAAAACAAATAGAAATAATTTTTTACAAAAGACAAGAGAAGTTAATTTGTAGGCAAAAAAAAAAAAATTTCAAACTTGAGATCAGATTAAAAAGATCATTTTGTACTCTCCTCTTCCTCTATACCATGATCTGGAAGTACCATCAACATAAATGTCTTACTTGTTAGCAACCAAGCGCATAACAGTCCAGTCCTTTGGAAACATCTCTGGGCGTATCAATATTCGGAACACAGTAAATATCTGCAGCAGGAAATCCTTGGATAAGGAGAAAGAGATCATTTTATGGATTAATTGTAATTGCCAGTAAACACACACACACAAACACACACACACACAGAGTAATGTTGTAACCATTTCCAAAGCAATCATAGAGAAGGAACCACACTTTAATAATTTACACAAGGAAAGGGATCATTACGCTTCCCATTCCCAGCACCCAAACCCACTGGCTTGCTACCCTTCCCAAATGTTTTCTCTTCTTTTTATTTGTCAGGTACAGTGGAAATGACTTTTCATTTCTCTTCTCAAATGCTAACAATTTAGATTCTGAAAATAAAAATGGAAAACTTGCAACAGGAGATTAGCAGGCAAATATAATCCCTTTCTTCTATTATAGTAACCTAAACAGCAGAACTTTTTAACTCAAGAGAACAATGAACAGCCCTGGTTCAGTTCTATTTTCCTTTAAGTGGGTATCAAACTTTAGAAAGTTATGTTTATAAAAAAGCATCTATTATAAAACCCTATGTTTCTTGGGGGCGGGGGGCGGTTCTTGAGATGCAGTAGTAATGGGATGTGTGCAGGTGGATAGAATGTGAGTGAATTTTCCTGAGCGTGTGATGCAGAATCAACTCAAATGGGGATGTGTGCTAACTTGAGCCAGTGTTGAGTGCTCAGTAGCTATGCGAGTGGCAAGTCCCTCACAGGGATGCTGCGCCACAGGGCAGCAGAGTAGCATTTACCACGCGATGTTATCTTTAAATGGATCACCTGAAAACACTCTTGACCAGAAGCTGGCCTCAGACATGGAAATGTCTTTTCTTTAAACATTATAAGAGACAGGAACAAAAATGCGAGAGCACATGATACTTAAAGGGGAGTTAAGGAGATAATGTACCACGTGTATTGAATGAAATAGAGCTTTCCCAACTTAAAAAGGGATTTGCTCAGCCTAGCTTTCATTTAGATTTATTAACTAGAAAACTTAAAAATAAAATGCAATCCAAAACACAAGGGTTTTGTTTATCAGACCCAACAACACATTATGTTAAACATGGAAGCTGCTTGAATATAAGATTATGGTTGTCATTCATATCAACAGAAGATAGATAGAATCTAAAAACTGAGAACCATGTGGCAGCTTCATTGTTTTTTTTTATATATATATTCTAACAGCTTCAATCAAGCCCATAAATATTTTGACAAGCATTTATTTTAGCATCTTCGGCATCAACACACATACGCTGACGTGTCGTGTATACACCATGTGGAAACATGCCCACCAGGTCGTCTGTCTCCCCATGGCTAGACAGATTGTGCCCATGGCTCTAGAATCACCAGAAGCGGTTTCCCAAATGCATTCCACTGCAGGTCAGGTAATTAGGGGAAACACTTCACCTTCTAGCTCTCTCTTGGGATAGCAGGTCATTAGCATACTAACACTGTCACAGGCCCTTTTTGATATGTTCCTAAAATTTATTTCAATGGTTTTTCAGTTGATTCTTTTGGGTTTCTCAGACACGAATACATATAATCCCTGCAAAAAAAATGATTTTTGCATTTATCTTTCAAAGAGTTGTACCCCACTTCAGTTTCTTGTTGCATTTGCTCAGATAGATATCAAAGAACAATCATGACAGTGGAGATTCATTTGTTTTTCATAGTCTACAATTAGGAATAGTTTAAATAAATTCTAAAATACTGACATTCCATCTTCTTGCCTCAAAATCTGTAACAATTAGAAATTGGAGGCAGCACCCTGAGTGGTGGTGTGCATGTCTATGTGTGTGGTGGGGGTTTTGCGGAGGCAGCACAATGATGTCAGTTGCATGGAGAAAAAATTGCCAGAAAGATTTAGCTACAGGAGGCAAGACATCTGTCTTAAGGGCTAGCAACTTCAGTTGTTCTTTCGTAGTGCTGAGGACAAGGAAAAGATTATTCCAAGTGTAGGAGTTGGGGATAGATAACCTGTTTCTGTGCTGTCTCATTTTCCTATTCCATTTCACAAAATAAAAGGCTGTGGCAGCATGTGGCCATGCTATATAATGACATAAATCTTTATTTCCCTTAAGAAACCTTTTCAGTGTCTTGAGTAGCTTTCTACAGTGTCCATTCAAGGTTCATTTACATTCATGAAACCAAACACATTCATTTGTGGAAACCTTATAAGAAAAATAAAAGAACAATATACTGAGAATCAGAAAACCTAGATTTTAATTCTGGCTCTGCAATTAACTAGCTTAAAGACCTTGACAATTTACTTAATCGCTCTAGAATGGAGCTCTTATACCTGGAAAATATGGGGACTTTAAGGTTTCTTATAGTTAGAGGAGTTTTAAAAAATCAATATGATCATTTACAGATTCAAAAGGCATCTTCAAATTTTTCTTATTTCTAAGTTGTAGGTTAATGTTTCATCATATCACATTGTGATAACACAGATATCTTCCATTTTGGTACTTCCATGTAATTTAGTTTAGCAAGTATTTGTCAACTGCCATGCAACAGGGTTTATTTCAAATTCAGTTGTAATATTTTAAAGCATTAAGACCTGAATGCTAGATTCTTTAACATCCCCTTCCCACCTACCCCAGATACAGTGGTATTTTCTTATCTGTCCTAAGTACTTTTCAGCTCTGGTCATTTCACTAAATATGTGCTTTTGCATAGATAGACATAATTATTTTGCACATTTAAATAAGTAACAGATTCCTTTTATAATTTAAAAAAGAACACTGTCATGCCTATAATATTCGTGCTTGGATAGCACACAGAAAATAGTGTTTCACATGCTACCGTTTTAAACCTGGCAGCCTGGGAGCAGTTTCTTTTTCTGTTTGTTTACTTCATATAGCCCAGCATAGTAACTTAACTGCATTATTCAAATCAGGGTTCAACATAAAAAAGAAACAGGGAGGTGCTACTTTATAGAAGTACTTTTCCTGTAGTGCAAAAGGTTCAAGTCAGAAAGTTCTTGTGAAAATCTTGCAAAACAATCAAAAGTCCTATATTCAAAGAAAAAGCAAAGCAGGAACAGTTGTTATGATTTTAGAAACTATCGAGAACATTGATTCATTTATAAATATTGGGTAATTTACTGTGTGCCAGGCACTGTGGGTGACATTAGATGATGGGGACACCCGGCTTACCAGGTAAGGCATATTCTTTTCTTTATTCATGCAACAAGTATGTAAGGTGTGTCTGGGACATGCTACACAATAGTAAAGAAGCTGAATGTGTTCTGTGCTTCCATGGAGCTCACAGCTTGGTAGGAGACATGAATGTTAATCTCATAAGCACACAGACGCATGCATGCTCCATAAACTGGACGACGTCTGAGGGTCAGGTATTCCACGCAGAGGGAAAAACACCTGCAGGCCACAGAGGCAAAAGAGAGCACAGGGTTGCCTGGACTGCAAGGGGTAGTGGCAAGACATGGTGCCGAAAGATAAAAGGAGATAAATAGAAGGTAAATAAACAGCGATAGATAAAAGGTAAACATCATAACTTTTCCATAGCAAGGAGTTTGGACATTTATCCTGAGTGTAATGTGGAGCCACTGAGTGGTTTTATGCAGGTATTTGAGAGGATCAAATTTATGTTTTAGAAAGATTTCCTAGCTGTGCCATATATAAAACTGTTCTGTGTTTATCCATGATACTATGATATCAAGAATGGCACAAACAGAAACTAGGTTTCTGGAACAGAATTGGTAAGACACAGAAAGAGGAACTCTTAGACCATGAAACATGAGTTAAGACATCCAGAAAATAAAGCAACATGAAGCAGGTAGACAGACGAGGACATTGTTTCCTTATATCAAGAACAATGAATAGGACAGAGCTTTCTAGAAACATAATTCCTTTACTTATGATTAGGCTATAGACAGATGTTATTTTTAAAATTTGCCACAAATTTCAAAAGTGTAATGCCCTTGATATGGGGTTTGAATTCAATTAAAGGGTGCTAATAATCATTATCACATTGAAATTTACATCCTTAAAACAGAATCTTCAAGTGTATTATACCAAATAACTCCCAAGTGATCTTCAATCTTTTAGAGCTATAGAACTATTTTTCTGTTGTAATTAATATATTCAAATACGGATAAGTCACAATAATTATAATGGAAAAGATGGCTTATTGAAGCAGACAAAAATATTAAGAGCATTAATTCATTCAACAAAGACTTAACCCTTTGCACTTGCTTTTTTCTTGATTCCTTTATTCTACTCGGGATTTAAGTTTTTAAATACCCCAGATTTTACAAAGCGCAGCAGTAGAATAAAAAACTGAGTTTCCTTTCATACAAACGTATTTATTTGGATTTTTTATATTTCAAATTATTGATATATTCAAAGAGCAATTTTAATCTCTATGATTTTTGCTAACCGTGTTGAGTCACACTCGACATCCGAGTGCAAAGGGTTAATGTTCCATGCTCTGTGCTTGGACACAAAGACATGGTCCCTACTCTCAAGGACCCCATAGTCTTCAAAAACACAAGGAAACAGCAAATAATTGCAGTGCATTATTGCATGCTATCAGAGAGGTGGGACTGTAAACTATGACCTGAGAGGGCTTCATCAAGAAAGTGATACCTGGGCTGGATTTTGTAGCATAAACTGTATGAAATCACAGAAGGAATTAATAGGAGTACATATTAGGCAATGGAAATGAGGTTGTAGTGGAATAGGCATTTCAGATAGAAAGAAAAAGGTGATTCAGAGGAATCAAAAATTATGTATAGGGTTTGTTAGGAACACACAAGTAGTTTCAAGTGGCTGGAGTGAAAGGTGTTCGGAAGGGGGTAGAGGATAATGAGGTTGGAAGGTAGACTGAGGACAGGCACATGACAGATTGGACTTTATCCTGTAGATAATGGAACATGCTCAGAGTTTTAAAGTTGGACTGAGGCTTGATCAAATAGGATTTCTGAAAGCTAGTGGGCCAGTATATGGCAGACAATGAAGAGTTATAATAGTGCTGTACTTAACTTCCAGAACATGGATAATCTTATGCTTACAGCAAGATTTCCACAGCTTTATGAAAAGTCATAATCAACAAAGAACAGAAGTCTCATGGCTTTACATATACATAAAATAGCAAGGACGTGGACAAAACTTTAGCCCCCGGTATAAGGTGGGTGTATAATAAAACATTACTGACTAGATGAGGCATAAAAAAAAAAAGCAATCACTACCTAGTATTTCTTTTGTTCATTTTAAAATAATTATATGTTCTAGAGAAGAAAAAATTAAACAATGCAGAGTTCCAGCCCTCAGGTCTTTGCTCCCACACACTTGTGTTCTGACACTGTGACTCACGCCATTCACACGTGAGTACCTGAGGACCAAGGAAAAGAAACGGCACACTTCAAAGAGCCAGAAGCCACTTCAACGTAACCCTAGAGGTACCCACGCTCCTCAAGCGTGGTGGAGTTAAAACACCATTAGTCACGGTAGATACTTGAGAACTAAATACTTGCAACATTCGTTTTGATTTAGAGAAACACTGGGAAATCCTAAAGTCTTTCTTTAAACTGATAAAAAGAAAGGACAAAGCATTGACGCTAGAAATAAGTAACAGCAACAATATTCATTTAAAAATCTCAATGTCAGTGTGTCAATATCAATTAAAATTTAAAATGTATATATCCTATGACCTAACAATGCTACTTCCAGGAATTTATTCTACAGCAATAAGGGCACAAGTCCATAGAGATACAACATCATGACGCTTATGGCAAGATCATTTCTAATGGGAAAAAATCAGAAACATCCTGAATGCCCATCAGAAGGGGAATGATTAAATTACATAGCATCCACATAATGAGATTCAGAAGAATGAGATTTGGGCTATATAATATCCATGAGATTATCATGTGGACAAAAGTACAGACCAATATGAATAGGGTTCCACTTAAAAAATGTCTATGTATGTATAGCATAAGAAACAGTTTATGAGGACACACCTCTAGATGTTAAGAGCTGTCACCTCTGGTGGTTAGGATATGTTGGTAGAGGGGAAACATACTTTATCACTTTTTAAAACAGTAGGGTTACATGGTGTTTTTGCTGTCTAATCCCAATATCAGTTATATTTTTCCATTAAACATCACTCTATTAAGTTGTACTTTGCCTTTTATTTAATTTCTAACTTAAATGTAGATATAAAAGCCCCAAATAACTCTCCCACTAATAATCTGGTCTTTCCAAAACATCTCCATTCTATGACTAGAACTATCTTATTATCTTCTAAGAGATGACAGATGAAATCTTATACAAGGTGATAACAAAGATTTTGGTTTAGGAAACTTTACTAAAGTTCAAGGAAAAGCTGAGTTTAGCTGCCTGAGCAAAGAGCTCAAGATGTTAACAGAATTCTCAGCTCTCCTGCGAGTTAGCACCTCTTTCCTGTATCTTCAGCTTCTCCCTGGCCACCAGCTCTAATCATTCATATTTAATGATGCTTAAGTCTTCTCCATCATAAATATTCCTCTGACATCCAGACTTACCCTTCAGTAGCTACCTTATCCTCTTCTTGAAACATTGCATACAGCTTTTTCCTTTTCTCATTCCTTAATCTATGACAGTTTGGCTTCTACCCTCATCACTAAAGTTGCTCATGAGGTTCACCAACAATATTAATAGAACCTTTCCTGATATTACTTGACTTTCTTGCAGTGGCAGACGCTGTTCACCCCTCCTTCCTCCTTAGTGCTTAGAAGTCTAGGCGGGTCCTTTTAACTTCATACTCTACACCAGGGGTTCTCAAACTTTTTAAACAGGGGGCCAGTTCACTGTCCCTCAGACCGTTGGAGGGTCGGACTATAGTTTAAAAAAAACTATGAACAAATTCCTGTGCACACTGCACATATCTTATTTTGAAGTAAAAAAACAAACGGGCAAACACACCCGCATGTGGCCTACAGGCCATAGTTTGAGGACGCCTGCTGTACACTCTCCTTGGAGGTTCATATCTATACTCATGATGTCAATTATTACTCATTGGCTGAGAGTTCTCAAATCTACATCCTGAACTTCAGACATTGTCTACTAAACATCTCCATTTGGATGTCCCTCAGATGACCAAGCTCAGGCTGAAACTGAAATTACCTTTGCTCCCAAACCTGTACACCTCCTCTTCCTCCTGGGTTCCCCATGCAGTGAATGGCACCAACATCCAGCCACTTGTCAGAGGGCCTAGGAATCATCTTCAACTCCTCCCTCTCCTTCACCTTTTTTATATCAAGTCATAAAGTCCTGCCAATTCAACTTCCTAAATGTCCCTAGACTCTAACACCATGATCACCTCTATTTCTGACTATTTCTAGTCATTTCCAGCTAAGATTACTGCATCAAATCCTTTACAGGGTTCTGCCTCCCATCTTGACCTCAGTGAATCCATTTTCAAGAGTGCAACTAGACGGGCCTTTCTTACCTCAAATATGATCATGTCTCTCCCTTCTTAAAGCCCTCCAGAGCTTCAAAATGTCCTCAAAATCAAATCCATACCCATTCACAGAGCCTTAGGTCCTACGACGTTCTTCCTCGAACTCTATATTCTATCAATCAACCAACAACTATTTCTTGAATGCTTATGATGTGCTAGGCATGTTCTGGGATCTGAGGATACAGCAGTGTACCAGGCAAAGCCTCAGACATCAAGTAGCTTATAATCTAGTAGCTGTGGGTTGGGGAATTCCCATAAACAAATAAACAAAAATATTCCAGATTCTAAAAAGTATTATAAAGGTAGGGTAGTGGGTATGCTATGTCAGTTAGTGCATTCAGCTGACATTTTAGTTGAGAGATCTGAAAGTCCCAGCCAAAGATATGTCTAGCACACTCCTACTAATCTCTCAGTTCTCAGGTCTTCCTGGGATCTCCTTTGAGTCTGGGTTGGCAGTAACTCCGAGATGCTCCATAGCACCGTGTGCCTACCCTGTAGAGTCACTACTCAGGGGGTCAGGCCCATGACTGTCTGACTCCTCCCTACAGGAAAAGGACACCCCATGCCTAGATGACATCCCCTGTGCCTGGCACACTGCTCGCCATGCTTGAGTTGCTCAATCTATATTTCCTGAATAACAGATTAAGTAATGAATATCACTAAATCACTCTCCTGGTCCGAAGGCCTAGCTAACTTTGAAGAGGGAAATATAATGGCCCTTTGAAAAGGTGTGTTGGCTAACTGGAATAAGGAAAGTCCACATAAAACACTCTATTCATTATTTCCATTTGCTTTATTATTGTTAATGTGAATATTAAAGCATAAAACACAAAACTAAGATTAAATTAGTTTTGTCTTTTAATTTATGTTTTTCTGGTATTTTTCAATTCCCAGTCTCTATGAAAATATGTTTTCTATGGGAAATTTTCAATATGCGGTCATAGACTTCTTGAGTAAAACTGTGCTAAAATACAATTTCTGATTAAAGCTAATAACTGCACAATTATCTTCCTTTTGACATTTTGGATTTCCATATCTAGAGTGGATAAGTCCTAAGGTCTTTTATCCATTTTTAATTCTAAACTCAAGATTGAATGTAAGAATGAAAAAGATGATACCATATGCCAATTGATTAATTGCTAGGTAGACTACATCTGCCCCCAAACAATTCATTGTTTCATAAGTCTCAGCTTGTCAACTGCTCCAAGGTAATAGAAAGATTCTTCTGAGATTATACGATATTTTCCAGGCAGTTAAAGTCAAGATAAGTGACCCCTATGCACTATCCATATTAAAAACCTACAAATCTTCCCCTAAGGCACTGTGAAGGCTTTCAATAGCAAACATTGCAGTGAAACTGTACTTATTGTTCTAGTAATACAATTCTCCATCACCCAGCATTTAAGCAACCTCTCCAATATGATGCTTTACATATGAAAGTTGTCTGGAAAACTGGAGATGAAACAGAAATAAGAACAGATGACAAATCGCTCCTCCAACTGAGAACAATCACGTCTATGCTACATGACACCATGAAGGAAGCATTATAGCTCCCCAAATCTCAGCAAATATTGGACTTTTAGAAACCTTTTAGCACCAATATTTTCTGTTTAATGTCAGCCTGTCAGACTAGCATAGCATATTGATTAGACTATGGATGATAGAGAGTATCAAATCCAACTCTCCTTTCTTAGTCATAGAGTTGCAGCCAGAACTTCTCACTATGGTTTTAAAGAGATGAAACTAGCTAATATATTTACATATTCTCCCTCATCTTTTATGTAGGCAATATTTCTAGGCTCACTTAACTAGAGTGAGTCTATTTGCTCTTTTCTCCTTAGTTCTGTTATTCTGTTTCTAGTTTATTTAACTTTGATGACAGGTATTTCAAATCCTATGTCTTATCCCAAATGAGAGCTAATAGCTTTGCTTGAGTAATAGAAACTTAAAAAAGCCAATATAGATGAGCAGATCTGTGGATTGAAGCTGAGAAAAAACAGTTTAGAACTGAATGGAAACAGGTAAAGCAACTGTCCAGGAACTATCTGAACAGTGATGAATAAGAACAAAAGAAATTAAAAAGATATATTAGAGAAAATTATTTAAAAAGTCACTTACCCTTAGATCTTCCTTTGTATTGAAACTATCAAGAAGCTGCTGATAATGTCTATCTGTCATTTGTCGTAATAGGGACAGGAGACAAGCAACAAACTCCCCCTAATTAAAAAAAAAAAAAGCATATTTTTAGTAAGGACATAAAAGAACATCAGTAACTCACTCTGAACTATCCTCAAAGAGAATACTTTAAAAGAAAATCACTATGATACAAACTCACCCTATGAAGTCTTCTTAATCTAAATTACCCAAAATATAACAGCTAAAATTTCTCCCTTTGATAATTACCATATACTAGGTATATATGCATTTTTAATTTTAGAAAGAATGTTTTTTTTTACTTGGGTGAAAGCTTTTCACTTGGGAACTAACTCCACATACTTAAAGGAGGTAAGGCATTGAGGCTCCTGATCATGTATGAAGCATTTAAAATACCTGCGTTCGTTATACCAATTAAGCTTCGTATCAACACTAAGAGGTAGAGGATGGATATAACACTTATTTAAAGAAGATAAAATGTAGATTCAGATGGGCTAAAAGACTTGCCCAAAGTCAGACAGCTAGAAAGGCTGGAGTTATCCCCAGATCTTTCTGACTCCAAAGTCCTTCCTGTAGCTTTGTGCTCCAGCTTTGAATTCCTGTGACCTCCAACTCATTGGACTACTGATCTGTGGACTCACAGGGTGTGGAGAAAGCCATGTATTGCATTACGTTGGTTTCAATCTTCTTTTAAAAAATAGTTTTAAATTAACGGCCATTCTTTTGTGCTTGGGCTTTATGTGATTTAATCCTATAAATTCCAAGTCTTAAGAAATTAACAACAACAAAAAAAGCATATATAGCATCCACAGACTTGAAGACCTATATAAAACTGCCATCACTTGCATTTTCCAGAGCACTTATAATTTAAAATATCTGTGTTTGCAGTGCAGCCTTTTTCGCTCAGCAAAGAATTTATCTACTTTTAAATAGAGTAATAACATTTAAAACAGAACAAGCACAACAGGAGAGGCAGTCAGTAGTAACTGTCTATTTACAGAAGTACAGTTTAATTGGGAATTGGTTTCTTAGACTTTACATGGAAAGAGACAATAGGCTCTAAAATTAGAGACCAAAAGCCCCGAGAAATGGGATTTTCCAATAGAGGCAGCTGGGTCGGGGCAGTCAGTTGTGTCCTCAGCAGCTGCCGTGGGAGGCCCGAGCATGCTACTTAATGGGCATGTCAGAGTAACCAGAGATTCACGCTGGCTCCTTGCATGTGGATAATCAATTACAACACACAGGTATGACAAAATAATTGTACCCTGTACACTTATTAAGGGCAAATATTCGAGAAACTAACCAGTATGGGCCAGTAGAAACAGCCTCCAAACTCAATATATTACTTTGTTAGTGAACAAGGGTACCCTTGATATTTAACACAAGAAAATAAAAAATTTAAAGGCAAAATTATTAATATTTTAGTGTGCATGTGTGGAAGGAAATAACCCAAGGCCAGGAAAAGAACTGTACATTCTAAACAAGAGTAATTTTAAACGAGTGTAATTTAAATTATAACTCAATAAAATTAAAAAAAAATTACACATTATGATAATACTATGGAATGGTACTATGTGTAAGTCTCCATACTTTTATTACATTACTGAGTTCATTAATTATTAGAGCCTTGTTGGGTAGATACTATAAACTTCACTTTATAGAAAAGATAATTATCTGTTAAGGTTCAGAAATTTACCCCAGGTTCCACAGCTAGTAAATGGTGAAGCCGGGATATGAACCCAGTTCTAGAGGTCTGTACTCAGTGGCTCTTCTTCCTTCTGCTCAGAATGGTTTGATTTTATAGAGGAAATGTACCTGAGATTTGGGGCTATAATTCAAATGTAAATAAGTATATTAGAATCTGTCAGTTGATAACCAATGTCCATACTTTTTTTTTTTGAGACAGAGTCTTGTTCTGTCATCCAAGCTAGAGTGCCATGGTGGCATCACAGCTCACTACAACTTCAAACTCCTGGACTCAAGCGATCCTCCTGCCTCAGCCTCCTCAGCAGCAGGGACTACAGGTGCACACCACCAAGCCTGGCTAATTTCTGTAGTTTTTGTAGAGACGGGCTCTCGCTTTTGCTCAGGCTGGTCTTGAACTCTTGACCTCAAGTGATCTTTCTGTGTAGGTCTCCCAGAGTGCTAGGATTATAGGCATGAGCCACTGCACCTGGCCCACTGTCCATCCTTTTTAGCTTTTCTATTATTTATGTCCTTACTTAAAAAATGAAAATCTACTTGGCAGAAACCCATTCATGTCTTTTTCATCTCTTAGTTTTTCCACATCCTACCTACATTGTCTTCAACATAGCTACTATATTAATTTTCCTAAGATATTTACTTCAACACATAATCATATGAATAGTGTAATAACTTGAAGTTGGTAGAATGACATATTATTTGTAAAAACATTTAGTAATAAGAATTATTTGATAATGAAAACTTTCATATTAAGTCTTTCCACTCAATGTATTAATACATAGGTGAACATCTCTTTGAATCCAAGTTAACTATTTGAATTTGTCATCTCTGACTTAGGCCCATTGCAATAATGTACCATCAGGCCATATAATCTCTTCAACCTTTATGACGTATTATCCATCCCAACATCCATCCTGCAATGTAATTTTATTTATCCACTTAATCTATTTAGGAACTCCAAGCATATTCAACCCCATTTGGAGGCCAATATTTTACTGATGTATTTTTTTTATTTATAATGTAATTTTCTTTTTTCTTAAGAAATTTAAGAATGTATCTATATGAAAATGCTAGACTCACAATTTGTTAAAAAGAATAAATAAAAAAACAACAATGGTCAAGATTTACTTAGCTGTTGTGTGAGAATTTCCTACACATAAACCATCTTTAAAACTCTGCAGTCTTCAGTGGCCATTTTTATGTACAGATTGAATATAAAGGGTACTTGTACCAATAACTGTGTGTAATAAGAGTTTTGGATGGCTACAACAGTCTTCGATACATCTTCTATTATACATATGCATTATTTTTTCCAGATATTTCTTACAGAATTCTCCAGGACCCATTTCCCTTCCCAACCACAAGCTGACAGTGCATGGAAACTTAGACAAGCATGCCAGAGTCTTTAGACATGGCCTATGCCCAGCTGAGTCACCTGCACTATAAATAGTACTTAGCAGAATTATGTACAAGGAAGCATTTATAAACTGTAAGGAATCCTGGAGCCCTATTAGTTGAGGGTGTGCAGCAAATGGCCATTTATGCTGCTTTATAAAATGTGCTTCTATGTACAATTAGATTTTCAAAGGAACTGATCACAATGGTGCTTTTTAAAATTTCTAGCTATAGAGAGCACTTTAAAGTTTAAATAAGAGTTGGTGGAAGAACAAAAAGTACAATCCTTCTAAATTTTAAAAATAAGGCCTCTGTTATCTGGAATTGTGATACACTGGAAGCCAGTCCCCACGCTGGCACTGCTGAGAGGCAGGGCAACAACCGTGGTACTTACACAACACTGGAAAAATCCATCACAACACACTGGTGGGATCTGCTTTTACTCACAGTGTGTCTGTTTAACATGGCACTTTTTCATATATGTGTCTGCAAAGACCGGAAAGGTGCTCAATGTAGGATCACCACATAAAGACTGCCTATTCCGAGAGCTCTTCTCTGTGAGAAAATGGTGAAGAAATTAGACAGACAGATCTTCAGTGCCCAGAGAGAACTGATTTTGTGAATGACCAGAGTATATTTCTCACCATGGAATTAGTTATAACAAACAACAATACAACTATCAATTCTGCATCAATAATGCTGTTACTGTGACTCCAGCTCCTACCACAATTACTGATGGCTAAAATTTACTGAGTATTAGACCAGCTATTGTTTACCACTTTTCCAGGTTTGATGAAATCTTCACACTAAGTATAATTATTTTCTCTGTTTTAAAGCAAACAAACAGAGGCCTAGGGACTAGTAACTTGACCGACATCACGTAGTCAATGAAGTGGCAGAGGAAGAATCACGCCAGGTCTCCTTGTGTACCCTAAAAACAATGTCCTAAATGTATAAAACCAAAGACGCCAAATAACTTAGGTGTGTTTCCTAGAAAATTTCACCCCACATACCTTGAGAGTTTGGTTTTTCATACAGCAAGGGGTCCCACAAAGATACAGAAGAAAGATTCTCTTTATGTGATTTTCCTAAAATTTAGTACACAGGACAATCGCCTAGCCTGCCCTACCCCCAAATCCACCCACGGACCTGACTCACTGCCTTCTTATTTTTTCAAGTCTCTTAATTTGCATTGATTATTACATTATAACCCATAGAGATTTTGTGCATGACAACACTGTACAGTCTGCATGCAGATACAAAGCAGTTTGAAAAATTGTTGTAGCTTTTGACCTCAGGCAGTCTTTAAACGTGTCCAGCATTTGCTATGATTTTGTTTTCTATGTCATTATAATTTTAGAATTATGTAAGAGTTATATTGCCAGGAAGCAGTTAAAATGTTACCATCAGAACCATAATAAAGGAGACCTCCCTCCTCTTCCAAGGTGAAAGGATAGATCTACTTCTCCCTATTCTTTTTGCTAAGTACAACTAAAAACCTGAATATTAAATATATAACAAACAGAAAAAGACTTTGAAAGGTCGTGAGAAAAAAGCAGATTGGCCAGGAAGCTTGGGGCCTGAGGAAGGACAGGGTGTTGAGTTCTCAGGGTTTTCTTTCTGCCTCGTATATCCCACACCTGCAGCTGAAGAAGCTGGCAACCATGAGACACCAACAGTTGTAGACAAGAGAGAAAAGGCCCCAACAAAATCTTATGTCTCTAGCCAAAGGACCAGGAAAGGGGCAACCTAGCAAGGAAATAATTTTAGCAACAATTGCTCCATTCTAGCTGAGCACCACAAAAAGCTTTGGCTTCCCCCACACCCAGGCCTGCAAAGGCCAAGTGGGGAGCCTAGAGGTCCACCTCCTGAGGAAGCAACGAGGTGCCCCAATATGTCTCCCAGAGAAGACCAAGTAGGGAGCAGGTGCTTTCACCCCAATGGTCAGTGTTAGTGAAGACAACTGCAGGAACCTGGACTTCCATCACCACTGGTCAGTAACAAGTCACACTTTTCCTTCCCCAGTGGGGTGGTATCAGAGGAGGCCTAGTAGAGAGTCACAGTGCTCATCACTGCCACAGTAACAAAGCCACTCCCACCATGGTGTCCTCACCCAGCAGAAGCAAGGAGCCCTCTTCCCTCAATGTCAATGGAGGCCAAATGGGACACCTAGAATTCTATCTCCATCTTACCATAACGAATAGGTACCCCAGTCCCCTGATGAGTGGTGTCACAAAAAACCAGCTAAAACAGAAAGTTTAAATAAGATCCAGACTCTTACAATACAAAAATGTCTAAATTTCAATGGAAAATCACTCATCATATATCAAAAACCAGGAACATTCCAAATTGAATGAAAAAAGACAATCAATAAATATCAACACTGAGATGGCAGAGATGTTGGAATTGTCTGACACATACAAAAATTAACTCAAAATAGTTAATGGATTTAAACGTAAAATGCAAAACTATAACACGTTTTTTTGGGGAAAAAAAACCACTAGGAGATAACCTTTAAAATACCGGGCTAAGCAAAAAGAGTTCTTAGACTTGACACCAAAAAGCATGATCTGTAAAAGGAAAAATTAATAAATTGGACTTCACCAAATTAAAAACGTTTGCTCTGCAAACCCTCTTAGGAGGATGAAAAAACAAGTTACAGAGTGGGAGGGAATACTGGCAAACCACATATTGAAAAAAGAACTGGTATCTAGGTTATATAAAGAACTCTCAAAACTTAATAGTAAAAAAGCAATCCAATTAAAAATTGGAGAAAAGACATGAAAAGACATTTCACTGAAGAGGCTATATAGATGGTAAAATGTAAAAAGATGTGCAGCATCACAAGCCATTAGGGAAATGCAAGTTAAAACCACAATAAGATGTCACTACATGCCTAACAGAATGTGTCCTACTCCAAGAAAAGTGACACCACCAAGTGCTGATGAAGGTGCGAAGAAATTGGACCATTCATACATTGTACATACGGTATACATAGGAAAGCCACTATTTTCCATAGTGGCCATACCACTTTATATTCTTATATGTCCATAAATATATAGATATATATGCATCTAAACTACCAGATATATTATTTCTTAATATTTTAAATGAATCATGTTATATTAGGCTTGTAAAATAGTGGTGCTTGAAGGCACCTTAGAATTTACCAAGCCAAATCTTCTCATTTCATAGCCAAGGAAACAGGCCTAGGGAAGTTAAGATCCTGACTCATTATAGTGAAAAATTCAGAATTAAAACTCAGGGTCCCTGGCCCCCACGGCTCTGTTTCACTCTTCTCACTTCCTCAAGCAATGTGATAGATGAAAAGAGAATGAAAAATTAGCAACTTGACTGGGAATATAAATTAATGGATTAATTTAAACTGGGCAAAGTAAGAACTAATATCAAAGTTGACTTTTTGAAATTAAAAATTTCTTATTCCAAGATCCTTTAACAAACATTCTTCATATTCTAGTTTCCTTGTAAAATGAAGGTAACTGCACGTGAATTTGAAATATTCTTAGTTTACTCTCCCATGGCCAGACTGCCCAGTGCATTACGGCCAGCCACCCGCAAAGTGACTGAAGCTTTGCTCCGTGTGGCATCTGTTCCATGATCTTACAGTGACATCCTGGAACTGGAGCCGCATTGCTGAGCTGGACGGCTGCGGGCGGCTGGTGATCTCCAATATGGTTCTCAGCAGGATGTCCAGCAGGCTGGCCACTATCACGTCTATTTCCTCCAACACAGATTTTTCCTTAAGAGAAAAAAAATAACGTGTTCAGGAAATTGGGGCTTAATATGCATATTAATCTCTCTTTAATGGAAAAGGGGGAAAAGCCCATTTCCAAATACAGTATCAAAGAGTCAGAGTATTTGAGAACTTGAGAGACCTGGACCTCACCTAAGCAAATGACCTTTTACGGAAAACAAAGGCACGAAGACGTTAATGGCTTCCCCAAGAGTATGCAACTTGGCTGTGCAGTGGATACCTGAGATACAAATAAAAAGGTGGCTGATGTCATGGAAGGCACAGCAGACTCATTCAGGACATCAGCTATGAGCCTAACAGGGCATGTGATGTTAGGCAAGTCAGTTTGCCTCTCTGTGCCTGACTCCTCACTAAAAATCTGTCCTGGTTCATAAAGTCTATAAGTCCTGGGTTCCAGAGGGTGCTTACGTTTACTCTTCTCATCACTAGAGTTGCACTGATCATTTTCCAAAACTCTATTTTAAGTGCAAATGGCTATTCCTACAAAAATCGTTTTGAAAGATACCTGCACATAAATATTAGGAAATGGAGTTCAGCCTAGGCAAATACCCTTAGCTAGAGTGACCTAAGGTCAGTAGCCATATAGGGACTGCTTTCCTGAAGCAAAGCTAATACTATCCAAGCTCCAGGACTGGAGAGAGAAACCCACATTGCTCTGCATTGACTGTATGTAGTATGCAGAGGATTTGGGTTCTTTTTATGCCTGCTCAAGAAAACCCTCTATGTACAAATGCTTCTAACCAAGGACATTGCTCTTTGCAAAGAATGCTTTTAAGAAAGTATGAGTTTGAAAGAGCCTTTGGCTAGAATTTTATGATAAATTTTCTTATACTTGTGAGAAAACTACCAAGGTTTCCCCCCTAGTGAATTGGCTTCTGCTCTGAATTCCTTATTAGCTAAATCCAAAAATTGATTCCAACTTCCAAATTGAAACAGACAAGGAGAAATTAAAAGAAATGTTCTCCACTACTGCTGATATGTTTTCAGTTTTGTGTAGTGAACTATCTCGCTTATTTTTTACTCTCAGCAATCATAATTTGGAAAAATATTCTAGGCATGGCATGACTATTCTTTACTGAATTAAACAGAGGGAATTTTAAAATTGAACCAATACCTTCTCTCTCTCACCACTGTTCTATTCAGTTCCAGATCACCCCTGGGGCCTGGATCACAGGGTGATAAAAGCCAACTGTCCCTTTCTGTGCAGGTTCCTCTCATTCCACTTTTAGATGCAGAGCTTCCAGTCTTTTCCACTCAAGTGCCAACTTGATTCATGCTTTGGGGGCCTTATCTCCAACACCTCCACTGGGGTCCCATCTCAGCTCACTGACCTTCAGAAGCTGACCATAACTAAGAGTGACAAAAAGGAAACCACAGCACAAGGGCAACAGGGAAGCCGAGAAATGGGAGTCTCAGTACTCACTGCCAAACTCTGCTTGGTAAAACCTGTTACCTATGAGCATAATGCTTAATTAACAGTTGTACATTGACCCAATTGCAACAGGATATTCTCCATATGTGGATTTTGGATTTCACATCAGACCCTGGAGCCATGAAGACAAATAGTCTGGAGTTGTCCCGTTTATAGGCAAGCATGCGATTTTCTCATTTTGCATTCCACTCTCCAGTGCTATTGCACTGCATCAAGAGTCAGGCACATGGACAGGAATCCCCAAAGCCATAACAATTTGGAGATCACTGTTGGGGCTGAGTAATGGCTGTACTGCAAGATACCCCTAATTTCCTGGTGCTATCCTTTGCTTCCGCGATTTCCACGGGACCCAGCCCAAGGGCCATGGCCAAGTTCTGAGCATCATGATGCAGCCTTTCACAGAATGGGCCAAGAACGACTTCATTTTGCAAGCAGTAATTTATTCTTGCCACAGAGCATTCATCATATCAAGATTAAAGACAGATGTGGGAGGCTTTAAGATTTCTAATTTTTCTCACTCGGTATTCAGTTCTTCCTTGAAATGCAAGTTTAGGGAACCTAGGTTATTCAGGGTTATAGTAATCCCACAAGGTTAAAAAAATTCCTTCCAAGGAGAAGTAAAAAGTCCAGCCCAGTTGGAAATAAAAGTAGAGGCTCAGAGGGTTCCTCTTTAGGACGGTTCCTTTGTAGACATTCACAATTTTATTTCCAGCAGTCATTTGATGGGAACTACATACTATGACCTGTATTTACTTACTGAGCTGTTTTTCTTGATGAGACAAAATACGTTGCTAAGGATACGTGCACACATGATCAGGTCCTTCTGTTCTTGCAAGTGGATGTGGAGGTGATGTAACACGACAGGCAGGAGAATGTACCGGGAATCTGAAGAGAGGAGAGTCATTAGTGTCACATCTGCTGGAGTCCCACGCACACATCGGGCAAATTGTTATCTACTTTTTAAACCAATTTTCATTATTAACACATGTAGTTACAAAAGTACTAATTCTACAAGGTTTATATTGAAAACAGTAATTCCTTACCCCGGCCCATGATTTCAGGAGGCCTCTGACTCCTTTAGTTGAACTAGGTATCTTTTTCTTTTCAATTGTTTTCTAAAACTATAATTGACCATCAGTTTTTAAATTGCACGCCTCCTTTGTAACTTCCTGAATTTTCATTGAGACAGACCATCTACCGACTTCCTACTATGATAGATGAAGACTTAGTTTTGTTTTTGTTTTTTACCCCCCTTCCTTTCTCCCCAAGCCTTTCAAAACTATATCATAATTCCTGGCTAAATCAACATTATGGTTTTGCTGCCACTCTGATTTCCAACCCTTTGGACATAAATGAACTTTTGCTTTGTTTTGTTTTTCTCTCTCTGAAAGTTTCTGGGAAATTATCTTTATCCCTGGTAATTCTACATTTTATAATTATGTGCCTTGTCTTGACCCTTTCAGTCTATAAATGCATGTCCTTCAGTTCTGGGAACTTGTCTTGAATTGTTTCTAGGATTACTGCCTTCCCTCTATTTTTTCTGTCCTCAGTCTGGAACTTCAACTGCATTTACATCACAAATCTCTTGAACTATCTCTCAAATTTTTTTCCATCTTTGTGTCCAACTTTCTGGGTGATTTCTGTACTTTATCTTCCAATCCTTCTATTCAATTTTATCATCGATGCTTTCATATATTTTATTTACGAGAGTTTTCTCATTCCTAAGTACAGTGTCATGGGTGTGCAACCTGTGCAGTTACACAAGTCTCTGTGCTTAGAAGGGTCCCCAGGCTTGTTGTAATGTTCTGTGGCTGCCACCTTGAAATCCTTAATTTCAAAACAACAGGTCTTGCATTTTTGTTTCATAGGCATCCGGTTTATTTCTCTGAATGTCATTTTTATTTTATTTTATTTTTCTGAGACAGTGTCACACTCTGTTGCCTGGGCTAGAGTACAATGGCGTCATCATACCTCACTATAGCCTTGAATTCCTGGGCTCAAGCAACCCTCTTGCCTCAGCTTCCTGAGTAGGTAAGACTACAGGTGCATGCCACCATGCCTGGCTAATTATTATTTTTTTTTTTTTAAGAGATGTGGTCTCACTATGTTGCTTAGGCTGGTCTCAAACTCCTGGCCTGAAACAATCATCCCATCTCAGCCTCCCAAAGTGCAAGGGTTACAGGCATGACCATGACATCCAACTTGAATGTTCTCTTTTCATAGCTTAACGTTCTTGTTTCATGGATACTCTTCTCTTTCTGGGGAAATGAGAGACAATTTTTTTTATGGTTTTTGTGTGTCCTGAATTATCTTTTTCTTTCAAGTTACTTTTTTCTGTTTCTTCATTTTATCTTCTGCCTTTCACATTAGAGTTTTTTCCTCCAGTATCTGGTGACCTTTCATTGTCCATTCATCTTTACAACTGAGGCACTAAGATACTAACTGGGGGAAAAAAATAACAAAACCTCTGTGTGCCTAGGCAAGCTCGTAAACTAGGGAAATATCATTGCAGAATGGGAGACACCCAGATATGCTATCGGGGAACCCCCATAGTCCAGTGCCTAAGATGTGCATCACTGCAGGAAGGAGGCACCCAGATGTTCCATCAAGGGACCCTTCCATAGTTCAGTATCTGAGATGTTTTCTCTTGGGCTGGTCAGTTTCTCTAGTGAGGAATCGCTACTCTCCTCTCTGGGGATCATGAACCCATCTTTAAGTGATTTGAAATCAAGAAAGGATGTGGCCGCCAAGGGTCTCTTTGTTTAACTGTAAGGTCTTGTTTATAGAATGAAGCTTTATCCCCAAATTTAGCTGTGTCTGACATGCCTGAATCTGTACCATATCTCATTCACTTTCTCTAGAGAGTAACTTGCAATTTTTTGACAAAATAAAAGAGGGGATTGGCACAGGGCAGGGTGCTAACCATTCCTTAGAAAGGTTTCTAAACCAACATTCATATGCATAGCACCCTTAATCTTCAGAGATGCCTCATAATTTCAATTCCAGGTCCTTTCTGGCACCTGCCCGAGGTTCTGTGGTATAAATTAGCCTGCCTCTTGGCTGAACTCTAACACCACACCCACCATGCCCATGTCTCAACTTTTCTCTTGTCCACCGAGTCAACTGCCACTCGTCTTTGTAAGAATTGCTGCTCTTTTGTCACATCTTTTCTTCTATTCTCTTAAACCTGTGAGATTATACCTTTTTAGAAAATTCCTTTACTAGCCACAGTACAATGACCCTTTTCAAAACTTTAGCAAATGAATTCTAACAATATATAAAGTCGATGTTTGATCACCGTTGATATCTGATTGGGTTCCTTGGCCTCCACCACACCCCAGGTGGTGTCTGATCACCTTGGCCTCTTGACAGTGAGAATCCTGTTAGGTCAGTTTAACCTGAATCTCCCTTACTCCTGATATTTCCTCTTAGTGGTTTCCTATCCACCCATGCCACTCTGTTTCTTGGCTATAAATTCCCACTTGCCCACTCTGGATTTGGAGTTTAACCCAATCTTTTCCCCCCGTTGCAAAATCCCATTGCAGTGGTCCCTACACCTATCACCACACCCTCACCTTGAGTAAAGTCTGCCTTCCCATCTTCAACAGAGTGTCACTGAATAACTTTTTAACAGGTTCCAAGGAAATTCAATAGAGAAATGATAATTTTTTTCAACAAATGTTGCTAGAACAATTGGCTACCCATATGTGAAAAACAAATGAACCCCTGCCCTTACTTCACACCAAATGCAAAAATTAGCTTGGGATGGATCATAGACCTAAATGTAAACGCTAAAAGTATAAAAGTTTTGGAAGAAAATATAGGAGAAAATTCTAGTGACCCTGAGTTAGAGATGTCTTAAACAAAAAGCACAAACTATTAAAAAGAAGTGATGAATTACATTTCACAAAAACTAAGAATTCTACTTGACTTGTACACTGACTCTGCTTAAAGTCCCTATTTGATGCCTTCTTTCTATATATGGACCCAAGGATCATACTGCATAAATCAGAATTCCAGTTTGACCAAAGTCTAGCCAGTGTCTTTCCATCTGTAAAATGGGGACATCAACAGCCCCTCCTCCTGGGACTGTTTTAAGAACCATATGAGCTAGCACCACCTGGAACACAGCGAGTGCTCTGTGTTGATTATTCTCCTTTCTTCCTCTTTCAACTTCTTCCTACATCCATCAGTAAAAGTGATTCTGTATCCTAATAAAAATCATAAGGAATGAAACAAAGCATCCACAACTGGCAAAGTGCCTTTATTAATGTATTCCTGATTTTTTTTTTTTTATTGCCTTCTTGATTTCTTTTAGGAGTTAAGTTTGGAGTCTAATGTTTCTTTTGAAGCCTGCCACCAGGCTACCAACACAAGGAGGTCTGGCCTTAGGTTTACCATCAAAACAAACAAAATAAGGCAAATAAGACATTCTATGTTTTAAGAAAACACAGAATATTAAAATCCCAACCTGTGAAATAATCCATTGCAGGCCTTCTTTAAACAGCAAGCCTCACCAGGGAACTTAAATACTTATTTACAAATCAATTACTTGACAAAAAGAACCAGGAAAAAAAACCCTGAAAACTTAAGTGCCAGTAATGTTTAATTAGAAAGGAAGATAAAGCTTATCTGATATGCTCCTGCAGCTAGGGGGATTTGATTTCCAAAATTTCAATTTGCAGCCAACTGTTAAGAAAATATCTAGTGCAAAAAAAGTAAGTAAGGTAGACAAATAATTCGTGTGTGGCATACATAAAAAGAAATATATGACCGCCTAGCCTGCAGATTTGCTTTTTCTCCATTACTAGGGCAATGACAGCCAGTGCAAATGATGGAATTGGGGGGTACATGCCAAACAAGCTGACTGGTTGAAATGCTAATTATTACCTTTAAAAGAAAACCTGGACCCATCAAGCAAGCCCTCCTAAAAAAGCAAAAGCAAAACAATATCCCCCTCTCCCCAGGTTGAGCACACACTAACTTTCCATACACTTAACGATAGAGTCTGCCCTGTAGTTTCTGCCCTTGAAAATGTCCACATATTCATATTGCATATCTCAGATAAAGCTCACTGTGTCGTGTGTCTCCTTGAGTGTATAAAGGAATGACTCCCAATGACTTTTTCCTTTGTCTGTGCACACGAGTGGATATAGCCAGCTCCCATTAGCAATTCCCAATGGGCATGGGACTAGGAAGGAGGAAGGGCAGCTAAGAAATGCTGCTAGATTTCCTCGTTTAGGTTAATTTTGAGGAAAGGCACACCTTTGCCTCCTCCATCACAAGCCTTGGACAAAGATCCTTGAAGTCAGCATCAGTCCAGAAAGGAGTGAGGTCTGTGAGTCGCATGGTGGCACACAAGGGTTGCCAGTCACCTTCCACACATTGGGCTCCAGCATGGGCTGGACATGAGTGGGACACCAAAGCAGCTGCTGCCTGGCAGCCTCTGGACGGGAGACCGTTGACAGCAGGGCAGGAGGACGTACTGAGGCGAAGCTTTGCACGCAGCCGAGCTGCTGACTGCAGAAAGCCTGACATCAGAGCTGGGTCGGGCTGCTGTGATCAGAGCCACCAGGGACTGAACTGCCAAAGTCACAGACAGCCATAAAAACCCGTGAACAAGCTTTTCAGACACTGAAATACAGATGACAAGCACTCAGAGAGGAAAGGACTGAAGATTCAGGGGTCACATTCGCATGCACACATCAGGATCACAAGGGAAAAATGACAGTGGAAGGTTAAGGATGATCTGGGCGTGTGGCTTACTGATCTCACCCCCTGGCTTCAATCCTACCCTGGACTCCTCCACCTCAGGATCCTTCCTAAAGATGGATGGATGTTCTGTGTAATTCTTACTTTTGTCAGCTGTGCCCTCTCCTGGATTGGGACTCCTACTCCCACCCCTAGCCCCATTCTGTTGTCACACCCATGCTCATCCTTAGCTCAATGTCTGCTTTTCCAATATGATTTTCATTTTTTTTAAATACATGTTATTTATTCATTCTTACTGCTACATCCTGCTCCCTAGCCCATGACTGAGTCAGTACACAGTCTTCACAAAACATCTATCGAGCACCTGCTATGCACCAGGCACTGCTATGGAAGCCAGAGATATGACCATGATCCAAGTAAATAAAGTCCCTGCCCTCTGAGGTTTTCCTTTCTGGGGTGAGGGAGGTAGACAGACATTAAAGAAATAAACACTCAATTCTTTATCTAGTTGTAGTTGCTTTGGGTGATTCAAAGAGCAAAACACAGTGTATTCTGAGAGTGATAATGGGGTGGGTGGGTGGCGCAGAGAGGAGATTTCTTGACAAGATGAGAGAACCTGAACCATGAAGGATGGATTTACTGGGTTCAGAAGGAACTGGAGAAAGTGGTTCCAGAGAGAAAGAGAAGTACTAAGGTAATGGGATGAGGCAGACGGGCAGGGCCACATCACAGGGCCTGGAAGATCTTTTCTGGAGCATGTCCCCAAACAAAATAGAACCAGATGTGAGTGGAAGTTGGGAGTGACATCACCTGGTGTGTCTCTAAATGTAACTTTGGCTACATGGATGGATACAGCAAAGGGAAATATGGGAAACAAGTGTAGAAGGGACTGAAGCAGCTCAGCTCAGGTGCAGCAGGCCTGGAGAGGTGGCGGGGGTGTGGGGAGAAAGGCCAGGTCTTGGCGATGAGTGGAGAAGGTGAAAGGGAGAAGGAACCAGCCTGTGGTTTCCAGGTGGATGGTGCCGCCACGTACTAAGATGGGGAGGAGTAAGCAGAGAGAGAGAAAAGTTGAGATTTCCATGTTAGACATGCTGAGTTTAAGAAGCCTGTGAGACATCCACATAGAGACGTTGAGAGGACAGCTGGATACTCAGGCGTGGAGCTAGGAGAGGCCTGGCCTACAAATTCAGATGTGAGACTTGTGTCAGCACAAGGACAGTGCTAACCGAGGCTAAGTAGGTGGAGTGCACCCCAATATTTGCTCACATCTCCCTGCCACGTGGGACCCCATAAATTTCCCCTATCACAACTGCTGTCACATTTTATCATAATCACTTGTTCAACGTCTGCCTTTGAGCTGGACTATAAGCAGACAGAAAACAGAGCCTGTATCTGTTTAATTTGCTGTAATATTTCTACATATTTTTACTACAATATGCGGGGGTCTGTCTATAAAAAATATTTGTTGAATGAATGAATGAGCTTCATCATGAGTTCTGCTGGATAGTAGAGGCAACTGAAAGAAAGCCTGGCATTTCTCGCTTCAGATTTTAACAGAGCTTAAATGGGAAGAGAGCAGGAGGCCTCATCACAGTTCAGTTTACAGTGACTCCACCTGCTGGAGCCTGCCCTGTGCACCAAAAGGGAGCGATTCCCACCGCCGCGCAGACCACAGCAGCTGCCTGTGGCACCCATCCTGCCACCTCCTCCCCACACCCCTGCAGCGCTGTGCAAATGTGGATGAGTGACATATGAGAAATGAAGACACAGGTTTCGCCCTTTCCCCCCCCTACGTGCTTGCTGCTGCCAATCAGCATGGAAAAGTTGAGAAGCGTGGTGAGAGATCAAAGTTGAAATTGAGTCCTGAGCAGCTGAAAATGTGTGAGTTTAGAGTTATTAAATAAAACAAAACAAAACAAAACACATAGTTAAAACCTAGGTCAACTATGATTTCAGTGAGACATATTTTTCATTTTCATTCCTATGTTCAGGGTGAGGTGTTACATAAAACTCTTAATTTTTAATCTTTGCCCCATCTAGGGAAAGATGTAGAAACGATTTTCCAAAGAAACATCTTTCTAAGGACTTCATTAAAAACCTGCACTTAAACATGATTATAGATGATATATGCCTTTAAATAAAAAAAAATCCAAAATCAGTATGTAGCCAAATCTTTTGTAAAATCTGAGAACAGAAACTAAACCACTGTGAAGCTCCCTGATGGTGGAGAACACCTGCAGAGGGGTTCAGCCCTGAGCTGTTTCTCTTTAGAAAAGCCTGGGGAAGGGAGGAGGACACAGGTAAGGGGAAGGAGGACAGGTGGGGGATCTATACCAAAGGGGCCAGAACACTAATGATTTTTAACCAAAGACTTTCTTAAGGTTCCAGGTAGTTTTTAAAAATATATATTTTATCTTGGATAAGCAACACAAAATCTACTGTAAGATAATCTAAGTTCTGCATACTTTTCCCAGTGGTCCTGCACTATTACTCTGCTTCTAGAGAAAGAGAAGCCCTTTTTCATGCAACTCTAGTCTTTATAAGGCCTCTTGATCACTTGGCAAGCCCTAGTTTAGTAGAAAGTTCTAGAAAAATGGATTTAAAGTGTGATATTGATTTATCCTATTTATATATATTTTTGTAGAGATAGGGTCTTGCTATGTTTCCCAGGCTGGTCTCAAACTCCTGGCCTCAAGCAATCCTCCTGCCTCGGCCTCCCAAAGTGCTGGGGATTACAGGTATAAGCCACTGTGCCTGGCCTATGAAAGAAACTGAATCACTTCCAGTGCAATAAAAGCCAGCACTAACCTGTACTTTAACAATAGTTCTAAGAAATAAAACCTACTAGGCATCCATCAATTGTAGTAAGATTTTATTTTTGAAGTTGTCAAATGAAAAGATAAACCTATTAAATATCTTTTCTTTATATTATGACCTAAAATATGGGTGGGGTGAGAATTAATTCCTAAAGTATACTTTAAAAATAGTGTAATAGTCTACCTTCTTCCCTCTTTCACTTTATTTTTTATTGCAGCCTTGTGTGAAATCCATAAAATTGTTAAGGGGACTGGATAGTTTGTGCCAAAAAGGAAAAAAAAAGGTGCATTTGATTGCTTTCTTGAGAAATCTCTACCCTAAAATACTGCATTTTTTAGTTTGTAGGCAAAAGCAAGTTCTCACCAACCGTACATGCTCAGCACATTTAGGGCTTTATACTTACCTCTATTATCTATGCTCGGTTTTGCCTGATAAGCTGCTCAATTATTCCCAAGTAGAAACATATATGGCTTTTTCTTAGGAACAAAATAGCTCAGCAATGACTGCAGACCTCTGCTAAACAAATCGCCAATTGCTAAGCAATGGGGGAAAGTGTAAAGCAATCGCAAAACCCACAGCTCTAGTAGGATCTGACCTATCAGTCTGGGGAGACTCCCTTTCTGATCTCTCATCCCCATCCCCGAAACTCCCGCTCTCTGCTGCCAACCTCTATGCTTCCTCCTTCCTCCCTGGCCTCTATGCAGCAAATCCACTTTTTTTTTTTTTTATCTTTGCCATCGCCAAAGCTGTTTTCTCCAAAAATTATCTAGATCCTTCTATTCTTGGCCTTCAGGAAATAGGAAGAATAAAATTGGGGGGGAGGAAGGGAAAAAGGAGCTGTCAATTTTTAAAGCTTTAACTAGGTCTGCCTGGACCCCAGATGATTTAAACATTGAATATTAATCTACTTAGAGCCTTCGCTGATCAGAAATAAACTCAGCATAGCTATTGTCTTTCTCACATTCTATGTTCAGAGAAAAGGAACTGTCATTCAGGCAGGTTAAGAATTAAGTGCTTTATCTTTAGTTGAATACATACCTCACTGATGCATCATAATGCCCTGATCCCTACTTAATCTTATTTCCATTTCAGATTTATAATCAGGAAAGTGTCATTTCTAACCTCCAATTGGTCAGGGTACATACACTCACACAACTGTAGCACTTCTGTTTCAGTTTTTTTTAATTTTATTTCCAATAAATAAATAAAAATCTTAGATTTCTGAGTGTTTTTCCACCTTCTTATGTGGCGCTAAGCTGTCACACTGCTTTTGAATCTGTTTCTTTTATCTGTCTGTGATAGATGGAATAATAGTCCCCCTCAAAGATATCCATGCCCTAATTTGCCGAACCTGTGACTATGTCATGGCAAAAGAGATTCTGTAGATGTGGTTAAGGTTCTTGAGATACGGAGGTTTTCCTGGATTATCCAGGTAGGCATGATGTAAACACAGAGGTCCTTATAAGTAAAAGAGTGAGAGAGAGACATTTGAAGATGTCACAATGCTGGCTTTCAAGGAGGAGGAGAAGGGGGCCAAAAGACAAGGGATGTGGGTGGCTTGTAAAAGCTATAAAAGGCTAATAAAGGAATTCCCGCCTAGACCTCCAAAAAGGAATGCAGCTCTGGTAACATCTTTATTTTGGTCCAGTGAGAATCATTTTGGATTGCTGCTCTACAGACCTGTACGATAAGAAGTTTACGTTGTTTTAAGGCACTAGGCTCGTAGTAACTGTTACAGCAACAAGGGGAAATGACTACAGCATAACTATATCTACAACATGAATCTTATTTCACCATATTTTGGTGATGCTATATATTTATGTTTACAGTAATTTCTTTTTCCCATTCCTTGACATCTGGATATAGTTACCTCTGGGGAGATATGATAGAAACTGGGGCACCCAATTCCAAAATCCCTTAAAAAAATCATTGCCTACTGTAAGAACTATGTTTTGTTGTTGTTGTTTTTTAAGGAGAACTCAAAAGTATTTAACTGACCCTTTACCTGTTATTCTGAGGGGACTACTGGGACCTCTGGCCATGGTTCTTTAATTACACAGTTTCATGTTATCCTTCTTCTTCTTTCCCCTCCAGTTAAAATCTGCCTATTTTTGCGAGAAATACCTATTGCCTATTTTTGAGAGAAATATCATCCCCTTGTAGGTGTCACACTCCCTCTTAACCACAACCCAAGATATCACATCCTCTCCTTTGCCATTTGTAGTGTGCATCTTATTTTCCTTCCAACATCTCCTCTTTCAACTGGACAGCACAGATATGCCCATCAATCCCCTAAATTGACAGTTTCTGACTTACAACTTCAAAGTCACTAGAAACACTTAGCAGGTTTCCCTAAAACTATTGTGCAGTCCCATGTGATTGAAACAGAGGGTACTTTGAGACTTGGAAAGCTCTCAGGGACACTTCCTGTTTTTCTCCATAAAGATGGGCCATTTACACATGACAGTCTCTGTTTTCTTCCATGATGAGTCAGTAAACACCAGGCCAAGCCGCATCCTGCCTGGGCAGTGACAGAAGCCTTTCCTCTTATGAACATCTGCGTGTGCTTCTTAGTGTTCCGTCGATCGTGAGCTGATCCTGCTTCTCCGTGACCATTCTCCGCAGAGAGCCCCCCCCCCCCCAACAGTCAGGCAGGGTTTTTCCTCCTCCTCTTTCTCCTCTGTGCCATCGTGTCACATTCACCAGCTTCCCAATATTGGCCCCAAGCTGCTCTTCCAGGGCACTGGGGCAGACCCTGCAGGGTCTACATTTCCTGGGTCTCATGAGTCCTTCCACCCCTTACCCTGATAACTATTCTCATCAACTGCCACAAAGACCCAGTATTCTTGCACCTGGATTGCAGCAGCGTCTTCTCTTTCTATATCTCTCTCGTCCTGGTTTCTGCTGCCTGTGGATCGTCAGGGACCAACACGGAACTGGGGCCACAGACAGCACATCTCTGAGAGGCATACGATGAACGCTATTCCCCCAAACAATTTTCTTCCGTTTGAAAACAATTTTGATTACCTGTGTTGCTCTTTTGGTGTAAGACTTTAACCTAACAAGGAATTATCTGGCCAGTGAGGTAGAAATATGGCAGAATCACCCATTCCACTGAGACAGGAATGAACTTTTCTTAATTTGGTAAAAGCAGAGTTGGTGCTTGAGTTAAATGGGGGTCCCAGGTCAGGCCTTCCCTCTCATCTACACTGCCTGTCCCCAACCCTGGAGGGAGTCCCCAGTCACTGGGACAGAACTCCTAGGGCTCTGAGCAGCACAGTGTGAAAACCACCACAAGAAATATGTTTTCTCCAGGATGTGATCATGCTTTTATTGGGAGAAATCAGAAGGTTGAATTTTCCATGACAGTGTTTGAAGCGTTCTTTATTTAGAAAAGGGGAGGAACCCAGAAACATACCAAAAGTCTGCCAGCAAGAGAAAAAATAAATTAACTTTGATATGTTTGTTCAGTGGAATATTATATAAAAGTAAACAAGAATGAACTAGAGCTATATCTAGTAGCATGAAAAAATATAAAAGTATAATATTAAAAAAGCACACTAAAGAATGAATGACAATGTAATGTTATCACTTAAAGACAAAAAGATGAAAAAAAATTGAAAGATAAAAATCATACATTTTCATAACTATGAAATAATCCATAATCTCTGAAAGTGGAAATTTCTATGAAGAATGTAAGACTATGCACAGGAGGACCTTGAGTGTACCTATGATGAATCTCTTAATAAAATATCTAAAGTAAATACATGATAATGTTAAGATTTGTTAATCATTTACCCACACTATGATCTGTTCTCATCTGTATGTTTAAAATGTTTTACAATAGAATAATGTAAAAAATTGCTTACTGTATTTGAAACCTCATTGCAAAGGAAATTATATACACATATATGCACTCATATGGAAAAACAATTCTTAATAGAATCTATTTTGATAAGTTTTTTACTTGGAGAGGCTTATGGAAACTTATCAAAATAAACTTTAAAATGAGGTTGGTACTAAGTCTATTATTTTCTTCAGAAAAAAACAGAAGATAACAAGAGGCAATGGAATTTAATAACAGATACTATGACAAAATCAATTTAAGTAACTGATCACTTGCTGTTGGGATGAAATAAAAAATGACAGTACACCAAAACTTTCATCCACTTTCAGAACACAAATCGATGGAAAACTTTTAAACACAAAAGAGACAAACAGAAAAAGGATAATTTAAATACCAGGAAGAATCTGTGAAGGGAAATGTTAAGTTTTATCGAACATTAAAAAGAAAGAGATCTAGAATAAGAAAAAAAGCACACTCCACACTACAACTAGCTGTGAATAGAATAAAAAAATCTAATCATTACTTTTCACTCTTTCTAGATCCAGAGTTTTAGTAGCCATAGTTTTATATTTGACTACTAAGTAAATTTACCATCCAAATAAACAATGCTTTTTGAGAACGTCCTTTTTAATTTTTTGTTTTCAATTGCTTCTGCTGACTATTGACTATAAGAGGTAAATGATGGCTTTCTAGAGACACTGTTTAATCCAGGAGACTTGCAGGCCTACCTGGGTTGGTATAAAGCTGGCTTTCCACGGTTTTGCCGATGCACTGCAGTTTGATGGCCTGCAGGGAGTCATCCACGTGCATGATGGTCGGCAGACTGCCCAGAGTGTCCTGCACCAAGTTGGCCACTTCCCGGACATCAAAGAGCTTCAACAGTTCTGAGTACACGGCTGGGAAAGAACTCAGAAACACAGCCTTAAAAAGAAGGAGAAATTTAAATCGACTTCCAGAAATGCCATGACCAGTAAACAAGCTGTACAACGTCAGTGAGTTTAAGGACTGTGTCAGGTATTTTCGAATGGTACGAAGATGAATGTAAAATGTTTCTGTTACCTAAAGCTAAAAGGACAACAACAACAACAAAAGTGTAGTAGAATAGGACAGTTTTTGAAAGGTGAAAAGGAACAACATAATAAAAACTGGGAAATTTCTGGAAAATCACTGACATTAGCAAGAGGATTGGCAAAACCCCCACAAAATCAGCAAAATGCATCATGATTTAACAAAAAGAATGGTCAAACCAGACCTTGATTGTTGTCATTTATATTTTATTATCCTTTGAAGGAGCTTTCTGAAATGCTCATTTAAATCTTATTTCTAAAAAAAAAAAACCAAACTCATTAATTCCCTAAAGCACTCCATTTATGATTTAAGAAAAAACACAGGATGGGGCATCAGAAGATCTAGGTTATATATAGTAATAGCTTTGCTTCTAATCAACTCTATGACCTTGGAGAGTTATTTTAGCACCCTTCAGTTTGATCATTTAGACTTTAGTTTCATCACTTGTAAAATGAAAAGATCATTAGAACAACCCCCTGGGTTGCTTCAAGATCTATTTTAAACCAAGGACTGTGTGTACAGACTAAGAACAATATTTTTTACGTAAATAAAAAGACGTGATAATCATTTTTTATGGGGAAAAAAAGATGCTAACCTCAAATCCCAAGGGGCTTAAAAATACTTTTAAAAAATGGGCTAGGATTATACATCAAAACAAACAAACAAATTCAGCCTTTTGAAATTCCATAGAAGGAGGGCACTGGAAGGAAGCGTTGACTTAGCCTCAACTGTACCTAGTGGGAGAAGGAGGCACTTGTTTTTAATATGCTGAGATCCAAGTGCTGCAAGTGCTGGCTGGCTTACTGATGAGATCTGACACCATTGGAAAATAGGTTGCATCTACACATGCTGATGATTCAAACACAGAATCAAATTCAAATTTAAGGATTTTAGTATTTATTTAAATAGCAGCAGCAAAATTATGGAGAAGAGGCAAGATTTGCATTTGAAGCCAGTGCCATTAAAATGCTTAAGGTGCTGTAATCAACAGCTATGCCCTTTGACTCCTAAAAATTATGGATTTACTTGAATATATTTAAAATTAATAACTTGATATTCTCTGTTAAAGACTGTATTTATGTAACCTTCATTTCACTCTGCAAAGAGCTGAGTCATACAGATCTAAGTTAAATTAAAAAAAAAAATAAAAGGAGCCCAGCTTTCTGATTACTGAAGTCAACTAAGTAGATTTTCCTCAAGTACCCTCTTAATTTATCCATTATTTCTTTATCTATACTTCTTGACCAGGGGTCCTCAAACTTTTTAAACAGGGGGCCAGTTCACTGTCCCTCAGACCATTAGAGGGCCAGACTATTGTTTAAAAAAAAACTATGAACAAATTCCTATGCACACTGCACATATCTTATTTTGAAGTAAAAAAACAAATGGGCAAAAACACCCTTATGTGGCCCGAGGGCTATAGTTTGAGGACAGCTGCTCTTGACTTTAAAAATACTACTAAGTGAAGTATCCCAAGAATGGAAAAACAAGCACCAGATATATTCTCCAGCAAACTGGTGTTAACTGAGTAGCACCTAAGTGGACACATAGGTACTACAGTAATAGGGTATTGGGCAGGTGGGAGGGGGGCGGGTATATACATACATAATGAGTGAGATGTGCACCATCTAGGGGATGGTCATGATGGAGACTCAGACTTTTGGGGGGAGGGGGGAAATGGGCATTTATTGAAACTATAAAATCTGTACCCCCATAATATGCCGAAATAAAATAAATAAATAAATAAATAAATAATAAATAAATAAAAAAATAAAAAACTATGTGAATGTGCCTTCAGTGTAAGATACATATTGAACAGGACTATTAAAAAGGATAAAAAAAACAAGGACCTTGTGATAAGGGCAGAATGACAGTTGTACCAGGGCAAACTAAGTGTTTTTACTGTAAGTAAAAATAAAGATATAATTTAGTTTTGACCTTCTGGGTAGCCAAGACAAATAAGGAAAGGCAATTAATAGGACTTCACAGCAGGGTCATGGGCCTCTACTCCTTCTGTCATTCCTCTTCTTCTCCTGGGGACCCTGGGGTGTAGGTCTGTCCATGGCATGGAAAACCAAGAGCTATTGCTACACCAGCTGAGTTAGCCCTTAGTCCTTTCAGGACAGTGTCATTAGCAACTAGCATGAATAGCCAGCCATTGAATCAAACTGAAGGACTGCTAGGAGACAGGATTTGCCCTGAGTTGTAGCCCACATAGAAACAAAGCAAAATGGAGCAAGGAAACTGGGTTTCTATCTGTAAGGCAGCCTAATAATAAAACTCAGACCAACGGATATCCCCGGCTCTGGATGTGGTAGGCAGAATTCAAAGATAACTCCCATGACCTTTGTCTCCTCGTGCTGTTTCTGTGATTACCTTAAAATATGGAGATTATCCAAGTGGGCCTCACCTAAACATATGAACCCCTAAAACAGAATTTTCTGCAAGTGGCCTCTAGAAGATGAGAGTACAACCCCCCACCCCCTCCCCCAACCCCACCCTGGCTGACAGCCACCAAGGAAACAGGAAACTTAATCTTATAAATGCAAAGAAATGTATTTCTGCCAATAGCATAAAAGATCTTGAAAGCAAATTTTTCTCCAGAGCATCCCTCTAGATAAGCCATCAAAAGCTTTGACACTTTGATTTTGACTTTAGGAGATCCCAAGCAAAGAACCCAACCAAGCCTACCTGGGCCTCTGATCTATAGAACTGCTAGCTAGCAAATGAGTGTTGTTCAAAGCCATTAAGCTTAAGGTCATTTGTTTTGCAGCAACAGAAAACTAAAACACTGGATCAATCAAATTAGTGACTCTTGGCTTCTCTAAAGAAAGATACAGGATCAAAAGAGAACCTGGGATGAGAAGAGGTGAGTAGCAGTTTCCTTCCTCCCAAAATATAGAGGGACAAAGCTCTTATTGCTTAATAAAAAAAATCAAACACTATATCATTTTATATAAATTTTTCTTAGCATCAAACTAAAAATACCACATCAAAATTTATAAGGAATACTGTACAAAATAATAGAGAATGATCTCAGTACAGTTTGCAAAGATATTCAGAAACTTTACGTATACATTTTATATACTATCTCTTGATTGATCAGGGGCCAAAAAAAAAAATCGAGTATGATTCTTTGAAGGTGCTAAAGTTGTTTCTCAGACTTGACTGCAGAATAGAAGCTAGAGACCCAGAGCAGTGGAAGTCAATACACTGAAGGGACAGAAGTTGAGGTGCCCCACCCCCCTGGACCACAGTGGTGGCCAAGTCCAGTTAGGGGGACAGCAAGGATTCAGTGGAAATGCAACTAAGGTAAAGAAATAGTTCTCTAACTTTAAAGGAGGAAAATTCTTGAATCCCTAGGAAGTGAGAAACTGGTTACTCTTATGAGTAAGAAAACATTTTTCAGGGGTGAATTAGAAAAGTTCTGTCCCTGTAACTGATAAAGGTTAAAAAGTAAAATCTCAGGATGAAACTCAGATTTTGAATCCCTTTTATAGAAATATTAAACTTCCATGAACGTGGATCTAATGGAATACATGGTAAGGCTGTTGGATTATTCTTTTCAAATATCAACTGCTATAAGTAGGGTTTGGCTAGTGGGCAATTTGATATCGAGGTCTCTGGCAAATTCCTAAAGTGCAGTGATTGTACTGTTGACTATAAAGGCCAAAATGACATTTAAAAAGCCTGAATTGTATCCCTGCCCCGAAGGAAGATGAGTCTACCTCTGCAATGAAGAGTCATAAGAACAGCCCCCTAAACAGGCAGAAAAATACAGCACTATTGCTGGGGTGTCGGTGCATTTCTGGTGTTTTGCCATTATATATTATGCCTTCTGAATGTCGCATGGCACCAAATTATAACAACAATGCTAAAGATCTAGTTTTGTCTTCCAATCTCCCATTTTATGTCCTAGTTTTCAATGATTATAAATCTCTAGTCTACAGGGTATGGTAAGAGGCTGCTTATCCTTCTAATAGATTTTTTTAACCAAGTCATTAGAATTAAAAGTACATAAAAAAGAATTAAGAAAATAAAGAGAAAGATACTGAGAATTATCTCATGGAACACGTTCAAGGCCATGCTATTTGGAAAGTAGATGGATCTTGTTCTTAAAAGTCACGTGGGGCTACTCCCGGTAATAGAATTTGGCAGCAGCAGCAGCTCAGCATTGATCTTATAAGATCAGTCCCAGGATAATTAGGGTCCAGTTAAATAAAACAAAACAACATGCAGTTTAGCTGAGTACAATACAATGATTCTCAAGCTAATAGAGGGCGGCGCACAGGGGCTGACGCCTATAATCCTAGCACTCTGGGAGGCCGAGGCAGGAGGATGGCTTGAGGTCAGGAGTTCAAGAACAGCCTGAGCAAAAAGGAGACCCTGTCTCTACTAAAAATAGAAAAATTAGCCAGGAATGGTGGCGCACACCTGTAGTCTCAGCTCCTCAGGAAGCTGAGGCAGGAGGCTCACTAGAGCCCAGGAGTTTGAGATTGCAGTGAGCTATGATGACACCCTTGCACCCTAGCCAGGGCAACAGAACAAGGTTCTGTCTCATAAAAAGAAAAAAAAATGCAATGAAAGGCTTGGGGAAAAGAACTGTCAAAGATAGTGAAATTCCTTCCCTAAGGCCAAATGTGACAGCACGTGGCATCAGCAGTACACATTCTGGTAACTGGAAATGAGGCTGATACAAACCAACCAACTCTTCAGGCAGAGAGGAGAGTGTGAGGAAAGACAATCCACTTCTGCCCGGCTTGGTGCTCAGAAGCTGGGGGATTTTTAAAATTCTACTCAAAAAGTTGGTTAAGCCACAAATATAAACTGGAGATAGGGATTTCTGATGTAGGAAACGTTCAATTATACTGCTGTGTAAAAATAAATGAATGGCACTCATATTTCTCTTCTATTCAGCGCAGATGAAAAAAAAAAAAATTACCTGTGACTGAGACAGCGCTCTAGACCCTTTGCTCTCTTGTGAAAGGAAGAAACGGACCGACATAAGGAGCTCCTGGATGCAGCAGCGGAATTCGTCTTCATTCTGCCCACCCGTGGCAAGGGAAAACAGCCTTCGAGATTGAACTATATACTTAAAAATGTATTCCTGTGCCTTAAAAGGAAAATTTGAAAGTTACTTTCAAAGGAGACCAAGAGTATTTATTTAACAACAATGCAACATAAAAACCACTGTATAGCATTAGACTTTTAAATTATTGATTTAAACATTAAGGCCCTGTGAGATTTTTGAACAGTATTTACTTGTAGGGGGAGGAGCCATTTTTCTCTGATGCCTAATGAGAGAGATGTATAGAAAAGTGAAAAAATACTTTCTATTTCTGCAGCATTATGAACACTAAATGTTTTTGATCCTTAGATTTTTTTAAATTTATTTAATAAAGAGATAACTGTTTTATTTAAAATAATTTTACATTGGTAGGTGCTCTTGCCACTTAGCATTTTACCTTCTATTGGACAAAAATGATAAATTTATAATTAACAAAATGCTGTTTTATAAAATTCATTATCTATTCCTATCGACTGATCCCACCAAATGGGATGGTACTTAACAATAGGAATCAGAAGAGTACCAGGGCTGCTACTGGAAAATCCCTTTGATAATTTGTATTATTGCTGAATAAGTTTGCAAGTAAGGTATTAGCATCACCATAGAAGCTATAGTCCCAGAGATGTGGGCAGTGTTAAACCAAGATACCCAGTAACACCTCAGGTTTCCTTGTTATGATCCCTGTTAAGCCACCCTATTTGCTCTTAAAATTTAACATAAATGGTTCTCAGATGGTCTCTGTCAGGTTGGTAGAGGTAATAACCAGGAACTTAAGCTTCGCTGCCCATCTGTAGCCTCCTCTCATAAACCCTCCCACTTTCCTGCTAATCCTAGATTCCACTTCAGGTGTTCTGGAGTTCGGAGGAGCAAGGATGCAATCCCAATGGGGTCCCAGTGGATGAGCCTGGCAAAGTCCCTTTCAAAATTTCATCAGCTCTGGAGCAGCCATAAACTGCTTAAAATCCTTGAATTGGAATGTCAGCAATGTATCATCACCAATTACTGCCTGTGTAGAGGAAACCAATTAGCCTAAGAATCGGCATGCAACAGCTTTGTTAGACTCCGCTGTCTGTTATCAACAGCATGTCCTCACCTTCAGCACCTCCTGGATATGCTCTTGCCGCTCTGCTTCTGTGATCCTGTCCACATACCACTTAAGCACTTTGATGAGATCTCTAAAAAAACCAGGGAGAAACGTGCAGAGTGTAGAATTGGTCTAAACCTCAATTAAATGCCAACAAATCCAACACTTATTTGTATCAAGTAGCTTTTTTTCCCATCAGTTCTTGTATTTTCTTATCAAATTGCTACATAATAATTTTACTAAATCTGCAGATCAACATCACCGCCCCTTTTGAAGCTCAAGAGAGAAGTGACACTCAATCTGGACACATCCCATTGCCCTGCTATTATTCCTGGCAATGCTTCCAAATGGGCAAACATGAATACTGGAAAAAAGGACTCTGGTCAAGCCAGTACCTGGAAATATGACTGTCACGGACAGCCATGGACAATTGCTAATTGGGATTTCTTCCTCAGTGACCAGGTAAACAGCTGAGTGAAATATTCAGCTGGAGGCAAAAAAGGGGCGTGGGGAGGGGTGAAGGCAACACCTCTCCACTGCAAGTCACACCCCATGGATTTATCAAGCCAATTCTCTGACCTGTGAGAAGAGCAAGGCTTACTGTCAAAGTGTGTCTTGGAAGAATAATTTCTAGAAGAGCCAAGGGCTTTTTGTTTGTTTAAAGAAACAAAAATTTAAACCAACAATAACAACCCACAACTCTCAGAATTACAGTTTTGCCACCTTAAACTTTGGTCAGTTCTTAGTTTCTAGGGAACAGTTCACACAGCAATTCTTCTCTTGGCCACGGTTGAGATTTGGATGTGCCAGTAGGTAGATGCTTTGGGGAGCACTATTTTTAAGATGATATGTCAGTTAGTTTCTGACCACCCACAGTCTGAGAGGATTCCACAAGCCATATTTATCTTTTTAGGAGTGATGATCCTGCTTTTCTGGCCAATCTGAAGTGTTAGAATTTACACTCTTGTTCTCTAGCTTTCAGGGACAATTTCAGTTGCAAGCAGTGACCACATCATGCTAGGACTCAAATTGTGAGGCCAAGTGGGCCAACATTTCAAAACTCTTCCTGCTGTTACAGTTCCCTTGGCAAAAAATTATGCTGATGGAGTGTCTAGTCTTACAAAAATACCTTCATTTATTCTTTTTTTTTTTTTTTGAGACAGGGTCTCACTTTGTTGCCCAGGCTAGAGTGAGTGTCGTGGTGTCAGCCTAGCTCACAGCAACCTCAAACTCCTGGGCTCAAGCAATCCTACTGCCTCAACCTCCCTAGTAGCTGGGACTACAGGCATGCGCCACCATGCCTGGCTAATTTTTTCTATATATTAGTTGGCCAATTAATTTCTTTCTATTTATAGTAGAGACAGGGTCTCGCTCTTGCTTAGGCTGGTTTCGAACTTCTGACCTCGAGCAATCCACCCGCCTCGGCCACCCAGAGTGCTAGGATTACAGGTGTGAGCCACCGCGCCCGGCCCACCTTCATTTATTCTTAACATGCCATGGTCAGGAATACCCAAGTTAACATGATCAAATGCTTATTGGATTACCTATTATCCTTTATATATCACATAGATGGGGGAAAAGAGGTTTAAAAAAGCTGTTTCCCACTTCTTTTAAATCACCTCTGGGAACAGATGATATTGCACATGCACAGGTGCTTAAGGAATAAGGTAGAAATGAAGGAGAACAGCAATGGCAGCATTGGACCACAGGCATAGAACACTGGGGAACATTCTAGGGCTATTTAAGCAGGGCCAAAGACTGGGAAGGAGAGAAGCTATTGCCTTCTGGCCATTATGGACTGGGCTGTGCGGAGGCAGGCAGGCAGGCTAAAGCATGACATTTATTCACTCCCTCTCAGCCTCACTTGCACCATCTGAGCTAGTCGGAAAGGAGGGGCAGTCAAAAATGGAAGCTCCTACCAAAGGGTCTAATGACGGAATTGCTTGAGGCCAGGGACCAGGTCTTCAGTTATCAGCACAAAGTATAGCACCTGGCATGCAGCAGGCCCTCAGTAAATCTTAACTAATGAATGACTTTCAACAGGTAAGAAGGCAAAGGTTGTTTTCCATTGGTATTTCTTTCTTAAAGACATCTAGAATTGTCAAGGAGTGCAGTGATTAAATGGGGATGTTGATAGCCAAAGTGAAGTAACCAGACATTTTAGACCAAGTGAAACAGAAACAGGAAGAAAAAACTTTATATTTTAGGTCTTAGGAATAGAATTCAGCAAGTTCTTTTTTTCCTCTTTTTAATCAAAATAAATTCTAGCCACTATAAAAGGAAGTGTGAGGAGAGAAGAGACTGTCTCAAGAGACACTTCAGTTGTTGTGCTTCATTTCTTCCTACACTCCCTTTTAAATTTTCCCATATAGCTGGCTCTGCTGAGAAACAGCTCAAAAGGAACCGCTTCTAAAGCAATTACAAGATAAAGGGCCTTACCTGTATGCAAGTGCCCCAGCAAAGTGACTCTCAATGTAAGTGTCCATTACGGGTTTAAAATGATGAAATTTGCTATCTTGCAGCAAATTTATTATGTGAACCTAAAAAAGAAAATTGAGCTTTATAAAACCAAATGCAAACCAAGATTTTTGGGGGTGTTCTTTTTAAAATGAACTCTTACATTATTAAGTGCCTACTTCTGAAATAGCCTCATGAAAGTCAAGATTGAGAGACAAATTGTTAAAACATAATTAAGTGAATTTGAACTTACCAAAGAATCAAACACTTTAGACCCATATTTTTGTGAATTTTCATCTAAAATTCCAAATAAGGTATCCAGAGTATCCTGCAGAAACTGTTAAAGAAGTGGTAAATGAATGAATAAAATACTATTTGTCCTTCCCCTCCAAATGCTCTTTATCCTATAAATTTCTGGGAGGAAAACAGTAACAAAATAGTATATACCTTTACTATCTCTGAGCCATCGATTTCTTTTAATTTAGAGAGACAGCCAGTGATCTTGTCTGGGTGGGTTCTCCATTTCAAAAGATCAAGCATATCACCTTTCCAAACAGAAAGGAAGATTAATTGCCTTAATAGAGAATAGTCCCAACATGAAAGTGTTCTACTGGTAAAAGTTGAATTCTTGAACATGTGGCTCACCCCTCCTGGACACTCTAGTTGCAGGCTCCCACAGAATATGCCCAGTCCTCTCTGAGATGGCATGTATTCCAGTACCTTCTAATGATTTCTTCCCTCCCATTGCTCTTGGCCTATATAAACTCCCAGTCATTCTTTAGTTCTCAGATTAGATGTTGCTTTATCCAAGAAGCGTTTCCCAAAGTCCTGAGCTAACTGTCCTTTCTATGTGCTCATACATCACAGTAGCACTTATCTTACCATTACAGCTGTTTATTTGTCTACACCCCAACTAGACTGTAAACTCCAAGAAGAAAAAAAAAAAACCATGCTGAGCTTGGCACTATTGAATTTCTAGCACTAAGAACAGATTAGGCAGTTGACAAATATTTGTTGAATAATTTTCTGCCTCCTCCTGGTATGATGAGATTTTTCTGGAGGGCTGAGAGCCTGCTTTATTCATGTTTGGACTCCCAGCACACAGTACTCTGCCTAGCAACCAATCCCACCCAGCAAAGATTCTCTTGACAAAGAGACCCAAACTTGGTGGACTAAAAGGTCCCTGCACAATGATAGGAATCCTAGTGATTTGTCAGATCATCTAGGGAGCTCTTGGACTGACAGTGGCATCCTGGACTCCATGGGCCATCTTCCATCCAAGATTCTAGGCAAGCTCTTCATTTTCCTCCTTTTCCTAAACTGACATGTGGGCTCTTGAGTCCAATGGGTCCTCTTATAACCTCTTCATCTGGGGAAGGAATAAATTCTTCCTTTATCTTTCTTGGGCAGAAGTTGGAAAGGCTCTGAAAGATGGTGTCCAAGCTTCATGAGTCCCTAAAGCTAGCAGGGAGACTTGGCATCTGGAGGCCAGTGAGGGCAGTGAGAACTGACAAGGTTCATGCACGCAGGGCATGCACAGGGCCGTGGGACCCGCTAGCACTGGCCTCAGGGTCATGGGGCTGACAGACTAGACTGGCCAATTGAGAAGCCAGGATGACTTTTCCAGGTGGAATAGTGAGAAATGTACTTCAAAGCGCTTGTTTCAGGAGAAACCTGAATGGGACTTGCTGAGAAACAGACAAACCAAGAAGGAAACAAAAAACCTGGGAAATCAAGGAAGCAGTTAAGATGAGAAAGAAAATAGGACACAGTGAACAGAAATGAAAAAAAGCAGAGGAATCCAAGAGGAAAGGAAGCGAGCTCCACCAAAGCCAGATTCAAGAGAAAAACTTCACAAAGGACTTAATAGTAAGAAATTAAATGCTAAATAGGAATGCTTATCTATAACGAACAGGGATAAGAGGAGGAGGAGGACTTAGAATGAGAAATACGAAGGAATTTTTAAAATACTGACTTTGAAAGAGAGATTTATGATGTTTTCATAACCAAAAATCCCTGAAAGTGTTTAATATTCATATGTAACTCAGACATCCTGGGGGTAAGATTGAAACCTTTTAAAAACTGATTGGTTATATTTGGCATATCAGATATTTCCACAGAGTGGGCCCGGTGGGACCAAGGCAGGGCTCTATTGTTCTCTCCCCGTTTGCTGCCTCCCTCCCACCTACTTCCTGCTTCCTGCATCTAACTTCAGGAGGCCTCCCCTCCCTGGCATCTTCTCTTTTATAATCCCCCAGTGCATTTTCAACCCTGCCATTCACTCTCACCTCCTACTCCGCCCCCATCCAGCTCTCACTTCTCCTTGCTCTCTTCCTCTGCCTTTAAAGTGAAGCAGTTGCCAGGGCGTTCGGGGCCCTGCTCGATATAAGGAGTGGGGTGGGGCAGGGAGTGGCTCTGCTGGCCCCAAAGTGGCAGCACCAGAGGCAGCAGTGGGGAACCGGGACCAGGGCCCACATGAGCACAGCTGGAAAACGATCACAGTGGTTCAGACAGTCAGATCAGGATGAGGCTATTCATCTTTCCTGCAAGAAGGCTGACAAATCTCTAGACTGCTCGACATGGAGCACATGGAAGAGTAAAGCAGTTATGTGTGTCTGGATGTAATTAGTCATATATGCAAAGTACTCAGAGTCAACACGAAACTGCCATCTCCTAAGTCTCTGTTGCAGCCATTGGAAAATATTCTAGCTGCAAATTAGAAGCTATGACCTACCATTGAAAATATGGATTTTCTATATTCCATTTAACAAGCATTTATTACATGTATTTTATGTGGCCAATCTACTAAGAGCTATAAAATTGGAGGATGACATGACCTCTACTACTAAGCAGCTTAGAATCTCTACTTGATCCAGCAGTCAGAGATGCCTAGCACAGTGCTTGGCCTTGGTACGCTACCCATGAACAATGTAGGGTAACGGACAAAGTGTGCAGACAGACACACTTCAGGAATCCTGCAATGCAAATCTGCTCTAGGAAGCTGTTCCTAGAGACCATATCACTTACTAAACGCTCAGCTGTAGTGGAAATAGGATTTGTATATTTTCCAAGTCAAGTAAAACGAACACATAGCAATTTAATTCCAATTTGGAACTGGATTACTTCTACACAGAGATGTGTCTAGCATGTAAATTTCAGAAAGACCAACTAACTTCCTTCCTCCTTCCCATCTCTGGAAACATGCTATTCATTTCCTGGCTCATTTTGAGTAGTCTTACAATGACAAGGTTAATCAAAGACAAAATGATAATTAAGCACTTATCAGTCTACAGAAATGAGCCAGGCATCACATGGAATTCTGATCCCACCTTCCATATAGTGAGATGCGTAGTATAATGATTTCATAAATAGTTTATATACCCATATTTACCTAAAAACGTTCTCTGCCTTTAAAAGGTAGCAACTTCTAGTTTTCAGGATTTGGTTTTTTCCATCTTATGCTAGTAATTCTAACACCTTAAACCCTAGAACTAAACAGGGTGCGGGGCCAAATATTTTGATGGGAACGAATCCACTGTGAGGTTTACAAGTGTGGGAGGCAGAATAATGCCCTCAAAGATGTCCACATGTCTTTGGACCTGTAAATCCATTTACCTTACATGGCAAAAGAGATTTTACAGATCTGATTAAATTAAAGATCTTAAACTAGGGAGATTATACTGGATTATCTAGCCCAATGTAATCACAGGATCCTTAAAAGATGTAAAGAGATCAGAGTCAGAGAGATTTGAAGATACTATACTGCCGGCTTTGAAGACGGAAGAAGAGGCTGTAGAAAAGGTAAGAGAAAAGATTCTTCCCAGAGCATCCAGAAGGAATGAAACCCTGCTAATGCTTTGATTTTAGCCCAGTGAAACTCATTTGGGACTTCTGACCCCAGAATTATATGATAATAAATCCATGTTGTTTTAAGCCAATAAGTTTGTGGTAATTGTTACAGTAGTAACAGATAATGAATACAATCCCAAAATATTCTACAGGGGACATTCAGTTAAATGTGATTGAAAACTCTACAACAGACATACAACTAATCCACACAGGATGAATGAAAGTTCATTCATAAGGGAGTCAATAATGGGTTGATTTTATTATCTTTATAACTTCCATGGGATTAGATTGGCCCCATAAAAATACCTGAGGTTTAGTAAATGCTTTATGATCATTTAGAGTTATGTCAATGGAAGTTTTATTTAAGTAAAATCATTAGCTCACTGAATACAGATAAAGCTTGGTATAATTTGTCATATCTTAACTTGGTGTCCTATATAAACAGAGCAGCATTTCATGTTGAAATTGAGAGGTATTTTAAAATTGGTCAATACTGTAAATGCTACATTTTGCTGCTTTTCAGATACTATAGAACAGAAGAAATGTGTTGTCTTCTACAGATGCTGTTCTCTGACACAGAAGGAGGAATTAAGAAAGAACTAATAACTAATAACTACACATGTTTGGGCATAGGAGGTTTTTACCAGAGAGAATACCTTAATATGAAGTGATTCTTTTCAACATACTGAATCTAACACAACATTCAGGATGCTAGCCAAAAGCCTTACACGACAACCATGAAGAACTCAAAAATGTTTAATTTACTTCCTTCATTACAGATGATGTTTTCATAGCAATTTGCCGAGAAGAGCTTACTTTATTAATCATAACTTGCTAACAATCACTGACATAAAAAGTAATGCTAGAACAGAAAAGCAATATGCATCTAATTAAACAAAAAACAGCCTTTATTCTAAAGCCTGCAATTAGCACTGTTTATGGAGCTATAAAACAAGAGATTAAGGTGGTGGTATTTCTCTCTCTCTCTCTCTCTCTTTTTTTTTTAAAGCAGCTGGGTTTTAATGGTTTCTTTGGAGAGTTATGTACTTGGTTTCCAACACTGGGATCATTTTGAAATCTTTCTTAAATTACATGCATTCAATAGAGCATTGGGTCAGATTTGTTTACATTTTCTTGGAAATCAAAACAGAACGATCAATAATTTTTTAGTGTTAAAGTTCTTAAATATAACTTTGGTGTTTACTAAACATGCTTACCAAAATTCACACAAGTACTCCGACATAAGGGCTTTCAAATAAAATAGTATTTATACGTTACCGTTTTGTGTGAGTTTTGTGGAACAGAGAAAAGATGTTATCCAAAAAGACTCCTTTGTGGCCTTCATGGCTTGATTATTATTCCCAAGGAAAATGCCCTTGGAAAAGGGAAGTTTGAGGTAGCGGGTAGTATCCTGAAGGTTTGTGTTTTCTTCACACTGTTAAAAATATTTAAAAAAATAAAAGGGAAGAGGGAAGAGACCTCCTAAGAATTATTAAGCATAATTTCCATTTCTAGTGTTTTTGAATTGGGAAATATTCCAAACAACAAGCATTACAAATAGAATTTGGCTTTTAAGTAAAATGAAGCAAAAATTCATAAAAAGAATTAAGCATGGATTTTTGGACTCAGAGAAATTTGAGTTTGAATCCCAACTCTGTCACTTCCCATGTGAGTGACTGTGTCAAGTTATTTAACCACTTGGGGTTCCCGTTGACATTCTCCAAAACCTCATTGTGTTGTCGTAAGAATTAGATTACATAAAATCTTTAACACAGTCCCTGATACAGTGGAAATGCTCAAGAAATTATACATCTTTAACATATACAGCTGGTATAGCTTAGATTATTTTAAGTGTGAATTTGAATTCATATAAAGCATTTTTTAAAAACATAAATTCTTCCAACATTTCATCTGAAGCAGCTGTTAAACAGTTTTTTTACTTTGAAAACTGGCAATTAAAGGAAATGGTATTTCAGGTAATCTAATAGTCCCACTATATGGAGGAAATCTCTGCTTCACAGAAAATGCCAAATAATAAACGTAAAAGGAATTATAGACTTAGAAAACACAATTTCATATGCCTACTGTAATTATTTTAGTCAAGCATTGTCACTGAGTGCTAAAACCAGCAGGATTGTTGATAAGGAATTGTATGTTCACACGATCGCAATGTAGCAGCACACACATTACTACCCAGAGGTAAGAAAACAAAAACAACTGCAAGTGAGGGGGGATCAGGTTGTCATCACACCAACGCAGGGTGATGCAAAGACGTCATCCCTTACAATGCGTTCCTACCAAAGATGTGGACCTTGACTCCATCACATCTAGATTTCAACTTCCACATGTGGGAAACATAAGAGATACAGCACATTTTGAACAACACCTCAGGGAAGCAACCAGACAAATCTAAAATATGGGGCTTTCTGCAGGATGCCTGGCCTTGTCTCTTCAAGTCAGTGTTGTCAAAAAAGGGATTGTTCTAGATTAAACAACATTTAAAATATAGATAGCCAGATGCAACACATGGTCCTGATGACTGGGCCAATTTTTTTTTTTTTTAATTTATACATTGACTAAGTTCTAGATGAGACAAAAATTTAGTGATTGGAAAATTGTTACCTGAGAAAAGATAGACTAAAAATAAATACATATTACATGATATCATTTGGGTAAAAAAATCCATAAGGAACATCTGGAAGGATATACACTAAGGAACTAATAGTTACCATCATCTGGGTAATGAGAATATGATGTTTTTATTTTATTTTGGTTTATCTGGATACTACTTTTGTAATGACAATTATAAATCTTTAGGAAAGACCTCTCTAACAAGTTTAGACAAATAGAATCAGAAGATTACAAGAGGTTCTTACTATCATGCCTGCCTCATAACAAAAATACCAATATAAATACCATAAACAGCCTTCATGTAAGATACTGGGCTATAAAGACAATAGACACCTTCCAACTTCTGTTTACTGCTTGTTTGCTAACCGCAAGGAATTATGAGTATATTATGGGATGCAGAAGAAAAAGACAAAGAGAGCAAAAACCTGAGTCTCTCAGCTAGAACCCAGAACAGGTTAGGGCCTATCAGGGGCAGGCTGAAGTAAAAATCACTGTGGGGGCAGATGCATGACCAGTGTATAAACAACTAAGTTATAAAAAGGGGACTAACACACAAAGGAGGGTCCCTGCCCAGAAAAGAGGCCACTGCGCTGGCACTCTGGGGGCTCAGACTCTAGCTCGAGCTAGACAATAAAACTCCTTTTGATAATTACAGCCTCAGTGACTCTGTCTCTCTGCCCTTCGGCCTTATAAATCTCAAATACAACATTCATAATTCTCTTTTAACATTACCATTCCAAATGCTTTCTTTTAGTTCTGTAAAATATTTTATATAGACAGAAGTATGCATAAAACACAGATATATAGTTTAAATTAATTAAACTATTAATTATTTATAAAGTGAACCTCTCAAAGGCTTTCTTCAGAGAAAGTGCTTAGGCAAAGTAATGTTCTGGAACCCTGGATCACAGCCCCCGCCCCTCAGTCTTGTCCCTGGCATGTCAAAGCATGAGTCACAGCACCAGAGATTCACCCTATCCCCTGCCTGGATCAGGTGTATGGGGTTAGGAACATGCTCTGGTCTTCCATCCTGTCCTGACTCGTGCTCCATATGTCTAACCACCACTTCCTATCGTGACTGAAGTCTCATGCCAAACCCAGCCCAGACACTCTGTCCAGATATTACAGGCTTCCTCCCCAAAAGCTGGAACCTGCCTTGGTCTGTTATGGTCCGTCTATTCACAGAAATTCTGCCCCTACAAATATATCTCTTATCACCTCTCCTCCCAACCAACTAGCTGCCTGGCTCTTGAGCACTTGTGGCAGCCTCTTGGAATTCCTGCTTGATACCCTCATCTAGCTCTACTGGTTGCCAGGGGACTGACCACCTCTGTGAGTGAGAACGTGATGGCTGTGTCATGTCCTTAGGGCCTCTGTGAATAGAAGACTTAGCTGCTTTCTCCTGAGCCAGGTCAGTTCCACCAACGCTGGTTCTCATTTCTGCCCCGGCTTCAGCATCTGAGTCTGTCTGGGGCATGACAACTTCGCAGCTTCTCACAGCTAAACTCTATCACATTTACTCAAGTATAAAATATAATTATTAATATAACAATACTCTAGACACAACAGTTATTTCAAAACCTTCTACCAAGAACACTGGTGTGTGTGTGTGTGTGTGTGTGTGTGTGTGTGTGCGTGCGTGCGTGTGTGTGTGTGTGAGAGAGAGAGAGAGAGAGAGAGAGAGAGAGAGAGAGAGAGGAGAGAAGAAGGAGGGGGAGGGGAGGGGAGGGGAGGAGAGGGGAGAAAGAGAGAATTCTGTCCATCAATTCAGTATAGAAAAGCATGTTACCACTCTTTGGTCTCTATGAATCCTTTAATATAATATTTACCAGGGATTCAAAACTGATTTTTTTCCCAATAGGATTATCCTGGGTATAAAGTTAAAGTTAGACATTTTAATCTATTCTTGAAAATTTTAAGAAATTACACAGAAAATCTTATAGCATATCTTTTATTGTTCTTTGAGGTTTCCAGCATGTATCCTTAGCAAATCACAGGAATGCTGGAGATTTTAAAAGCAATCCAAGCAACTACCATTTATGAGGACTTACTATATGTTAGGCACTGCTAAGCACTTTGCATGCATTTTCTTCTCATAACAACCCTACGAGGTGGGGGCGGGATATTGTATCCTAAGGAGCTTATGTGATTTGCCTAACGTCACAATATTAGTAAGTGTCAGAGCCAGGGTTTGAACCAAAGTTTGTATTCACAACTGCTATAGAGCATTACCTCCCTCTACTGTCGTTTTAACCAAGTTTTGAATTTTGCTGGAATGAATTTAAAATTTACTGATTTATAGAGTATGGCTAAGAAAGACCAAAAAAAGTTCCCTTTTCAAAACAAAGGTGTGTTTGCAGGAGACACCCTGAGAGAGGGCTCGGAGTGGTGTGTGAAGCTAAAATAATTTCAAATGAAATAAACTTATGAGTCTCACAGCAAAATGGCTAGTTTATGTTCTCAAACCACACAGGCAGCAAAAGAGACCATGAGACTTGGATGCAAAAGTGAGGAGGGCAGGTAGGAGCAGGTGAGGCACGATCCAGGAGCTTAGAAACATACACATGAGCTAGAGAGCATTCATTCTTCCATTTGATGAGACAGAATCTATGTAGGAGATAGGGGCTTCAAGAGCAGTGAAGAACGGAAGTGGGGCTCCAAAAGGCAGCCCTCCAAGGCAGGAGCAGTTGTCAGCTAGAGTTTAAGCCAAAAAGGTCAAGCAGCCTCCTAATACTAGCAGAAGGCAGGGAGTAAGGGAGAATCAGCAGTAAATTCCCCGGGTATTCTTCAGCGAGGTGGGAGAAGGGTCTGTAATGGGAGTGAGATTCTAAACCAGAGTGTGCACCACAGATAACAAATGGGAATGAACAGTCTTCCCACTAGGGAAAGGGATAAGAGTCAATGAAGCCACAGAAATGAGGCTGGGAGAGTGTGGTTTGGCACTGCTTGTGCTTAAACTGGAAATATCAAGTGCAACAGAGTAGTGGCTGGGTGTTTGAATGCCTGTGAATCTGAGTGGTATAGGCTTAGTAGCAACAAACTGCAGCTGTGAGATTCTTCCACTGCGTGTAGTTGAGAGATGCCTTTGTCATCGTGGTAAAATCCAGTTATACCCCTAACCTGGAGGTGGTGGTTAAATATGGATCACTTGCATTCTGAGGAACACCTGTAAAACAACTCTTTTGGCTTTGGCATAGAGAATATTTTTTCCATCAAACCCAATGTAGGCATGGACCAAGGCATTATGGGATAGAGAATTAGAAGACACTGCCCTCCCCACTAGAGAACTCGTCTCTTGTGGGAGACACAAACACAGGTGAAGTGTTACAGTACATGCATGATGGCAGATTGACAAGGGAAGGATTCATGGAGCCGTTCTTGAGGCTGCTACTGGCTTGGGGGAACCAAACTGTATCACTGTCGTAGTGAAGGACAGTTCTCTGTGTTTGCTTTGATATGGGTTGGGATCTGTGAAAGTCATCTTAAAATGGCATGGAGTTAGCTGACTACAAATTAGAGAGAAGGAAGATGAGAACCAGCCCCCTGCTTTACTACACTTGTGTGTGAAATCAGTTCTGACCAGAGATGTGCTCCCTCAGACTTGCAAAGAAGCACTAAAAATGCAGGCTTTGCCATGGCAGCAGTAGTCTCCATCTTCTTTGAGATTGTATAGCTCGGCTCATGGTCTATTTCTTTCCCCAGAATAAAAATCAGTTGGTATAACAATGACTGGTGCATTATGTCCCAGACTACATTTTGACCACGGTCTCAGCCATGTGAAAGAACTATGGTGGTCAGCCATGAGCTGTGTTCCAGAAATGTGATATTTGCAATTACAAGTGATATATGATCGAGAGATCCACATCTACAATTTATTAAGAAAAAAACTGGCATAGAAATTCATGATATTATTAATCAAACTAAGAGGGGTCTATAATTTGTGGGAAGCAGAAGATTAAATTTTAAAAAATGCAGTAAGTTAGGTAATCCACTTGAAACTCTACTATTACCAGTTAATGAAAACCAGATTTCAATAGTTTTTTGAGGCAAAATACCTTTCTTTTAGGAACTTTTTCAAAATATGACTAGTCATCCTTAATGTCATGATTAAACATTTATTAAATTCTTAGTATTTGCCCGTCCTGCAATTCAGTGTTAAGAATGTAACAAGGAAATGAACACCATCCCTGTGCTTGAGGATATCACATGTCTGACCTTGGCCCTCTGTTAATAAGCCTGTTAATACTGACTATGAAGCTGTGATAAAGACCATTGGATACCAACTCTGCTAGGGAAAGAAAGGAAGACCTTATGGGAAAGGGCTATGTGAACTCATTTGTAAAGAAAAAGAAGGTCACCAAGCAGGCAAGAGAGGAAAAGAGAGGGAAGGCACACTACGCTTAAAAGAACTTGAGGAACAAAAGCACATGTATAAGACAGTGGAGACGTGACAAATGTAATGTGGGATCCTGGAATGGATCCTGGAACAGAAAATGACATTCATGGAAAACTTATTGTGAGATCCAAATAAATTTTGTGTTAACAGGATCACACCAAGATTAACTTAGTTTTGATAAGTGTGCTATAGCTTATGTAAGAGGTTAACATACGGAAAAGTTGGATGTAGGGTATATGGGAATTTCCTGTACTATTTTTGCAACTCTTCTATAAGTCTAAAATATCTTTAAAATGACTGTTTAAAAAAATACAGGCAGTTTAGTATGGCTGGAGCGAGAGATTTTTCAACACATAAAAAGCTTTGGGACTACCCCAGATCTCTTAAATAAGAAAAATTCCAGGTCATTCTAATATTCACCTCTGGTTTAAATTCCTTGGAATAAAGTATATCAAGGAGGTGGAACTGACCAGTCATGCAACCAACTATTTAGGTGTGGGGGGTGAGTGTGACAAGTCAAGAAAAACTTATAGGTTTCTGCTCATGGCAGGAATGGATGGAGGTGAGATAAAAAAACAAAACAAAACAAAACAAAACAAAACAAAACTCAGTTTGGGACATGCTGAGTGTAAGATGTCTCTGGGGAAACCACCTGAAGATGTTCAGTAGGCTGGTAAAAATTTCAGACTAGAAAGACAGATCTGGCAGTCATTGGCACAAAGATGCAATGAGTTAACCTGTTGGAGTAGATGAGATGGAACTAGAAAGCATGAGATATAGATGGTAGCCCAAGCTTAAATTCACAATCACGCCTATATTTAAGGTGTAGATAAAGAGAGATGAGTCTTCCAAGAGGAACAAAGATGAAACCCAGGAGAACATTGTCAGACAGAGAAAGGAATGTGGGACTTTTCAAGATGCAGCGTAATGGGACAGTGCTATGTACGTGCTACAGGGAAATTAAGTAAGGAAAGATTTCTACGGTGTCTAGTAGCTTTAGCTCCTGGGTGGGCCCTTGTGACCCAAAGGGGAGAAACTTCCCTGGAGTGGCGGGGACAGAGGCAGTCTGGGAAACAAATGGGATGTGGGGAAGTAGAGGCAGTGAGTGACAAGTGGTTTAACATATAGGCTGGCTGTCCTGGTGGGAGGGGAAGAGGAAGGACGGTAGCTATTTAAATTTTTTTTTTCTTTTTTGAAGAAAAAGGCTTGAGCCTGTTTATAACCTGAGTGAATACTGCCAGAAGACAGGAAATAGTTGTAGATATAGGAGGAAGGGAGAAGAAACTGGGAGGATCAGGGTCCCAGAGGAGTCAAGAGGAAGGAAGATCTTGAGGGAAGTAGTTGGAAGAAGTAGCCTTGGACAGAAGGGAGACTTGCCCCATCCTCTGAGACAGGAAGCCAGAAGGAAAGGAAGGATGCAGATAAGTTTGCAGGTGGCAGGGAGAGAGCACAGGAAGCTAAGGAAGTTCCTGTCATCTGTTTTCTCTGTTAAGTAGCGGGGAAGTGGTAGGGTAGCGATAATGGCAGGATCTTATGAGGAGCTCTCATGGGGAATGAGGGAGGGAGGGAGCTGATTAGTTTGCCTGCAGTGTTGATGGCCCAGCACCCACACTCATCATGCTGATGCTAACCCATGACAACTGTATGGCTTCCTCTAGCAACGCCCTGCTGCCCAGGGATAGGAGGCGGCAATGTTGACAGACGGATCCAGGACTGGTTATTACTTCCCATGCAGGCACAGCAGAACTAAGGATTAAGAGATACCTTGGATAAGAAGGAGAAGAAAATAATCAGCAGGGGTGTTTTAGAGGAGAGAAAGACTGAAAAACAGGCATAGTTAGAAAATTAGAAGTTTGTAGTCAGGATAATGGGAGTTTAAGATTTTTGATATGAAGTGGTCCTGGATGGTTTCACCCAGCCAGCCACCCACCCACCCACCTAGCTAGTCAATGGGAGATCCCACTGGGTGAGGAGGTAATAAGGCCCAGGTTGTCGCCAGGGTGAAGCAGAACACAAATGAAGCTGGCTGGAGTGGAAGTGGCCAAAAGACCAAGAGGACAAGAAACTGGATGGGTCAACCAGAAGGAGAAGACTGCACTAGAGGCTGGGCTGATTGTGGGAAAGTAAACAGACACCCACATCCCCATTATCTACCTCTTTCTCACTGGCCCTCAAATACAAGCTGGTAGAAGACAGTAATTAGGAAGAAAGTTGCAGCACCATACGGAACGAGCCTTATGGAGGGGAGGGGAGCTCTTCACAAAATGGTGGAGAACGATTATCTTTGAAAGACACTGGGGCCTTCAGAGACAGCTGACTTCCAGACACTGGACATGAGGCTTCGGAAGACAAGTCCCTACTCTGGCAGGTACACAGAAAGCCCCTTCAGCAGAAGAGAATCACGGTTCATTTAAGGGAGAGCATTCTGGGAAGACTAAACATGTGGCAGTATTAATTAGTTTGCACGGAAGGGGCCCGGCCTTTTGCAAGTCACATACATAGCTCTAGGTTGTAGGATCAAGTCCTCCTATTAAGATATCTTAGCCTTTTCCCCCCCATTCAGCTTCTGTGTTCAGCTTGATATAACTTTATGCTAAACTTGCCAGGTTATTTATGTTACAAAAATTTTTTTACAGGTGTTTGTTTTTTGATTTCTCTTGCAGTGTGTAATGAAACATAGGTTAAGTGATCAATCCTTCTGCACCCAAGCCTGGGGTGGGCAGATATATTTCTGGCTTGTCTAAGAGTTGTTGATCATGGTTACAGGGGGAATCTCTTTCAGAATAGTTGAAGTAGCATGTTGAGTTCTCTGGACAGCAAGCTAGATAGCAAACCTATCAACCTATCAAAATGTACAGACTCCCCTCAAGATAAGTGGAAAGCAATACCTTCCAACTGAAGCTGAGGAGTCATCACAAAGTGTCTGGTGAAGTGGCTGTACTGGACTACCATGGACCAAGTTGGGAACTAAGATATAGTACAAGAATCTAAAAACTTGTAGGGAAAAAAATATGGGACACAAAGGGTTTATGGACCAACTTTTAGGTCGCAAAGGTGGAATGAATTAATCTGAAACAGACTTTTGCAGTCTAGGTCATCATATGAAATTAATCTCTCTCAAACCAGGACTCAGCATCATCTTCTATTTGGCTGACTTTGTACATGGCCTTTTTCCTTGGATTAGGAAGCCAGTAAATCCCACTATAGGAAGCAGATCCTCTACTTGGAAGCAAATTCCTATCTTGGTGAAATTGGGCCACATTAGCCATGGCTGTGTTTGATAATCAACAATGATGAATTTATAAAACCCCAATTTCTCAAAGGCAGACTGTACTATTGTATTTTTGTATTGGACTTGAGGGTGTTTTAGTATGTACTTCCAGTGACTCACAACTCTCCACTAGAATGAATGGGAATGGAGACTTGAGTGCACAGCTTCTTTCTTCCTATCCCCATTTTTTGGATTCTCATCTCATTCTCCTTAAGAGGCTTGACTTTTGAAAAATGAAAGTATTTCTGTTCATTACTTCATTCTCTTTTCTTAACTTGTTTTCTAGCAGGTAGCTGAAAAACGGTAGCCAAAAATACCCTTACAAAGTTAAGGAAGACAACAATTCTAACAGAATGCAGTGAAATAACAAAACTTAAGATTAAATGTTATTATTAGCAAATTAGCAATTCCTAAGGGAAGTTTTAAACTTACCCATCAGGCATTTGGGGATATTAATGATGTTCTGGGAACTGTCGAAGGGGCTCTAGAAGGACAAAATCTCTAACGATGACTAATCAAGCTATTTCACTTACCCTTCTAAAGCTGTGACATTCAGATTTTTGTAGATTTCTGAGCTTATTTTCATTGGAAACCACTCCAAACAGGTAATCAATCCAGTAAAGTTGAAAATGTCCTTAAAAGAAGTCCTTGCCCTTAGGATTCATTAGACCCTGCCCTAAAGGATGAGTCCAGGTCCTTGACAGAGTATTTACTGTAACACCTCTGTAAGAACAGTTTCCTTAGAACATGCCCAGAAGTGGAGTTCAGCCATCACTACGAGGGAAACTGTCTCTTTCACAAATTTTAGGCCCAAATTAGGTTACTGAATATACTTCAACACAGTGGATTTCTTCGTAGCTCACTGCAGGATCAAGTCTTTTAAACTAATACCTTACATGAGGAGCAAGTAGGTTTTAACCCTAAATACTACAAACCATAGCTCTTCTCTGTATATCCTCAGGACAGAATTGAAGACACATTTTTAGAGCATTTTTTTCAACTCTCATCAACTTTTGATATCACAGATAGCACTTGTCAATGAATGACATGAATGTGGTTTACAAAGATCTCAGACAATTAATGTTTCTTCAAAACCTTACCATAAACATGACTGTCATGATTACATGACAGACGAGAGGTCCTTAGTTAGATAAAAGTCCAGAATTAAATAATATAAAACAAGGCTAATCCTAACTTTTGTCTCTTTCCACTTTTGTTTTTTCAAAATGAAAAAGGATTATTAATGTTATATAATACTTGTCCACTAACAAAAAAGTTAAGCAATGTGAAAATAAAAATAGTCATTGCTTATATTTTAGGATCACTTTCCAAGCATCTCTCCATGCACATATATACATAAGGACATGTAGTTAAACAATTTTATAAAAATAGTATTATACTAAATATATACTTCTGTAAAGTATTATCAATATATCATAAGCATTTTCTATGTATATAAAAATATCCTTTAAACATCATTTCAATAAATATATAGTATTTCATTCACTGTATGGGTATAACTCATTTAATCAGTCCTATGTTACTGGCAATAACCACTTCTATGTTTTCCATATTTTAAGGAATCTGCAATGATCATCCTTGAATCATCTTTGCTCCTCTTGTCTGATTATCTTCTCCTAGTAAACACCAAGATGTGTGGGCTGAGTCAAAGGATATACACACTTAAAGCTTATCTATGTACTGCTGAACTGCTCTTCAAAACACACTAACATTCACATTTCTTCTATAAATGCAAGAGACCGTTCATTTCCTCTTAACCTTACTCTCCCATCCTGGGCTTTAAAAATCTTTACCAATCTGATAGGCAAAAAAGTTTTCTCATCTTTTTTTTTTTTTTTTTTTTTTTTTGAGATAGGGTCTCACTGTGTCACCTGGGCTAGAAGACAATGGCCTTATCATAGCTCACTGCAACCTCAAATTCCTGAGCCCACGTGATCCTCCTGCCTCAGCCTCCCGAGTAGCTGGAACTACAGGCATACAACCACCATGCTTGGCTAATTTTTCTATTTTCTGTAGAGACAGTGTATGGCTCTTTACTCAGGCTGATCTCAAACTCCTGGCCTCGAGCAATTCTCCCATATTAGACTCCCAAAGCGTTTCCCATTCTTTAATTTACATATCTTTATTTATGCATGTATTTATTTCATACATTTGCATTTATTATTTTTAAATAGCTGATTTGTAGTATTTATCAATTTCTCTTTTCCTACTGATTTGTGATAATTCTTGGTAAATGGAGAATAAGTAACCTTTATAAGTTGTATTGCAACCATATTTCAGTTTGGCATGTTTTCAGCCTAGATTATGATTATTTTATTAATAAAAAAGTTTTAAATTTTATGTAGCCTAATTTATAAATTCTTTATATTTGATTTCTAACATTTAAGACATCCTTAGAAAATCCCTCCTCACCTGCAGATTATAAAAACGTTCACCCACATTTTTAAGGCTCTGACAGCAATTTTCTCTCTTACATTCAGTCTGGAGTGTGTTTTAGTAAAAGAACGCAGGTAGGAATCCAGTCCTCCCCAAACCCCACTACCCATCCCAGTCCTCTCAACACCACTTATTAAAGGGGCTGGATTTTTAGCCAGTGATTTGAAATCCACTTCTCTCCCCATCTTTCTTTCTTTCTTTTTAAATAATAAGTTCAAGTATGCAATTGTCAGCAGGCTGCGTGCCTTCCTGCCATGGCAGAAGGAGGATGTGCATTATGCTGGAAATATGGTTTTATAATCATAAACTACAAGTGGCTTTAAGCTGAAACTGAACTTCTTGGCCCAGTAGAATGAGAAAGAAAACCACAGCATCAACCAGACTAAAATTAAAGTTGTTATACTTGGCAAGTAGTTCACAACTCTTAAATAAGCAACACTAAATAACTCTATTCATAAGAAAACACAGATACTGGGGGGCTTTTCTGAAGAGCTAATGCTTCCTGATGGGTCTGTACAATGTAGGTCTGCCCCAAATTAGACAACCTACACACACCATACTGAGCCTCCCTTTTGGTTGAGGACAAAGTTTTCAAGCTCCAATAAATTTTTCTTCATGGATTAGAATTCTGGGTACTAAGTCAAACTTTGTATAAGGGTTTCAACTGATTCAAAGTCCTGTTTTTGAGAAAAATTTTGGCCAGGGCACAAGGACAGGCCTCTGTTGGGGAATCAATACCAGCTGGACTTCTAAATGCTCACACGGAGAAGGGAGCGCTGCTATCTAGCCTCTGGCATTTTAAGCATATGGATCTCTCTAATCAGCAACTGAGAATCCTGCTATTATTCACTCTTTTGGAGGCGTCTTCCAGTAGTTGACGGGAAACCTAGCACTTGCCAAAGAAGCACCCTCTGACCCGCAGGTGAGAGAGTCCACATGTGACATGTTGTACAGAAACGATTCACTCTTCTATATATTGTTAGGAAACGGGAGCCCAGTTTTAATTATCTCAGCCCTGCCTTTTCTGAGTCAAGATTTATTGTCCTGTAGCCATCTACACGAAGTACCATTTATGCTTTTTTGGAAAACTGTAGCTGCAGACAGTGCCTGCCATATTATATGTCTTTTATAAGGGAGACTCAGACCTAAGGGTGTGATAAATAGATCATCCCCAGTTCCTAGTACTTTTAGTTCCTCTGTTTGCTTTACTGGTTACTATTCTTTCAAATAGTTTTTTCTTTGTATTTCAACATTGTTAGCTCCTTTAGGCCATTTTCTGAAGTAGAGAGGTAAGCATCAGAAATGGAGAGATTTGACTGTTTTGTTTGCCACTATTTTCCTAACACCAGAGCAGTGCCTGGCTGCAGTCTGTGGTCAATGCATGGGTTGAACAAATAATGAGAAAATGAATGATTAAAGAAATTGACACCTATATATACATCGCATCAAAATAGAAAATAGCAGGTGTGTTGTATATTACCACTCATTTTATTAGCAGTAATCCAAAGGGAAAGAAAGTTTTTGTTTGTGATCTCATTCATTCATTCAATAAACCTTCACTGCACATCTACCTCCTGCCAGAATCCCTCTGACAGAGCTGCTGTTCTCGAGGGGCTCATAAGTGCACTGGGGTAAGCCGAGGGATCATCAGATAATTCTGGCACAGTGTGATAAGAACAATGGTGAGAGACATGTGCAGATGCCCAGGGAGCTCAGGAGAGGGCACTTGGCCAGCTGGGCATATAGGGAGTTGGGCCAGGGAACAGGGGACAGTTCCTGAGGTTGCAGGGGATGAGCAGAAGGTAGTTGAGGGAGAGGCAGGGGAAGGCAGGACTCCAGGAGACCCGAGGGCAAAGCAGAGCACAGCAAACTGAACCATCGGGCAGGGGGCAGGAACTAGAAAAGAGCTGGATGTGGTTGCACCGCTGAGTAAGAGGCAGGAAGTGGTGAGAAGTCAAATGGTAGGGAGGTGGAAGCCTGGCACATTCTGAGAAGCCTGGGATTTATTCTGTCAGCAGTGGGAGCTTTTGAATGAGTCTTAAACTGGGAAATGACCTGGTTGGATCTGCATCTCTGCTGGGTGACCCTCAAGTCTGGGGGGAACCTGGATCCAGGCTGGCAAGACCAGTTAGCATAGGTGAGAGTTTTAAGGGCCTGGCCATCGCAAAGTTACAGCAATGGAGAAATATTTTTTCTCCAGCAAAGAAGGAAATTCTGGAGCAAACTGCCTATGTCACTTGAAAATATATTTTTATTCTCTACTTCATTAGTACTAGTATTCTCAGAGAATTTCTATGGGATTCTTGCTTTGTGAATTTTCTTTGTGTTGCCTACTACAGTATACTGTGTTACGAATGTTTTTATGATGATTCCTGATTTAAAAGAACAACTGCTAAAGTCATCATGACAAAGTGCAGCCACTTCTCTGCTTGCTTAGTAAGAATAGCAGACCAGAAAAAAAAATGTAATGCTGACCTTGCTCAATTTACCTCTGGGGATACAGAGATCTAAATAAGAAAGCGTGTGTTGCATGCAGTACTTAAAAAGTTATTTGTAAGGTTTATGTAATCCTATCACAGCAACAGAAAGGATTTAAGAGCAACACACAGAATTAGCCAATAATCTACCCCTAAATTAAGATGAAAAAATAAATCATCTCTAAAATATGTTTTAGACTATGACATAGAATGTAGAAACAATATTTTCAAAAAGATACTCTCCCTGCATACGACCATACAAAAGAGTGTTCTTTTTAGTCATTTTCTTTTGATCTTTTCCAAAGTGATAAGATGGTGAGTTAATAATTCAGCCCTGTTTTCCTGCCCATCACCGACATCTGACCGACATTACCTTATGCACAATGAGCTCGTGAGTGCCATCCGGAAGAGTCCTGCCATCTTCCTGCATCAGGGGCACAAAAGAGAAACCAAACAACTTCTTCTCTCCTTTCTCCTTTGCTGTGAAAGAAAAAAAAAAGAGTAATTACTCACTATTCAATTGCATGCTTGTACATCTGTGTTCAGATACATATTTGTCAAGAAGCATGAGCATCAAGAAATGTCACCCCCATACCCTAGCTCCCTCCACACAATGGTAATTAGCTTTTATAACAGGTCATCTATCAAACTAGCTACTCTCTAACCCCATATTCCTGCCCCCTAACCTGTAACTTACATTTCTTGCCTAATTTCCTTCATGGGACTCACTACCTGAAATTAAAAAAGAAAAAATTGTAGATTATCTGTTTCTTCTCTTCACTCCAAGTGCCACTGAGGGCAGGATTCTTCTCTGCTTTATTTTATTGTCTCAAAGAGTGCCACAAACATAGTAGGTTCTCAAGAAATATATATTAAGGCAATGAATGAGTGCATGAATAAGTGAGAAATGCAATGTTTTGCTAATTACCCACGGAAGGGGAATCTCTAAGCTCTACCTTGACCCCTTATGTAACTTCTTTCCCTATTCCACACATGTGAGGACAGTGAGCCCCATGGAAACTACCTCTTTGCAATCAGGCCCACTGAAAGACAATAGGAATTGCAAACTATAGTTTAATAAGAGCTCACTATACTAACACTGGAAGCCGGAAATGAGGCAATGAGATTTTCAGATGTCTAATTAAGTATTACAATGACTAAAGAGGCCACGGATCATTAGCCATTATTAATAGATAAGGAAATTGAGATCATGGATGTTAGGTAACTTGCTGTAGATCTCTTAAGTACTATTCCAGTTCTTCCCACCACGCTTCTTTTCTCCAAAAATGGAGAAGGCATTAACAGAACCTTGTTTGTTCGACTCTCCCCTTATACTTAGATGGGCAGGGAGCAGCGCTCCAGGACCGGCAGCCTGTTAAGCTGGACAGCTATTCTTTCCCACACAAGTGTGGTAGCGGAGTGTTGCACTTAAATAGAAAAGTTCAGCTTTGGGATGCAGTAAGAGCTGAGCTGTAAGAGTTAGATATGGTGACCCTGAAGACCAGACAAGAGGTTTAGCAGCACATCATTCCCTCACAATTGCTCCTGGCATTTAACCACAGGGAAGTGGAGCTTCACTCGGTAATTCTGGCTGGCTGGTGTTGGCCCCTAGCATGAGGACATCCCTGAAAATGTGATCATAGCAAAGGACTTTCTTTTAAAAATCATTAATTTCAACCCAGAGAGAAACTGGGAAAATACTGATGTCTGCGTTAAGTAAAGATCCCAGAAAAGATGTCTGGGAAGAGATTTTCATAATGACGACAGTGCTGGATCTTATGATTTAGAGAAGACTTATTTAGAAATAATTTCCTAAGTTTCTTTGACTATTTATCTTTTTGACGTGGTTTGTGGTGTTCAATTCAGAAAGACAAAAAGAACACAGTTCCAGAATGAATAAAATTAGCTAAGATAATAAACAAAGAAATAGTTCTCCCAAATTTGCCTTCTGTTATAAAATAAAAATAAATACCAAAGTTTAAAGTACATAACCATTTGTCCAGAACTATTAGATCAGGATTAATATGCTGATGGACTGTTATATAGAGTATGCATAGTTTGATCCCCTTTTACTAACAAAAAGCTCTAAATTTATGGATTCTACCTCCTAACTTTCCAATTCATTCTAGTACCCTATTCTAACAATTCTGCCTTCTGGAACCTACAATTCATCAATTTTCTTCCCTCTTCCCTCTCACTTCCCATTTCTATGGATATTTCATGCTAGTCACTTCCTTGCAAGTGCCTTCAACCCCCTGACTCTTCCATACTTCCATTTTAACACTCCAACCTGTTTAAATCCAACTTGCAGTTTATTCCATGCCAAACTAGACTGATTTCACTTTAACTAATGCACACTAACTGCCAAGGGGTCCTGAGCTGGGCAATCTTTCTATATTTACCTAATCAACTCACTCTCCCACATTTCTAGATGATTCTTTCATTGGTTCTCCTCCCTTCTCAAGCCTCCAACACCTTGGCACCCTCATTACTCTCAGAAGATGTATAGAGAGATCCCACATGCTCCCACACCCGCCTTTTAACCCACCTGTATCAGTGTCCTCCTGCAGTATCCGGAACTGTCCCGAACTGTCCACATTCCTACCTCAAGCCAACTCCTCCCCTGTGTACTGCAGTCCATGCTCTTTTCCCCCAAGGACATTGCTCTAGAGTTGTCCCTTCTCTCCTCTACATCATGGTCTTTCCTCTCCTCTGAATCACTTCCACCAAATAAACACGCTTCAAAAGCTCCATTGTATATATAAAAGAAATCTCACATCACCCAATGTCCTACCATGGCTACTATCCCATTTCTCAGCTCTCCTATATGTTTCTTCTATTGTTAAATACCCTTTAGTTTTTAGAGCAGTTTTAGGTTCACAGCAAAATTGAGAGGAAAGTACAGAGATTTTCCATATAACCCCTACCGGACCCCCTATGTGGAACTTCTCCCATAATTAATATCCCCCACTAGAGTAGTACATTTGTTACAACTGATGAAACTACATTGACACATCATGACCCCCCAAAGACCATAGTTTACATTAAGGTTTACTCTTGGTGTTGTGCATTCTGTGGGTTTGGACCAATGTACAATAATAGGCATCTAATAGGCATAGTTTCACACAGAATAGTCTCACTACCCTAAAAATCCTCTGTGTACTATGTCAACCACTGATCTTTTTACTGTCTCTGTAGCTTTGACTTTTCCAGAATGTCATATACTTGAAATCATATAGTATGTAGCCTTTTCACATTGGCTTCTTTCACTATGTAATATGCATTGAAGGTTCCCCCATATCTTTTCATGGTTTGATTACTCACTTCTTTTTAGTGCTGAGTAATATCCCATTGTCTGGTTATACTACAGTTTAATTTTCCATTCATCTACTGAAGGGCATCTTGGCTGTTTCCAAGTTTTGGCAATTATTATAAAGCTGCTATAAACATCCATGTGCAGGTTTTTGTGTAGACATAAGTTTTCAACTCCTTTGGTTAAATACCAAGGAGCATGATTACTGAATCATATGGTAAGAGCATGCTTAGTTTTATAAGCAATCACCACACTGTCTTCCAAAGTGGCTGTAGTATTTTGCATTCCCACCAGCAGTGAATGAGAGTTCCTGTTACTGCTCATTTTTGTCAGCATTTGGTGCTGTCAGTGTTCTGGATTTGGGCCATTCTAATAGGTGTGTGGCACTATCCTGTTCTTGTTTTCCCTGACAACGTGTGATAAGTGATAGGAAGCATCTCTTCATAAGCTTTTTTGACATCTGTATATCTTCTTGGGTGCAGTATCTGTTAAGGTCTTTGGCCCATATTTTAATCAAGTTGTTCATTTTCTTGTTATTGGATTTTTAGTTGTTTGTATATTTTACATAACAGTCCTTTATCAGATATGTCTTCTGGAAATATTTTTTTTACCCAATCTGTGGCTTATCTTTTCATTCTTTTGACAGTGCTTTTCACAGACCAGAAAATTTTTAATTTTAATATAGTCAGTTTATCAATTCTTTCTTTGATGAATCATGCCTTTGGTGTTGTATTGCCAAATCCAAAGTGATCAAAATTTTCTCTTATGTTATCTTTTAGGGGCTTTATAGTTTTGCATTTTACATTTACTTCCATGATCCATTTGAGTTCATTTTTGTGAAGAATGTAAGGTCCATTTCTAGCTTCATTTTTTGGCAAATTAATGTCCAGTTATTCCAGCACCATTTGTTTAAAAGCCTATCTTCCTCCATCATATTGTCTTCGCTCCTTTGTCAAAGATCAGTTGACTGACTATATTTAAGTGGGTTTATTTCTGGTCTCTCTATTCTGTTCCATGGATCTATTTGTTATTTCCCAAGACCATGCTATCTCCATTACGGTAGCTTTATAGTAACTCTTGAAGTTAAATAATGTTAGATCGCCAACTTTGTTCTTCTCCTTCAATATTGTGTTCTCTATTCTGGGTCTTCTGCTTTTCCATATGAACTTTAGGATCAGTTTTTTGATATTTCAAAAAATCCCTTGTTGGGATTTTGATTAGGATCACATTGGATCTATACATCCAGTTAAGAATTGACATCTTGACAATATTGAGTCTTCCTATGCATCAACACAACTCTTGTATTCTCTATAGCAAAACTTCCCCAAAGATTTGTCTCTACTCACTGCTGCACCTTCCTTTCCTCCATCTCACTCATATACTCATGTTCATCACCACAAATTCACTAAAACCACTTGTCAGATCCAGTGGCTTCCATGACAACAAACCAAATGATAATTTCTCTGTCTTCATCTATTTGATTTATCTCTGGCACCTGACACATCCAATCAATCCTCTCTTGAAAAACTGTCTTCATTTAGCCCGTTGGATTCTGTTCTTCCTTGACTATCCTTCAGTCTACTGGCTCTTCCTTCTTATTGTCCCTTAATGGCTCCTTCTCCTTATTCCAGCTCTAAATGTGGTGATGCTCTAGAAATCCAACCTCAGACTTCCCTTTGCTATCAAAATTTACTATCTAGGAATCTCATCCAGTCTCAGGCTTTAAAAACCATTAAAATTAGTGATGCACTGAAGCTGGATCATATGGGTTCATAGAACTTAGAAGGCACATCTTTCCCCAACTCCACATTCAGTGATGTTGTGGTGGTAGCTTGACATTGGCCATGGTGGGAGTATTTACACTATGGATATCAGCATATGCTACAGTTCAGGGCTACCCCTATCCAAGTGCTGGCTATTAAATATTTACAGCAGACCAACTATTGAACTATACCTTCTCATTCTCAAGTTTAAGTGTCGAACCTGGACCTCATTCACTTACTTATTTGATATCTTGCCTAATAAACATCTCAAATTTAATGCATCTAAAATGGAATGTTTGATATTTACTCCCTAAACAGATTCTTCCTATTGTCTTTCTTGATTTATTAGATGACCACTTCCCTCTCAGGCCTAAATGTTTGGGTCATCCTTTACTTTTCTCGTTCATTCACTTCTAATCTGTCTATATTCTATTAAAAAAAAAAAAAAAGAATTGAGCCTCTACCATTCTAAAGCAGACCGCTTTAATCTCTCATTTGGAGGACTAAAAAACCTCCCAGTGGTCTTACAGTTTCCAACTGGCCTACCTGCAATCTATTATCCATACAGCAGCCAGATTTATCTTCAGCTCAAATCCTCTAAAGGCTCTCCTCATGCCAAATAAAATCCATAGTCCTCACCGTGATGCCAAAGACAATATGAGATCTGCCTCCCCTGCTACCTTTCTGGCGTGCTTGCTATTCCTTGAAAATGCCAAGCATGTTTCAACCTCATGTCCTTCGTACTTTTCTCTGCCTGAAATATTCTCTCCCCAGATACCCCAGTAGCTCAGGCCTTCACTTCTTTAGTCTCATCAGGAAGGTCTTTCTTAACTGCCCTGTGTAGAAGAGCAACACATTATCATCACTTTCTATCCCCTAACCCCAGTTTAAGTCTTCTTCACCACACTTACCACTCACTCACTACCTGATATATTATGTATTTATTTGCTCATTGGTTGTCTGTCTTCCCTCTCTGGAATGAAAGCTCTGCGAGAGGAGCTATTTTGTTGTGCTTGCAAATCTATCTCTAGTACCCAATAAAGTGCTTGGCGCATAGTGAATATTGAATAAATATTTGCTTCATGAATAATATTTTTGAATTAATATATATACACAAATATTAGGAAGCCCATGTGGTAAAATGATTACAATGGTTATTTGTAGTTTGTGGTATTATGGGGATATTTTTCTTCTTTATACTTTGTTGTTTCTTCTAAATTTTAGTAATGAACATTAAAAAAAAACCTTCCAAACCTGTGAACAGTGTTTGAAGTACAAGGATGAGAGGCAGAGTTCTAATAGATTTTATTGAAAATAGCCTTTATTCTGCTTTCCAAGTGCTGAATTATAATAATTTTCTTGAAATGCATTCTCCCTTTCTCCACTGTTTCACTTTTGTCCTCCTCCTTCTTTTTCTTATCTTAAAGCTCAAAGCCCATACTAGGCCCAAGTGAGAATTTATAACAAGGATTGGTGGAAGGAATAGTGTGGCCCCATTCCAAGTTCTTTATGTTTTCCTACTTCACGTCCTTCACATGAAACTCTTCTGGGAATGTGGAAGAATCATAAGGCTCCGCTAGCCATCTTCCTGCATTCTGAAACATCCACAAAAGCATAATTTATGGAGCTCCCTGAGCCAAACCTGAAATATGCCATAGTTCCAGTAATGAAAAAGTCCTCCTCCGCTTGAACCTTGGGTGAATTACAACATCACGCAGGTGAAGTCGCCATATATCTCTTGGCAAAGCATCATTCCTTCCAGACCACAGAGGAGCCTGCTGCTTCTCCGATAATGTGATTCTCTTGGAGCTCTCACTTGATGTCCTGCTCCCAAAGCAAGATTCACCAGACACAATGTGCACTGTGAGGCATGTCTCAGACACAGTGACACAGGGACTAGCAGAAGATCCCTGGGCTGAGGGTTGGTAGGGGAAGGGAGTGGGGGCTTCAGAGGGTGGTAATGAGTACAAAAGAATTAAGATAGACACATCAAGAAATCACAGCTTCATAGATGGCAATGTCCACACAGACAAATCCTATATCATTTCTATGCCTTGTGTTGTATAAATCTGTAAAATGAGGCAATTACTTCATATCTCTAAATCCTTTTCTGGTTGACATTATTCAATCCTCATTCGAACACTGTCTGAGTCTGTACAGTGATGTAGATACATGATATAAATCTGAGCCTACCAAAGGCTTTTCTAATGGCTTCACATTCCAGAAAAGCCCTGATCTGTCTGATCAGCTCCTAGAGATATCATACTGGTTAGTGTTGCCTGAGACCACCAGAACCAGCTCAGTTTTTAATGCTGTGTCTCCCCTTTCTGTAAGTGACAAACTGATTTTTATGAAAGTAATCAATTTAAGGAAAATCTAAATTTCCTGTCTATTTAGTTTTCTCCTTCCTCTATGTTTCTATAGAGATTATTGGCTCTTAAAGAAATGAGTCCTCTTTTCTCTTGGGACCCCCTTACCTTCGCTTCTCTCACCTGGACGTCTCATTTGTTACACACTTTCTGCAGATCAGCTCATATTGTCATCACACCTTAGTAAGCTGATTATCCCAACACAACAAAAGACATGTAGCCAACGCCAGCAAACACTTACTGGAACAATGCCGAAACTCGAAGCGGATGTGTGCGCCCCGGAATTTATCCACGGGAATAGGAAGTTTCAGCAGTTCAGACCACCGGGGACTGTTGTTGTGGTAAAGCACAAAGGAGTGGTACTCACTAGCAGGTGGCTCTCCAGAGCCGAAGGAGATAAAATCCTAACAAAGGAAGCGTGCTGGTTAAAGACAGCTGCATTGAAAGGTTCTTTTGAAAGAGGCAGAGCAGTCACTTTGCTGTCTCTGCCTGCTCCTCACATAGCACTTCATGTGAAATTACCTCCCCCGTCCTTTGCCACTGTTTCTCTACTTGCTCTTGCCCAGCAGGGTATGTCTGCCTGTTTAATTCCGACGCTGATCTCCCAGGGTTTACTGCGCCAAGGGTGGGCCAGGGCAACATGTGGGAGATGGGCAACTGCACGCTCCATTTGGAGCTCAACTACGTGGCAAAGTCGCCAGCCTGCTGCAGTCAAAGGCCTGTTCTGTGCCTCAGTGGTGACTTACTAAGCCCCAGGGCCAACCCTCTTATTTGAACAGGCAGTTGTTACTTCTCTACAAAGAAGGGGCTCACAAAAAATACTTCCTCCATAAAGGAACCTGCTATTATCACCGCAATTAGTAAGTAGTACTCTGGTCTTCATGCCCTGTTTTGGTCAGAATGAAAATACACAGGAATAAATGTGACAATTAAAAAAAAAACAACAAAAAAACAGTTGCCAATGAAAAAACATTTTTCTCTAAAACTATGACAGATGAAAGGGAAACAAATGAAAAAGTACTGCATTTAAAGAATAGTTACTAGAAGAAAATTGTTGATGTAATCAATTAAAATGTGAAAGCCTTTTCCTTTTTCTTCTTTCTTTTCTGAGAGACAGTTCAGTGAATTAAAAAGAAAAAAGAAAACTACACAGGAGTAGAGAAGAAAAATAAGAGAGGAAAAAATTGCAAATCAGAAATTAACTGATCACATTAAAGATGAAGCAACTATTTATAAAGACTTGTTTTACCACAAAATATCCAGTATTAACGTACCTTTAAGGGCAGGCCACTACTGTCTACAATAAACATTGTAACTTCCACATTTCTGGCCACGCTCTTTCCTCCTTTCTCAAATTCTCCCCTTTCTATAGTGATATATAAATCATTCCTCATTTCACCTAATAGGAAAGAAAACCAAGTTATATATATATATATATTAAGAAATGTAATAAAGTGTTCTATCAAGAAAAAATTACGTACTTTTATATGTAATTGTACTTTCATATGTATAACAGTATTTTTAAAAATAATCTATGTGTACTTTTCTAAAAGGGTCTTCACCCTCACTGCGATATCTGGGAGAATCAAAGCCAGCCTCTGCCAGTCTGAATTAGCAATATTGCATAAGTACATCTAGGAGGGGAATACTGAGACTGAGTAGAAGGTGTTGTCAAGTCTCACCATTTTCCAATATTTCCCTCATTTCATTTATGAGGTGTGATACAAAATGACAGCCTAGCAGGGGTGGCTTATAGAAACCAGTCTCATTACTTTACAGCAATTTAGAGTAGAAGAAAAGCCTAAATGGAATAAAATAATAGGACTGCAAAGGGTACAATTACAATTTAAATCTTTTCCAAAATTCATGGACAAAATGATCTCACTGCTGGAAGAATCCAGATTAGCATTTTATGGACACAGATGTAGAATAATTCAGTCACACAAACTCAGCTCACTATTTCATACCATTGAGCAATAAAACAAATGAGAAAGGCCCTAGATTCAAACGGATATATTCTGTACATAAATATACCATCTATTTTTTTTCTTTATTGGTGATTTCTACAACTTGAATCTTTTTATTCTTATTCCTTTCTTATTTTGCAAGAAGAAAAAAGGGAGAAATTTGATGCCAACTATAATAGCAAATTTAGGCAAACGTGCTAACAGCATGCTTTTACCTTTCCTGTAAGAATTAATTTGAGAGAAATAGTAAGTGGATAGGTAAGTCAGAAATAAGTCAACAAAGTGCTATTAGAAAGTTTTTGAAGGTAAGTGTTGGTGAGATGACAAAGTTGAATTTTCTTTTACTCATCATAGCTTTCAAACGTTTGAAAAATCAAAATACTCTTTGTTTTCTAATTAAAAAAACTTCCCCATAAGGAAGCAAATCACTAGAAGGAAAAATAACCATACAATTATATCTATAATTGGGAGATTTATAAAACTTCCTGACCAAAGTGTGCACAAGAAAGTATCCTAGCTCTTAATAGCATGAGGGAATATCAAAGTGTCTAATCATCTTCCTCCCTAAAGACCAACTTTTTTACAATGGTATCATTGTGAATGACCTGGGCTACAAGGAAACAGATGGGCCCCCAAACAGAGAAATTGAGTAGGTACTGAAAAAAATTCAATCTTAATCACCCTTTACAAAGAATATATAAAACACATTAGAGGAAACAATTGCTACAGAGGTCTCTGGCTTATGAATTTCTAGTACTCTCATATAGCTTGTACAAACCAACTTGGAAAGGCAATGAACTGAGAAGTCCAGGAGAAAAGCAACATATTTCACAAATTTATATTTATATTTTTGAAAGTTTATTTCAACTATTTTTACTTTTTGAAAAATTTTTAGGGAATGGCTCAGTCAATTTTTATAAGTTTGCTAGATTTTTATAGCCTATTTCACTTTATTACTATATATGTTTTTTACTACCCACACGCCCTTAATGTTATTTATTTTAACAATTCCATTACAGAATGAGCAGCCAACTCACAAACTTTGTCCTCTGATTCAACCAGCTTCAACAAACAACAAATGGAACTGGTATGCTAATGGACTGCACACATGCTAGCGCAACAAGAGGTTCGGGAGGAAATTCTTGACAATGCTTTTCCCACTGGCAGATTTGGCAGGGGAAAAAGTGGACACGCAAATTAAGGTACTTTAGAGCAAAAGATGGTAGCTAACAACAGCAAAATTCCTTTGCTTCTTGGAGCAGGTGACATATGATAAGTAGCTCTGTTTACAAATAAACTATCAAATATGCAGTGATTAATGGGAAGCATAGCTACAGGGTATTTTACTTTAGGAATTTCTTATAATGAGTAATTACTTTGTCTAAGCCACACAGGGATTAACTGTCCTGCAAAATGAAGAGTAAGTGTTTCTTGGGAGGGAGGTTTCCACTCCCATCTACTGGAAGGTCATGGCCACTCAGACTCCAGTAAAGACAAGAGGGGATGAGACAGGTTTGGAAGGTGCTTGACAGGAGGAAAGGTGGGGTGATGCACTGCCAGTATCACAACAGTCTTTATCCAGTACCTGTATTTATTCAACAAATATTTCTTGAATACTTACTATGTGTCAGACATTATTATTCTAGGCCAGGTAGATTGAGCAGTGAACAAAAGCAAAAAAAATTCCTTTCCCCACAGAGTCTAGATTCTAATAGCAGAAGGTCTTTAGTCAATAAGCAAAAGGTATAGCATGTTGAATGATAGTGAGTGCTGTGGATAAAAGTAAGACAGAGAAACAGGGTAGGGAGCACTGAGTGGGGGTGGAGGGTGAGTTAAAATCTTCAGAAGGGTAATTAGAGAAGGCCCCGTGAGAAGATGAGGGATCCAAGTAAGCTATGGTTTGTTTGACAAAGGAGCAAGGTTAAAAAGGGTGTTAGCTTTTCAAGCCAATCCTCAAAGCCTGTTTAGCTCATAACTTATCTGGATTCTTCTACCTCTTTCTTACAATGGAGATCCTGAATTCAAATACACCTAAGTGCTGTAGGGTCATAGGACAATCAGAATAGGGAGATCTAGATTCTAGTTTCTCTCTGCTTCTGCTACTCTGTGTGATATCAGTCTAGACAGGGCAAGAAAAACCTCTGAGTCTCAGGTTTCTGTGTTTCTAAAAATCCAGATGGAGGGACAGGAGAAGTAGCAGGAGGGACAAGACTACTCTGTTATGTTTTGCTGTCCCTATGGCTTACGAAAGAACTTCTGGAATATAACACATACATATATTAAAACACTTTAAACTATGCTTTAACTTTCTGTTCTTTAACTGTCACTATCCCCATAAGCCCCCCCCTTTTTTTTTTATCACTTACAACTCTTTTAGACTAAAAGAAGACTTCTTTGAAAAGAGAACACATGACAAGTACATTTCTTCTGGATGACATTCTACACATGCCTCTCCCCAGGAATTTTGCAGCTTGCTCTTTTCCCATGCTGCAAGGTGCCACATTTTGCCAAAATATGCATAGGATAAAGTTGAAACAAGTGCTAATTAAAATCAATACACTTGAGGTTGACTCTGGAGAAAACTAATAAGCCCAATGGTGTGAAGCAAGCACCTTGGGTAATTAAGAGAGAAACCATAAAGTGAGTATGAAATGAAGTCACAGCACCAGTGTGAAAAGCTATTTTCTTGACAATGTTTCTTAACACCTCACACCATTCAAATTTATTACTCTGTAAATCTGATGTGCACAAAGCTTCCCTCTCTTTAGCAGGCCCACTGGTTGGGAAGCATCTACACATGTGAAGGCTTTTCAAAATCTCATTGTAGACAAGATAAAGGCCATAGTGGTGGGAACAAACTCAGAAGAGTTCAGTGACTGCAGTCAAACGAGTTGATTACAGGCTTGACCTAAACAGGCAAGAGGCTTCCATCAGTAGCTTAAAACCTTGATCCTTGATTCTGTCTGGATAAAGGCATCGAGCACATGATCACCACACCCTATAAACCACTGTACACAGCCATAGGGGCTAGTCTAGTACTTTATCTGTACTGGATATTTGTTAAGGTTTATGAAACTGAAAATGAAAATTTCCTATGGCCAGGCTCAGTGGCTCAAGCCTGTAATCCTAGCACTCTGGGAGGCCGAAGTGGGCGGATCGCTCCAGGTCAGGAGTTCGAAACCAGCCTGAGTGACACCCTGTCTCTACTGAAAATAGAAAGAAATTAACCAACCAACTAAAAATATATATACAAAAAAAAAATTAGCCGGGCATGGTGGCACATGCCTGTAGTTAGTCCCAGCTACTCAGGGGGCTGAGCCAGCAGGATCGCTTGAGCCCAGGAGATTGAGGTTGCTGTGAGCTAGGCTGAGGCCATGGCACTCACTCTAGCCTGGGCAACAAAGTGAGACTCTGTCTAAAAAAAAAAAAAAAAAAACAAAAGAAAATTTCCTGTCCTGTAGTTAAAAAACAAAAGAAAATGTGTGAGTGACTTAGAGTTTTTGTGAACTTAGATCACTGATGATGATGGTAACAGTAGCAGCAGTCTTAGCAGTGACAGTAGCAGCAGGACACTTTATTGAGCAGCTGCCATGTGTCAGGTACTTTGCAAAGTGCTAGAAGTAGAATGTCTCATGAAATTCTCATGTCGACCTTATAAGAAGGCACTGTTATTTCCATTTTATAGATGAGGAAACTAAAGTGTAGAGATTAAGAAAGGTTTCTAGGTATGATCAGTAGCTCTAATTTTACCTGTGAAAAAACGTAATTCAACAGAGTGAGAATGGCCATCAGATAAGCTAGTGGAATTGAGCCTTCATCACCAAAAGTGACTTCAGCCAGAGGAAGGTCCTTTGCCATTCTGTACTGGTCAGACCAGTCTTGAAATACTCATTTCAGTTCTAGGGACCATATTTTCAGAACACAGCCAGACACAAATGGTATTATCTGAACCAAAATCAGAATGGAGAAAAGACTCAGAACCCAGCATGAGAAGGGAGATAAGAGAGTTGATTGAATTTAAAAATGTTAATGTTAATGTTCCAAGCAGAAAAACTCAAACCACTGGATAGGAGGTAGAGGAAGATTGGTCCAAAATGAAAGAAGTCCTTCCAAGAGATGATGTGATGATGTGTCCTCGGTCATTATAAATATTCAAGTATGAGCCAGAAAACTACCACCAGGGAACCTAGGAGGAAATTCACGCAGGGATAGCCCTGCATGTGTGCAGGAAGCAGAACAATGATACCCCATCCCAAAGACATCCAGGCCCTAATCCCTGGAATTTATGAATATGTTACCATATATGGCAAAAGGGACTTTTGATGAAATTAAGGACTTTGAGATAGATTTTCTTGGATTATCAAAGTGGGTCCAGTATAACCGCAGAGTCCTTAACAAAGGGAGGCAGAAGGGTCAGAAATAGAGAAAGGGATGTGATGAGGGAAGCAGAGGTTGGGGCGATTTGTGACCAGGAGCCAGGGAGAACGGGCAGCCTCTACAAGATGGAAAAGGCAAGAAAACAGATTATCCCCTAGAGCCATCAGAAGAAATGCAGCCCAACTGACACCCTGATTCTAACCCAGTGAGATCTGAGCTACCTCCAACCTCCAGAACGGTGAAATAAGAAACCTGTGTTGTTTTAAGTCACCTTGTCTGTGCTGATTTGCTATAGTACTCACAGGAAACTAATACAAGGTGCCCTCTGCACCCAAGCTTCTGTCACCTCATGACACCTTCAAGGAGGGGGTAAGGGATGGGGACAAGATTCACAGCTACCTGGAGACAGAAGCAGACCACAGCAGGGGAAATGCATGCATGAGCTGAAAAATTAACTAATACTACACTTCACGTTTCACACAGAGGACATTTCAGTAAAATCCATCAGTGTTTTCTCTATTTTCTGTTGTTTCCATTTTTGTTTTGCTCTGTTCTGGGAAGAGTTCTATGAAGTATTGAACTCTTCTGAGGGGCAGCTGTTTCTGTTTTGCTTATAACAATAAAGCAAGGGCAAATGATACAATAGCATCCATGACAGGCCTTCCAGAACAGTTTTGCACTGACGCAGGAGCAGGGATGGGCTGTGGGTCCCTGTTGCCCGTCGCACTAAGAGGTGCCATGTGCAGATCTGGCACAGTCAGTTGGGGAAACTCCTCCACCCTTGGGTGACAGGGGCTGTAGACTTCATAATTTGGGAGGCACCAGCCCCTCCCCCAGTTTGATCTTGGGTGAGGATAAAACCTCCACCTCTCTCCAGTTACTGTGCCACTCGTTAGTTGAAAGACCGCCATCTCCTCACATGACCAGGGGTTCAGGTATAAGCTCAGTGGTTGTACCTATTCGGTGTGGCAGCCTAGTGACTTTGATTGAAGGGCAGTGAGTTTCGGTTAGATTTAGGATATATTTTTAAAGGAGATCAAATCATATCTTACTAGCTACCACCTACTTTCTCCCAAAGTAGGATTATTGCTAGTTCAATTCAATCTATTGATGTATATTTCTCCATCAGTGAGTAGTAAAGAATAATATTTATATTTGAAAGGACAAATTGCTTACTTTCTTAAACATAAGGCAAACATGTCTATAACACTCTTCTTACCCCAGGCCTGTAAATCATTATCTAGTCAACTCTGACCAAATAGAAATGTGACTTAACTGAACTATAGCCTAAAGACCAAAGAAAAAGGAGGCCTGATCTGAATAATACTCGTAAAATAAATAAATCTTGAGGTTACTGTCAAAACTCAATCCTTTCCTCCCCTTATCACTCCACCATTTAAAAAAATTTTTAATAAATTTAGGAGGTACCAATGTAATTTTGTTACACTGATTTATTGCATAGTGGTGAAATCTGGGCTTATAGTGTACCCATCACCTGTACAGTGTATCTTGTACCCAATAGGTGATTCTTCATCCCTCACCCCCCTCCAACTTTCCCACCTTTTGGAGCCTCCAATGTCTATTATTCCACTCTGTCTGTCTATGTGTACCCATTATTTAGCTCCCACTTACAAGCAAGAACATGAAGTATTATACTTTCTATTTCTGACACTCTACTATTTTGGCTTACTTCCTTTTAGAATTAGAAGCTTCAAAGATCTACTCAAAGTAAATGCCCCACAGGGTATCAATGATGGGTTCCCTAACAAAGAGTGACAGACAGTTTAACCAATTGATGTGTTAGAAACAAGACTCCAGGGGAATAGGGTACAGGCGTGGAAGATAAAGTGGGGAGATCACGATGGAGGCAAAGAAACTTTTGCCCAGGAAGAATCACAAACTTAGAGTAAGAATGGACATTCAGGGCTGGGGGCAGGCAGGCAGACCTTCCATGACGTTCCTGACACATCAGCCAGGTTTGCTCCAGAAGGTTTGATGGATGGAAACTCAGACCCTCCTGAAACCCAGCAACGGCCCAGGCCCCACTGCATACAGAGTCTGTTAAGATGTTTAAAGCTGGGCTGTCCAACAGGGTAACTGCTGCCACTTGTGGCAATTGAGCGCTTGAAATATGACTTGGCTGAAAAGAGAAGTGCTGTAAATGTACAAGACTCACTAGTTTTCAGAGAAGTTGAAAAACAGAGTGTAGAATAACTCAGCAGGAGTTTTTGAATATGGATTACCTATTGAAATGATAATATTTTGGATGCACTGGCTTAAATAACATACATTGTTCAACTTAATTTCACCACTTTTTCCTACTTTTTAAAAAGTGGCTATTAGAAAATTCAAAATGACATGTGTGGCTTGCATTACATTTCTATTGGAGAGCATTGATTTAAGTATTTTTGCTGCTCTCCTCCCTCTCACAGGCTCAGAGACCAGACCATGAAACACCCCTCAAAGTTATTTGGCTTGTAGATCGCAGTGATGGAGTTTCGCAGAAAATGACTTTTCTTAGGCGGAAATCAGATACTCTAAGAAATAAAGTGCTAAATGACAAACCCCCACCCCACGGAAGAGTTCAGGGGGGTCTCATGATGGCTTGAAAGCACGTGGGCAGGTCTCTTCCTCACACTAGGTGACAACTTAGAGATCTGTCTGCACAATAGCAGAATGAGTAGATAATGTCTGTTTCTAAGTTTTTCCCATTTCAAAATGAGTTTGGCATTGATTACATTCTGTGATCCTCAAAAAGAACTCTGTGTATGTCCTTGTCAGGACCACAGATAAGCCATTCTGCAGAGAGGCAGAGACAGTGTTGATGAACTCGGTCCTGTTGGTATAAGCACCGTGCCTCACCTGTTCCGACCCCTGTCAGAACAATAAAGATGCAAATTAACTCTGAAGGACAGGTCTAGACAATGAAAAAAAGGCATCCTTGCAGACTGTCAGTGTAACATTGGGATTAGAAATGTTGCTCACATACATTTTCTCATTGAAGAATTCAGCTCAAGTTTTCATTATAGCCACTGGGGAGAATTAATTGACAAGTCTGAAAATAACAAAGGAAAACAAAACAGTGACTGCATGTTTCCCAATGTAAAAAACTCTAGTGAGTTTTAAAGTTGCTTTCAGCTGTTTAAGGAAATATCTCTCTCTCTCCCCTCCTTCAAATATGGAAGATTAAAAAGCCAAAGAAGAAAAAGAGACAAGAAGGAGAAGGAATTGCTTTTAATAAATCTCTCTTGTAGTCCCCGACACTGCAGACCCGTGTCTGGGAGGACGATTTCCCTGGACAGTGTGAACTGTGCGTTACGACGTGGGGCCAGGAAGGCACAGAAGCGAGCCTCATGCCACGGCAAGTTCATTTCCGTCATTAAAGCCAGACCAAAGCTGCATGAGCACACCGCATCCCGGACAATCATTCAGCCAGTGAAGTGTCATCGTGCTTTATATTTTTCCATTTCTCAATGATACTACCCAGAGACCAAGCTGAGGAATTCTTCTAACAGCTGGCTGCATTCTGCTCTAAAATATGTTTTCTATATTAGATTTGCTCATCAATTTGCTTCCCAGTGGGATGAATTTTTTTTTCTTTTTTGTTGAAGAGGAAATACCAGTTATTTATAGCAACTGAAGGAAATAATGAACGGTTGCATGCCACCAAGTAAACAGCTCTATAAACAGTCATTTCGACATCAGTAGCATGAGATGCTCAGGCAGACTGGGACCCTAAGCTAGGTCAGGTCATCTCGGGAAAGCTTACAGGCGATTCTCTCAGCCTTGCCTGCATGAAGGAATTTCAATCCAGAGACCACAAAATGGTGCAACGGGTGATGCCAGTCATTTTAGGTCTTTATTCAGAGCAATCCTACTGTCAGATCTCAGCTGTGCCAGATGCCTTGTCAGACACAACTCCCTTTGCTCGCCTTTACACATAGGATTTAAACAGTGGTTTGGAGGATCTCATTTTAAAAAACTGTCAATAATTTAAGGCTATTTTATTTGGTCTTTCTATTTTTTCTCCCTTTTCTCGGTTGTGGAGGGTGAGGAATGGAGCACTGAGAAATACTACTACTTAATATGCTATTTGTCATCTTCTAACATGTGACAAAAGGTTGGCAGCTCTTTGTTCCTATGGAAGATCAAACACAAGTGAGGTCTTTTTATAATAAAATTCAGGGACTAATAAAAATTCATTCCTTGCTTTGTAAAACAAGGACAGGACAGGTCAAAAAATTTTTAAAAGCAAACACCACAAGAACCTCTGCAGCTTAGGCCTATTCTGAGGTAATTTTTTTTTAATCTTTAGGAGGTCTAAAGATAAAAAAATAAAATAAAATAAGAAGAAGAAAGATTAAGATCAAGACAGAAAGGGAAAGAGAAGGAAAATGAGAAGTCTGGACACACACAAAGGGATAGACAGGCATAGACAGAAGCAATTAGACTGTTTTTCGTTTGTTTTTTGCTTTTAAACTTCAAAAGTTTTAAAAAGGCTATTCTCTCATAAAATTCTGAGTTTCACAGAATTTTAAAAGTTAGAAATTTTCAGAACTTAGAAACTTCCTGTCAACATTGGAGGTGGAGCTTTGTTAGCTGGGACTGCACAGTCTTTTAACATGAAAGAGTGCTTGCTGTAGCACAGTGGCGCACGATGACGTGGGAGACGTGGGCCAGAGTCCTTAGTGCTGAAGACCCTGCTCAGGAGTCAATCTTAGTAAGACCCCTCCAATAGGAGGGGGATTCTACACCTCCTCCGTGCTCTGTGTGTGCCTCTAACTCCCTCCGGATTACAGTGTGTCTCTCTCCCTGGAGACCGTAACCCTCTCAAGGGCATGAGCACGTCTTATTCTCACTGTCTCCACTGCTAACACCTTGCTCCAAGCCATGATCACCACCCATCTGCATTATCTCAAAAAACCTCCAAACCGGTCTCCCCCATGCCATCCCTCCTCTCACATTCCTCCAAGTATAATCTCCACACAGCAACCAGTGAGCCCGTGGCAATGCAAAGCAGTTTGCTGCTCCTCTGCTCAAACCCTTCTAGTTGCTTCCTTCCTCACTCTGAATAAAAGCCAAAGTGTTTAGTGTGACCTACAAGGCCCCACATGATTTTCTCTCCCCTCAACCCTCCACTCCCATCCCCACGAGTCTATTCTGGCCAAGCTGACCTTCTTGCAGTTCCTCAAACACGCCAGCCATTCGACTGCCTCAGGACTTTGCACCTGTCGTTCCTCTTTCTGGAATGCTTTTACCTACCTGGCTTCCTCTCTTCCTTTAGGTCTCTATTCTTACATCGTTTTCTCACCCATCTAAAATTTCAATTCCTCAACCCACTGCCACCTCAGACATGCCCTAGCCTTCTACCTACCTTGGTTTTTGCCTTAGGATTTATCATCTTTGAACATGTATATTTTACTTACACATTTACTAAAATTTTCCTTATTGGGAAGTAAGCTTTATAAGGGAAAGGATTTTCTTCTGTCGTGTTCAGTATTGTGTCTCCAGTACATGGAATAATGTCTTGCCATGTAGAAAGTGTTCAACATATATTTGTAGAATGAACTAACTAATCCTTTAATTTTTGGCCCCTGGTACAAAGTTGATGCTCAATCAATGTCTGTTGACCTGTTTTTGGTCTGTTGACCAAGTTTTGCTAAATATCCAGTATTCTTCATCAGCAAGTATACTATTCCTGTCTAACTCACCAGGTTGTATATGAAAACACTCAGAAAACCCATAGGAGTGTTAAACGGTGTGCTTTTTAAAACTTATTTCAGTTGAGTGATTAGGACTAACTCACTCCAAAATGTATCAGTTTCAATGACCTTCACATTTATTTTACAGTGTGAAGCTCCTTAACCCCCATCTTTTCTACTTTTGGGGAGTATTTTTTTGGGTGCCAATATAGATGTGAATCACAAACACTACATCTAGAAAGGGTGCAGATCCATTATCAAAGGAAGTAATTTAAAAAAAGGTGTAGAAATACATATACTGTTTACATATGGCTGCTTACATATACATATACATATACCTATATATATATCTATGATGGAAAAATCCTTCAAGAAAGGCTAACTATTGCTCAATCACTTTTTTAAATCAAAACCTAAAAGGATATCCTCTAAATCTGTGGTCCCCAACCCCCAGGCTAAGAACCAGTACTGATCTGTGGCCTGTGAGGAACTGGGCCACACAGCAGGAGGTGAGCGGCTGCAAGCTAGAGAAGCTTCATCTGTATTTACAGCTGCTCCCCATTGCTCGCATCACCACCTGAGCTCTGCCTCCTGTCAGACCAGCGGTGGCACTGGCTGCAGGAAAACAAGCTCAGGGCTCCCACTGATTTCGCATTATGGTGAGTTGTAAAATTATTTCATTATATATTATAATATAATAATAATATAAATAAAGTATACAATAAATGTAATGCTGAGTCATCCCAAAATCATCCCCACCCTCCTACCCCACTATTCCGTGGAAAAATTGTCTTCCATGAAACTGGTCCATGGTGCCAAAAAGGCTGGGGACCACTACAAATGATTTAATCAACACTTTGCACCAAGGGGTAAAATATTTTCTGGACACTATCCACTATCTCAGTTTTCCTTCTCATCACGGTCATAATGAAACACAGCGATGGCCCCTAAAAGTTACCCCCTTTAACATCATCAGAACGTGAAGATATTTTGGAAAAATTTTTGCTTCTTTACTATTAAATACCTCATTTTGTCCTGCAGCATGGCCCATGTGAACTCTTCTTCAAAGCTAACAATTTCTCAAGTGTCAAAAATAGACAATATACCCATATTTCATCATTTTGGTACATTCCAAGTCACCTACCAGGCATAATAATATTAGAAAATCCCAATTTCCTTGTTATGGATACTCCATGAGAAAATACTGATGAGTATTCTCTTCTGATTTGTTCAATGTCTCCGTGTAACAGCTGCAGGGAAACTGCTAAGCCTAAAACAAAAGAGAGATACTCAAGTTAAAAACAGAAGAATAGAAATAGCATAAAGGAAACTAAAGTGCTTCAACAAGCCTAAATTTATAGTATCATTGTTCTAAACTAAGGGTTAATATTCAAACAAAAAAAAAAATCAATAGAATCTATAGGAATAATTACCTGAACAACACTTTCGACTTAACACCTGAATGTTCCCATTTATAAGGAGGGGCACAGCAACTAGAGAAAACTTGAGCAGAACACTAAGGAGGGGGAGCCTGGCTTCCAGCCCCCAAACCCTGCCCCACGGCCCCCATTACGTAGAGCACATCCTTGCACCAACATTCATTCCATCAATAGGCGAAGGCTCCCAGGCCCTAAAAGATACTGATATCGAAATTGGAGGTTTTTTCCAGCTTTATAAGGCCTAAGAATAATTACTTATCAAATATCAAAAGCATATACAGAAATCTGAAAACACATAATAATTTAAAATTTTTGAGAATATCAAGAGATTTTCTTGAAACGTAAGAAACAAGGGTGAATCTAATGAAACCATAATTATATTCATAATACGTACAGTAGAAACTCATGATGGCATTATTGTCAACTGAGGAGAATTTAGCAGGTTGCAGGATACTTTGACAAACAAAAGGGAATTTATTCAATAAAACAGGAAAATTATCTGTTTTTTTTTAGTCTGAATTATAGTGACATTACCACACTGGGATATATAGAAGATGTTTGACACTTTTTTTTTCACACATTATTTTCCCAATACTCAGGCAAGAACTTCAAAAAGGAAATTAATGCCATATCTCTGTGACTATGTTTGTATGTATATTTCAAAGATGCTACTTCTCTTTCAGTGTTTTCATTCTTTCTTCCTTTCTTCTTCTTTTGTTTTAAAAGAAAGACAAAAAAGTCCCTAACCTATATCAGTGGCAGCAAATGAAACCACTCAAAAGTGACTTATTCTAAAACACTTTCAGTCATCATTAACCCAAACTCAATTTAAAGATGAATTTGGATAGCAGAGTACAGAAGATGACAAGCCTGTTTCTCAGAGATCCTCAGTCTCTATCATCGCTGAACTACCCCCTTTCCCTCCATAATGCACAGATCATGTTCAGGTTGTCACTCTCATTCATAATTTACAGCATTACAATGCTGTCCAGAAACAAAGGCGCAAGAATGACAGCAACCACACTGCAATGAAAAAGAAATGCAAAACTTACTTGCCACACATCTAGATGAGGAGCTTCCTTTTTATTCTCCTTCAATATCAGAGCAAACAAACAATAACAACAAAAGCAGTGTTTTGCTGGTTTGTTTGCTTGCTTTTCAATAGAGTGATTAAAACATCAGAACAATTTGTTAAAAAAAAAAAAAAAAAAAAAAGCTATATGCTCAGAGAGAAACTGGAGCCTCTCCTGAGGTTCAAATCTGGCAAGATGAGGCATGCCAAGGGACAGTAAACACAGAAAAAACACAGAAAAGGATGACAGGGTACATGATTTTGTCCTCACACCTTCCTGCATGTGCATCTAACAATGTCTCAGAGAGTTATTCTGAGAATGACACCAAGTCTGGCAGGTTCTCAGAAGTTGAAATCTGTATTCCATGTCTACCTAACTACCCCAATCTCCTTCACCACCTTCACCCCCTCCACTTTGGGTTGGGTGACTGATGGCAATAGAAAGGAGAGGTGTCTGTCCTTCCATGACCACATGAAATGAAATAGGGGAGAATAAGCCATCTAGATGATCTGATGGAGACAATTATCAGTGTAGCTTTCAGACTCTTTATGTCGTACTATTGGTTTCTTTTAATACCAAGAAGCAGGAGAATTAAGACAGATTAACATGTGTTCTTATGCATCTGTCCCAGCAGCTATTTCTTCCTGAATCCTGTTTTCCTACTATCTCCATCTCATCACTGATGTCTCTGTTCTCCTCCCACTTCTGTCCTTCCGTCCTTCAAAATACTCACCCACACCATCACCATCATCATTAGCAAAATCAAGCAGCTGGTATTTATAGAATACCAGTGTGTGCCAGACACAGTACATAATAGTACCTTCCTGCTGGTGCATACCATATAAGCAAATCCTGGTATATACCATATAAGCAATGCTTTCCAAGAGAGAGTAAGATGGGTTTAACAAAATTCTTGAGATCCTGTGATTTTTGCAAGTGAAGATCATTTTATTGGGACTTCTCCTTGAAGGATCTGATCAGAGACACTAGCTACATTATGTGGTATGTACAAAAGAAAAAGAGAAAAGAACTCAACATTAATGAAAAAAACAAGGAGATCATTCAGGGTAGAGGGTTGGAGATAGGAACATTGGCCAGGATTCTTGTTTTGTCCTAGCAGCCAATATTCATTTAACCAGCAGTGACCTTTTTTTTTTTAAACATAAGCTGAATACTGTTCTTTACAGAGAATATAGGATAATAAAAAAAGAAAAGAAAAGAAAAACAGTTGGTCAGAGACAACATGAATCCCAAGGAGAACTGAAGAAGATAGGAAAGAAAGAAAAAATATGTTTTAGGGAAAGACACAGATGGAGGGAGAGTAATAATGAACAAGAAATACATCAGTATTCTGTAGACAACAAGAGCCACAGAAATGAGAAGAGTGCAAAGGACAGAGAGGACCCATTTAGGAGACAGCTGAGAGGGGCTGGCTGTGGACAGTGGAAGAGAATGGAGAAGCGATGGGAAAAAGAGACAAAACAGTGTGGGGGAAAGGAAAAGTAGGCATTTAGGAATTGGATGCATACTAAAATTTTTATGGATATGGTAGTTTTCAACCTAAACATTTAGAGAAAAATAGATTAGAGCCTTAAGTGTAATTATTACATTTGTCTAGCTATGTGATAATAATTTAGGGGGTATGTGACTCAGTTTCTCCAGAGTAAAGAAGCCACAGTTAAGAATTGGAAAGGTCAACTGGACAGAGGGCTTGACCATATGCATGTATGTGGCTTTGGCCAAATCATCAGTTCTTTTCCATAAAGAAACCACAACACTTAACTAAGCAACGTCAAAGAATGAGTGTACTTTCAATGGGACAAAGAAAAAACATGCTACTGGTGGTGAGTCCACAGGGACCAGCCCACAAAGAGCCACTGCAATTCTATTTATTTTTCAATCAGGGAAACTCCTGACCCTATTTTTACAGCGGTCCTTAATCATCATGACCACAATCAAAAGGTTGGATAAATGAACCACTAGAACAGTAAGAAATAACATATTAAGATCAAGAAACTACTCATCACTACAAAGGAGAAACTCAGAAAATATTTACACATTCCTTCTAAAAAAGTTGACCTCATAGAAGCAGAGGGTAGGATGATGGTTGCCAGGGGTTGGTGGGGGTGGGAGGGCTGAGGGTGGGGGAGAGTGGACAGGGAGATGTTGGTCAAAGGGTACAGAGTTTCAGTTAGGATGAATAAGTTCTAGAGATCTATTGTGTAACTTGGTGACTATAATTAATAATAATGTATACTTTAAAATTACTAACAGAGTAGATCGTAAATATTCTCACAACAAAAGAAAGTGATATGTGAGATGATGGATATGTTAATTAGCTTAATTTAATCATTTTGGAATTTATACATATATCAAAACATCACATTGTACACCATAAACATATATGTTTCATTTGGCAATTACACCTTAATAAAGCTGGGTTTTAAAAGACAAATATTTACACATTCCAAATACCTGAGGACTAACCCTAGCCTTTGAGGACTAATCATTTATGATATAAGGTATATTCACAGAAGGGTATTTTTCTTTCCTTTTTCTTCCAGGTCATCATAATCCATTGTCCTGGCCTTACCTGCTATCTTTGGGGATGGTACAACTTCTAAAGATTGTATCTGCACATGTTACCTTATTCCTGCCACAATTCAAAATGGACACTCAGGAAGCAGTAACTTATGGCTTGAGAAGAAGGTGGAAGATGGGATATAAGGATGCATAAAGTGGGGTTCCTGCTCCTAAGGAACTGATAATCTAATGATGAAAGAAAGACACACATATCCAAATAGAATGTAAAACAGAATGGGTTAAGTGTATGATAGAAATATTAAAATAAGGAAAAATTATTACTGAAAGAATTTGAAAGCTTAGGGAAGAATTTTTTTTAACAGATTTATGACAACCTGTAAAATAATCTGAAGAATTAGGTTAAATTTTTAATTTCAAAAAATATATACATAATGCTCTACAACCACTTTTTTTGGCCCTTAATATAAGTGCCAAAAGTAAAATTCCTATGGGAGGCCGGGCGCGGTGGCTCATGCCTGTAATCCTAGCACTCTGGGAGGCCGAGGTGGGCGGATTGCTCAAGGTCAGGAGTTCAAAACCAGCCTGAGCGAGACCCTGTCTCTACCATAAAAATAGAAAGAAATTAATTGGCTAACTAACATATATATATATATATAAAAATCAGCCGGGCATGGTGGCTCGTGCCTGTAGTCCCAGCTACTCGGGAGGCTGAGGCAGGAGGATCGCTTGAGCCCAGGAGTTTGAGGTTGCTGTGAGCTAGGCTGATGCCATGGCACTCACTCTAGCCTAGGCAAGAAAGCAAGACTCTGTCTCAAAAAAAAAAAAAAAAAATTCCTATGGGAGAAATATTCCCCTTATCATAATAGAAGAGACATAATCATTAAACTGAATTTTCACATTCAGCCTAGAGGTTTAAGCCCCAATTGTAAAGACTTGACATTTATTTTAAACAAAGGCATAGTCATTAATTAATCTGGAGTCTGTCACAGAACAACATGTTGTTCATGATTAAGCTCAGCTTACAGAGCAGTCATACAGGAAGTAAAGCCTTGGTATCTGTTAAACCAAATATGGTTGATTACTTGGTAACTATAATTTTATGGGAATTGAAGCTAACTCACTCTATAAGATGGCTCCTTTTAAATTCACGAAATTCTGCAATTTTATATTAAAAATGGTAAGCACAGCATGATTTATAAGTAGCAGCCAAAATTAATTTTAGACTACATCAGCCATTTTGCCACTAATGAAGCAAATAACATGTAGCTGGGAACGTATAGCAATGCAAAAATGGGAAATCGTGACAAATATATTTGATAAATACATGATGTTAGTGAGTGTGCCATTTAAGAAATAAATCATAGGACTGCATGATCCTGTCTCAATATTAACTTCTCTGTGCTTTGGTTTCTACGTTTGTAAAATAAAAATACCAGCTTCATAAAATACTTTGGGTGATGCTTTGCACCAAGGACGTGCTCAAAAATGCAAGCACTGCTGGTGTGACAACTACCATTGCCTCTGCTATTATTCTACCATACCCTTGTTTGTGTCTTACTCCTCCCTACCATGGAAATCAACAAATTAGCCTTCATCAAAAAATGGCCAAGGTCCCCTAAGTGTTATACACAAAGAAAATATTCCTTTTAATAGACATGCTCACTTATCACTAGATTCAGCCAAGCATTTAGATTAAGTCCCATGGGAGTTCCAAAGGAAAATCTGTCTACATATCAAGAACAATAGTCTAATATGGGAGATTTGACAAACACATAAGCAATGGACACAAGCAATGTGCACAATGAGACATGTGAAGACGGTAAAACTCCTACTGATGTAGGAAGTCTTGTATTGTCCCCATCTATTAATAAAACAAAGCTCTGAACAAGTGACAATTTCTGAAATACCCTTGAGAAGACATTGAGTTTATAATTTGAAGAGAAGAGGTTATTCTATTATCTTCTTTTGTGTTTTTCAATTATCATAATTTTTCTTTGTTTCTTGTTTTGTTTTTTCGTTCTTCATTTCTGTCCTCTAACGGGTTGGGTTTTGTTATTTCCCCTATTTCTCTCTCTACAATTCTGGAAGTTATATATTCTATTTCTACGCTTTAAATGTTTAACATAAATAATTGACTTAAAGACAAAATTTAATCAATAGCGCTATTCTCTCCCTAAACAATTCCTGGAAGTTGAATCTTTCTAACTCTGATGATGACATATTTTTAAACTGTTGCTGTTTACAGTCAATGCTTATGTAGATTTACCCTCACATTTCCCATTCTCTTTGCACAGCCTAGCTTCTTATATTTCTTTCCTTCTGGGTTCAGTTCTTTACTCCTAATGATCATCTCTATTTGTTTCAGTGAATGTTAGTGGTAAATTCTCTAAGTCTTTATCTGAAATTTTCTTTAATTCCCACTCTTAAATACAGTACACCCTCTGTATCTGCGGGTTCTGTGTCTGTGGATTTAATCAACTGTGGATCAAAAATATTTGGCTGAGTCATTTATTTTATGAAGAAAAAGTGAAAAAAAATAAAAGCCAATAAAATAACAATACAACAAAAATAATACAAATTAAAAATAATCAGGTATAACAACTATTTATATAAAATTTAATTGAATTAGGTATTACACATAATCTAGAGGTGATTTAAAGTATATGAAAGGATGTGGGTAGGTTATATGCAAATACTACGCCATTTTATATAAGAAACTTGAGCATATGTACATTTCGGTATCCACAGGGGAGTCCTGGAACCAATATCCCAGGGATATCAAGGGATAAATCTAATAGCTTTGCAAGTAAGGAACTCTTGGAAGCAATATCCCATGAATATCAAGGGATGAATGTAATAGTTTTGCAAGTATAGAATTCAAAGTTGGCCATTTACTCCTGGTAATTTTAAGATATTATTTCATGATGTTCCAATCTCTATAACTTCTGATAAGACTATTATTTCTTTTTAGGGTTATCAGTATTTTCTCTCTAGTTTCTAGTTTTGTCTTTGGTATTCTGTAATTTCACTGCAATTTATCTACATAAGACTATAATTTTATTCAACTTGCTTACAACTCTTGCTTCTTTTATGTGGGCATTTTTATCCTCTGAAAAAGTTCTAGAAATTCTCAACCTTTTCAAGTATCACAGCTTTTACATGTACTTTATTTCTTCCTTCTGGAATTTCTAGTAGATGCATGCTGGTCTTTTTCATTAAATCCTTTATAGCTCTTAAGTGTTTATGCAGGTTTTTCCATTTTATTTTTCCTTCGGGTAGTATTCTGGCTAATATTTTCAGCTATAATTTTAGTTTACTGATTCTTTTATCAACTGTGCTCATTTTCTATGTAAGCAGTCCACTGATTTTCCTTTTTTTTTTTTTTTTATTTCAATGACATTTTAGAGTGTGCACAGCAGTGAGGCTGGAAAGACAGGCAACAGTTACGGAGGTCCTGATCAGTCACTAGCCCAAACCTCTCAGTCAGGCTCCCCACCAATTTTGCCCCTGCAACTCAGAGCTGGGGGGGGGGGGGGCGGGAATGAAAAATGCTGGCAGCCTGCCCCCTCCTGGCAAGATACTATATCCCTTGACTGGGAGCTAAGGAGAGAGGGAGTCCCATCTCCCCATCTTCTCGGCCACATCTGCCTGGAGTGAAATTCTCATCATGTTGAGCTGGCACAGGTAACAGGGAGAAAATGAGCTGTGGCGTAAGTGTCACTGACTCTCTCAATTGTTATCAGGACTTTGCAGTTACTCTTGAATAAGTGTTTCTCCATTTGCTCTATACTCAGGAAAATTTCCAGACTTTAGTGCTGTTTTAAAATACGATTTTCACCAGTTATGGTTGTTCCAATTTGGAACAAGTTAGTGCAGTGAACTCTAAAAACACCATTTCCCAACAGTACTTGCATGCTTTGTATGTGTTTGGGAGCTAAGAGTAAAACATAATTGGTAGGATTTCTAAATTTGTACAGCAAAATTACCAACATCATGAGGTGTTAGCAAAACTTCCTACAGATAGTACTAGATTCTTTCAGAAAATCACCTTCAGTAAAATCTGTTCATTTCTGAAATATCTAGGACCTCAATATGATTAGAGCAAGATTTTCTATTTCTATTCCCTTGCTTGATTTACAAAATTAATCACCTAAGTTTGCTTCAGGCATCAGAACATTAACATGTTCTATCTATAAGGTAAGATAATTGACTTTTTCAATAAATACATGAGAAGCTATATATCCTACTTGAGTCCAACTCAAAGACAGAGAGAACTTTCAGGAAGATATATCCTGGCTGGATGAGGTAAGGTGTTTACACTGAAAGGTCAGAGACAGGCTCTCAGAGTCTCTAGAGCACAGGAAAGAAAGAAAGGCAAATGTCTAGAGAGTGTGGTATCGAGTGAGACTCTCGTGGGAAATGAGTCAATGGTGCAAAATCCAGAGCATTAGGAAGACTGGAGTGTAGAAATGACCCAGGTTAGATGAAGAAAGCAAGATGGAGATGACGAGATGGGAGCCGTGGACAGTCCTTGTGGCCTACCTAATGATGTGTTAATTACCTGACGGAGGGAGCCTAGTTATTAATACTTAAAGCCCCCACCTAGCAGGACCAGGTTACTCAATAACAACTGTCCTTTAACACTGTCATCTTGGAAAGCTACACACTTACAGCATTAACATTACCACTGCTCAAATTTGGGTATGTGTATCTTCTTTCAGATGTACTTTCAAAGCCAATTTAAAATGAGAAGAAAAAAAGAAAGAATATAACTCTCCTTTTTAATAGTCACACCTTGATTTCTGACTTTCATCCAGGATTATTCAATTTGTGAATATGCCTATTGTTGACTTTTCCCTTAAATTAACTCTTAAAGAATACATTTCTGACATCACTGAAGATAATTCACAGGGTAAGACAATAGGATTGTCTTCTGAAGATCATCTCCCTGAGATCTTTGAAGTAGGTAACCATCCACTGGGACACCTACCTTCTAACATGTAAAAGGTATGATAAGCACGAACAAATAATCTTGTGATTCTAACTGCTAGCCCACAGATCTGTTTCTTCTAGATTTCAAAATTTTGGAAAGGCTTTTATGTTTCCTCTAAAGAAGTGGTTAGCTCATGGCTAAGACAAAATAAGACTGAAGCAATACATAATGTCACAGAATGACATTCTGACTTTTAAAATTATTTACTTGCGTTGAGTCTTAACCATAAAAGAAATCTGCTGGCCAGAAATTAGAGCTGGAGAGGGGCCCATCCACATTTGGTAAAAGTTATGATTATAGGAGTGGATGAGACCATTCAAAGGGAATTTTTCACCTTAAAGTTTCCATCCTTATTCTGATTTAGGATATCAATATTTCAATGGTCTACATTGAGGATTATTCAACGTTAAAAAGGTTTTTTTGTTTGTTCATTTTTTACTGTAACTATTATTACCCATTTGTATTCTTTTTTTTTTCCATGGCATCTAGCACACAGGAATCTACTGGCTGAAAACCATTTTTTAAAAAATGTATATAGAGCTTAGGACATGTTACCTTAAAATATGGCATCTTGGCATATTGAATATTTTGAGAGATACTATGTGCAGGAAGGTCTCTCTGACCTTCCCTGCCCTTCTCCCCTGAAGCAGGTCATATTAATAAAACCCCCATGTAAGAGATGCCCTCCCTATGCCCGGAGGAAAAGAATATCCTTATCTCTGAAAATGAAGGGTTGCAGAGAAGAATCTGAACAACAGGTCTTGCTGAGTTCTTCTAGTTTATTACCATTAGATCATACCTTTTCTGCCCTATCACATTTCTCCATGACTTCCCCTGTTCTTCATCAAACCTACCATAAAAAACATTCTCTGCTTTATTAAGCCTTTATTTCCTAATCAAGGGTCCCATGTCACACAAAACTTAAATACATTTATATGCTTTTCTCTTGTTAATCTGTCTTTTATTATAGGAGCCTCAGCCATGAACCAAGGATGGGCAAAGAAAATATATTTTTCCTTCTCTACAATAGCATCTAAGATTGTAGTTTAATATAGGATTATTTTAATTTATTAAAATACTTGCATATTTTTTCTATACAGCAAATCTTCCTAATAGCATTACATCTAATGATTATATCTAAATCAGCAAAATTAACTAATTTAGAAAATAAAATTAAGCTCTAAGCATTATTCTCATTAACTTATAATTTGGGTTTAGATTTATTTTAAATATCACATGATGCTTCAAATAGTATTTAGTATCATATTTTGAATTCTATTTTTTTTCTTTGCTGTCATTAGAATAGAATGATTTAGATTAAAGGAAACTAAAAAGATATGACAACTGCATGTAAAACACCCTGGGTTTTCTTTTGTTATAAAGGAAATTGAAAAAATTATCATAATCTGAATAAGGTTTATAGGTTAGATAATAGTAACATATCAATGCTTGCTCTTCCTGATTTCAATAATTGTACTGCAGTAATGTTGCCATGTTCTGAAGGAAGTCAGGCTAGAGAGGCATCTTGTCTATAATTTGTTCTCAAGCAGTCCAGGAAAAGAAATGTGTATGTGTATCCATGATATGTATGGATGTGTATATGTATATACGTGAGTATGTGTATATGCATACATGTGTATATTTGTGTATATATACACACACATAAAATCATGAGCACTGATGCAATCCTTAAGAATTATACCAATTCAATAATTATATTTTATTGAATTATATGTACACACATGGAGGGAGAGTCTAAAGCAAATGTAGTAAAATGTTAACCATTGGGAAATTAGGAATTTTTTGTATCATTCTTGCAACTTTTCTTTAAGTAAAATTAGCTGAAAATAAAAAATAACCTTAAAAAAATTAAAAAGAGATCATGATTTAATAATTAGGAAATTCTAAAAGTAAGCCAAAAGGTCACACACTATATTTCTAGCCAATAGGTGGTGCCAAAAAGTACCACTTTGATTTTACTAATATAAGAAAGTAAATACAACATTCAAAAATCAAGGGCTCTGATAAAGTCCTTAAGAACTATATCAGTTTGGTAACATTGAATTAAATGACTACATTAGTATGTGTGGATAGGACTCTCAAACACAAAAATGCACACTAACACTCTCAGAAGCCTCCTTTCACCCCAGCCAAATAAAGAGCACTGTATACTTCCTGTACAGGGTTCAACTGCTCTCTGTATATGTTGTGGGCTCCTTATAGGCAATTCCTGTTAACCTTCAGTTGGTGGCAAAAAAGTACAGTTTTCAGGAATGGGACTATGTATGCTCATTTTACTAAGGCAAAAAGAAGATTCTAGAAATTTATGTGATTAACAAATATGATTTCTTCTAGTTGTAAGCTACATGTGCAAAACTACAGGAAATAATATTTCATAAATACATAGGTAATATGAAAAGATTTGAAATTTCTCTTAGGACAGACTGAACCATAGCCAATAATTCTTACACACTTTGTTTCAAGTATCAGAATTTAATTTGCCTTAGTAAATTATATTGGCTCAGTCTGATTTCACATTCCTGGAATTCAACTGCTGTCTATCAGAGGTGACATTTATAATAACCATTTGCTTAACATTCCTAAACCAGACTCATTCTAATGAATATTTTTGGAATTGCAAATTCTCACAACATTGCCTTTGGATTTTAAAATTCTCACATGGCACAACTTTGGAGATTTTGAATTATTCAACCTAACTAAATCTAACTGGTGAGATGTATTAATTCATTTTTTTTAAATCTTTAAAAGTTAAATGGATCATGTGCAATTTTTTTCCCAGTTTCTAAATCCAACAAAGATAGTGGTTAATGTACCTTTGCAGTGTAAGTCTTAGGTTAGAGGAAAAAAACCCAGTTAACTAGATGAATCCTTTTCTCTATTAAATAGACAAGATTACAACTCCAAGAGCTAGAAGGACATCAATGAAGCATAAAGGGCCTGGAAATTAGCTGGTAGAATTTGTTTCCAAAACTCATTTCAAAGTTATTCTTTTTTTCTTTTTTTAGGACCAATGACCAAGGAAAAGCAGGGAAAAACAGTACTTTTTAGAGTGAACTCAATTCGCTTGAAAACGTTTGACTGAACTGCTGCCATTTAATCAACAATTCTGTTGTCCAAGGAGAAAACAGTGGAAGTCAACATATCTAACCATTGTGACCGTTTAAACGTTAGGCACCCCAATTTCCTACCTCAATTCTTGTACGCTTGCTTCTCCCACTACTTTTAAGTAAGTCACTAATGTGCTTCCCTTTCAATAATGAAGCCAAATGGCTCCTGAATGTCTATCTTCTGGCCACACAAGTCCCTCTCCTCCAGAAGGGAAATAGATTAAGGTGACACAGAATGATGATCCACCAAGACTAAAGGGTAGAAATCTTGGTGGGAAGAGTGTATTTTTTTTATTATTTTCTTAAATCTTCTGCTGGTGGGACTGAAAACTAGTACAACCTCCATGGAAAGTATAGTATAATAATATGGAGATATCTCAAAGAACTAAAACTACAATATGATCCAACAATCCCACTACTGGACATTTACACAAACGAGAAAAAGACATTCTAAAAAAAAAGACACCTGTACTCGAATGTTTATAGCAGCACAATTCACAATTGCAAAGATGTGGAAACAACCCAAGGGTCCATCAATACATGAGTGGATTAATAAAATGTGGGGGGTGTGTGTGTGTGTGTGTATACATATATATATATATATATATATATATATATATATATATATATATATATATATTAGTATACTATTCAGCCATTAAAAAAATGGTGAACCTCTTGTATTAACCTGGATGGAACTGGAGACCATTCTTCTAAGAGTATCACAAGAATGGAAAAACAAACACCACATGTACTTACCATTAAATTGGAACTAATTAATCAACACTTATGGGCACATATGGAACTAACATACATCAGAAATCAAGCAGGGATGGGCAAATTCACACATAACAGGTACAATGCACACTATCTGGGGGATGGGCACACTTATAACTTTGACTCAAAAGGTACAAAAGCAATTTATGTAATCAAAACGTTTGTACCCCTGTAATATTCTGAAATAAAAAAATAAATTAATTAAAAAAAAAAAAAGCTCCTGCCCCGGCTCGCACTCTCTGGAGCAGTATTTGAGTGATAAGGCTTAGGGCTGGGTCAGCATCAGCTAGAGAGCTAGAAGGGATCAGGCAGAGACCAGAGGAGTAGAAGGCAGACAGATGGCTGGCTGCTTGGGCCTGCCTGGGACTCAGGCTTGGAGGGAGAAGGATGGAGAAGTGCCAGGTCATAAGGACAGGAGAGTGGACAGGACTTTGTAGCAGAAGCCAGGTGTAAACAGCATATATTTGGCTGCCTAGGAATGTAAGCTTCACACTAGGCAGCAAAATGGAAAGGATCCTGCCAAAAGAAGAGGAAACCCTTTGCAGGAGGCTCTACAGTACAATGATTTCTTTCATTCTTTGCAAGGTTGCAGCAGGCAGTTTTTTCATTTCAGTGCACTGGCTGTGAACAGAGAAGTTAAGACTCAGGGAATAGGGAAGCTTGGCCCTCACTTTCTGGGAGTCTCATTCAGGATTCCAGTGAGAATACGTAGTCAGTCAATAAAATTGACAAAGCACATGGAACATGTGAGCACATCTAAGCACCTGAGAACTGTCTGAGGAAACAGAATGTGCTGCTCTTCCTTCCTGGAGTTAATACATGTAACCAGAAGGACAACAATTAAATTAAAAGAACCCGGAAAGAGATATTAGCAATCAAATCAGCAGAGAGGAGATGGAAAAAACAAAGTGTAGGAAGGGTTGGTTCAATGATCCAACCTATCAATAATCCAATTGTAGTATTCCGAAAGTCTTCATTAAGGAGATTAAATCAGGATCTATTTGGAAAAAAATGAAGCAAGGCGACTTGACTTAAGAGGACGAGGTAGAATATTTCAGACGATGGCTTTAAAGTGAATAAGCAATAATAATCAGTAACATTAAATGCACCTACTTATTATGTATCAAGTCCTGTGGTAAGTGCTTTGCATACATTTTTCCCTTTCAATCCTCCCAATAACCCTTAGAGGATGATATTCCTATTATCCTAGTGAAACTGTCATTCAAACCTGGGACATCCTGTTTGCAGAGGAAAAGCTCCTAGATACATGTTGTACTCTCGAATAGATGACTCCTGTCTGTAAGCAGAGAGAAATTTGTGGTTTGCTATAACTGGAACCCTGACCTCTGACAGAGGCCATATAGGACACAGGATCTATTACATCAAGAATCTATCTGGAGATATAAAGCAAAGCCTATCACCGAGAACTTTACCATGATTCAAGTGGCAACCAGGTATCACCTCAGAGTTTGGACAAGGATATAGTCAAACAATCCAACAACAGATGAACATTGTTCTGTGTGAGACATATTAGAAGGGGAAAGGCTTGGGTGGTGACAAGGGGTGGGCAAAGAAGTGTACCCAGTGCCCCAAAACACCCTGGTTAGTCGAGACTCTTCCATGCTGGCGGGAGGGCCAGGGACTACGTGGGCAAAGTTAGAAGGTCAGGGTTAGTTTTACACATTTTTATTCATGTAGATGGCAAATGCAAGCAAACTAATATAATAGGACTCTTGGGGAGAAAGAACAAGATATGCAATGGTTGCCAACCACCATTAATGGGCAGAAAGGAAAAAGCAAAGTAAGGCATAAAGAATTTGTTTGTGAAGCATAAGAAGACTTTAAAAGAAAATGTTATCCTTTAAACTGAGTCTGGAGAAGGCTGGATCAGAAATACAATGTGAGTCATGAATGATATATGAGCCTTCTTAGTGGCAACATTAAAAAAGTAAAAAGAAACAAAATTATTTTTAATGACATATTTTTTTTAGCCCACTATATCTAAAATGTTATCATTTCAACATGTAATCAATATAAAAATTATTAATGGACATTTTATTTTTATTGTACCAAGTCTTCAAAATCCAGCATGTACTTTAACTTTATGATTACAGCACATCTCAATTCTAGTGCTGTACCAGGCTCATGTCTAGTGCTCAATAGTCACATGTGACCAGTGCCTGCTGACCTGGAAAGCACATGTCTAGGGTGTATTTAACAATAAAATAATGGTCACCAGTATCAAGAAACACTAAAAGGTTTAGAATAGAACTACTAGATTTGGCTGGAAGTCTACCAATGAATTTGGCAAGATAACTTTTAGAAAAGCAGCAGCTCTACTATCTTACAGAGGGAACATTGAAATTAAACCATTTGGTCCACATACCATCAGAATTATAATCCTTTAAAAAGAGAAGACAAGCATACATAGCAGTTGCATGTTGTACTCTTGCTCTACTGTCTCCTGTGAGTTCTTGAGAGACTCTGCCCTCAATAATTAAGTGCTGCAAGTATCTCATTTATTTAGATGCAGGACTTTGTCCAAAGTGAATGACCATCCACATCAAATAAAACCCAAGTTACCTCCCCAACTCTTGGGAGAGGGAGGAGAAAAACTGACCTCACTACTCATTACAGCCTGAAGTGTTGTCATTACAGCAAGAAGTGTTGTCATATGTATGAGCTGTAGGTACTCAGGGCTCTCACTGAACTGGCCCACAAAGCTTCTGCAGTTACTGTCTGCAGTTACTCTCTCTTTGTGGGTCAGTTCAGCCTAGCAAGATGTGCACGAGTCTGAAAAAAAGGTAGTCTGGATTTAAATTCCAGTTCTTCTAATTGCCAGGCAAGCTGGACTAAGACACAAATATCTTTGTTGAAGGTATTCTAAAAATCAGTCTTAAAAAAACAACACATTAAGCTCAAATAACAGCTCACCTCATTTGGAATTTCTTTATGTCAATTAAAGCATACAACTGCATAGTTCATTTTGCTTCACTGTGGGTTTTTTTTTTTTTTTTTTTTTGAGACAGAGTCTCGCTTGTTGCCCAGGCTAGAGTGAGTGCCGTGGCGTCAGCCTAGCTCACAGCAACCTCAAACTCCTGGCTCAAGCAATCCTGCTGCCTCAGCCTCCCGAGTAGCTGGGACTACAGGCATGCGCCACCATGCCCGGCTAATTTTTATATATATGTATTAGTTGGCCAATTAATTTCTTTCTATTTATAGTAGAGACGGGGTCTCGCTCTTGCTCAGGCTGGTTTCGAACTCCTGACCTTGAGCAATCCGCCCGCCTCAGCCTCCCAAAGTGCTAGGATTACAGGCGTGAGCCACCGCGCCCGGCTTCACTGTGGGTTTGAATGGCAGATAGAAACAATATTCACCAAGTTTTTGTCTATTGACCAAACTTAAAGATGTATATGCTATATATGCTATGTAATCTAAATATGCTATATAATGTACTATATTCTGTATTCTATGTTACTAGTATACTACTTTGTACCATATATTATATATAACTTGCAGTGGCATATAATATTTCAGCTCCCCCCTGAACAAGCATGCATACATTTTTCTCTACATGACACTACAGTCCGCATCACTCTCATTCCTAGCCAACTTCAATGTGTGAACCTGTATATTTGTCAATAATGTCACGTTCACACCCAGCCACAGGCAGTGAAGCATGTTTCTACTGGACCTTACTGACGGACTGCTGCTTATCAAACCTATTTCCACCCAACAGTCATCAACCCAGGCATATTTGTCAATTAGTTTTTATCCTTTGGCACCAACTTCAAGGTCTCGAGACATGGTACCACCGAATTCAGATCCTTTGCTTTGTTTCTAACCAGAACAGAATCTACTTTTTATAGAGTTATAGCTACAAGATTATCATAGCACAGGAAGATGTACCAGCATGTCGACTGGGCATTTTTTTAAAGTTAGAGAGTGAATAGAGAGAACAAAGGGCTGATCATTTCCTTCTCAGACAGACAAAGGAAAGGGCCTGAATGGATAGAGTAGGAAAAGTCAGCCAGCCCATATACTCACCTGCATTGGAGCCCGTCAAATTATAACGTGCATTCAGCTTTTTGATGATGTTTTCGTGGATTTGGTACCACTCACTCTCTGTGTTACACCTATGAAGACATTAACATTCTGTTAAGCTTTAATGATACATCAAATATGCATTAATATTGATGCGTTAAATATGCACTAATAATTATGCGTCTATAGTACACCTGCCTATTTTGTTGTGACCACTATAATGCATTTCCCTAAGCCTCCCTGGAGTCACCAACAACTTGCTGCAATCAGTTTTAGCATGGCTGTCTCAAGACAAGTAGGAATGCCCATATCTGGGAATGCCTGGCCACCTGCCGCATGACTGAAGCAGCTGGGATGAACATCTCACAGATTACAAGTGCCCCCAAAACAAAAAATAAATAAATAAATCTCCGAGAACAATGCCTACAGCGGAAGGCAGTGCAGACTAAGAGTTTGGCTCCCTGGATTCAAATTCTCATTACTAACTGAGCTATGTTCTTTAGGTGAGTTATTTATCCTTGCTCTGATTTCTGTATCTGTGAAACAGGGCTAATGTATCAGAACATTAAATAAGCATGAGCTTGGAATAATGCCTGGCATATAGTAAATGTTCAACAAACGTTATTCTCATTGAGTCTATGCTTAGCATAACACGACCAGATTTGGCCAGCATCAAGATGCAACAAGTTAAGGAAAATGAAATTGATGTTAACAAAGCTTACACTGACAAAGGTTGGCAGGATTTACCAAAGAATAATAAAGGTACTCTCTCAGATCCTCCACACCTGGGAGCAATGGCCTCTGTCCACCTTCTCACAGCCATCTGTACCTCTTCTCTTCGCTCTTACTACTCACTAGCTCCTCTCTGTTTGCGTGGTATAGTTCACCTAACTAGACTGTTAAGGTTCTCCAGGATTGGATCTAGGACTGGCTGATATCTGAGTCCCCTTCAGTACTTTGAATACTATGGATGCTTAAAAAACTTCAATTGCATGAATAAATGGACAGATGGATGGATCTCCTTCTGCCTGCTAACCCCTGATGATTCGTAAATATGTGAGTCTGCTCTTCATCTTTACTGCCCCTACTCCCCCAGTTAAGCTGGAAAGAACATCCCTCATCTGGACGTGTTTGTACATTCACTGTTATCTTTTCTTTTATTTGCCATGAATGCTCCCTCCCAGGAGTTCTGAATATCAAGATACTATTCACTATCATTCAAATCTGCCACAGAACAAATTCTTTTTCCTAGGGATCAAGTCCAAGGCGATAATTCACAACTATTTGCTTACATATTTATTTATTTTATCACCACAGGTTTTTCCAGGATGAACATGATGGAGATTATTTTCAAGCCAGTTAACAGTGGGATACCAAACTGAGCACTGACTCTTAGAAGGCTGGAAAATTAAGATGGAAAGAAACCATCCCACCTGTCCAGCTGTAAGATACCAAATTGCCATTTAGTGCATTCTGCCTCTGGTTTTCTTATTTCAGCCCAGTGGGGAAGGAAGAAAGATGGCTTGTTTCCTATTAGATAGTTAAGTGACTCCAGAATTCATGCTTTTAGCCTACAAACTTCAAAAAAACAAAACAAAACAATGAAACAAAATAATAAAACCCCAAAACCTCCTAAAGTATGTGACTGAAATTATCGTCCAGCCTCACACATGTTATTTGTTACTGTTCTTATTTGAGTCCCAGATGGGCTAGGGATTCAGTCACCTTAACAAAAAGATATTTCTTCCCAATTGTTTCTAACAGGCACTTCTTAAAATGTGTTCCTAAATCCACAGTTCCTTCCTAATCTACAGTGACTGTTTTGATTGGTTAGTGTTCCTCTTGAACCTGCTTCACAATTTGCTGACCTGGCATTTTAAAGAAATTTCTCTTCCAACAAGAATTACCCAAAACCTTATTTGATACTTAAGAAAAAACAAATAATAAAAACCCCACAAAGAGCATAACAATTTATCTTTATGAGCGTGAGTGTCTCCCATCGGCAGAGCTGGAATTGATGGGTCTTGTTCAGCTGGCTGCATAATCCAGGGTGACGCATGTGACTATCAGTCGGGGCCCCCCCCTTTCCCAATGGCAGGATAAATGCAGCCCTTGCTACCCACACCTGGAACTGGAAAGACTACTCTAACAAATGATGGGATTGTGAAGAATTTTAGTTTTCTTAAAAAGCAATGCCACATTTTGTTTTTGTTGCCTAGAATTGCTCTTGATATTCAGGGTCTTCTTTGGTTCCATACAAAGCGTAAAATTATTTTTTCTATATCTGTGAAGAATGCTGATGGGATTTTAATAGGTATTGCATTGAATCTGTAGATCAGTTTGGGTAGTATAGACATTTTGATGATATTGAGTCTGCCGATCCACGGGCATGGAATAGATTTCCATCTGTTTACATCCTCTGCTATTTCCTTCCTCAGTGTTTCATAGTTCTCCCTGTAGAGGTCTTTTACCTCCTTGGTTAAGTATACTCCTAGGTACTTAATTTCTTTGTTGCTATTGTGAAGGGTATTGAGTCTTTAATTTGGTTCTCAATTAGATTGTTGTTGGCGTATATGAATGCCTCTGATTTCTGTGTATTGATTTTGTATCCTGAGACTTTACTAAATTCATTGATCAGTTCCAGGAGTTTCTTGGTTGAATCTTTGGGGTTTTCTAGATACAATATCATATCATCAGCAAACAGTGAAAGTTTGATCTCTTCTGCCCCTATTTGGATACCTTTAATTCCATTTTCCTGTCTGATTGCTATAGCCAGGACTTCCAGCACTATGTTGAATAGAAGTGGAAATAGTGGGCAGCCTTGTCTGGTTCCAGTTCTAAGTGGGAATGCTTTCAGTTTTTCCCCATTCAGTGTGATGTTGGCTATGGGTCTGTCATATATGGCTTGTATCATTTTTAGGTATGTCCCTTCTATGCCTATTTTCTTAAGTGTTCGTATCATGAAAAGGTGTTGAATTTTGTCAAAAGCTTTTTCTGCATCTATTGAAAGAATCATGTGGTCTTTGTTTTTGCTTCTGTTTATGTGGTGAAGTATCCCAAGAATGGAAAAACAAGCACCAGATATATTCACCAGCAAACTGGTATTAACTGAGTAGCACCTGCACCAGATATATTCACCAGCAAACTGGTATTAACTGAGCAGCACCTAAGTGGACACACAGGTACTACAGTAATAGGGTATTGGGCAGGTGGGAGGGGGGCGGGGGGCGGGTATATATATACATAAGGAGTGAGATGTGCACCATCTGGGGGATGGTCATGATGGAAACTCAGACTTGTGGGGGGGAAGGGCATTTATTGAAACCTTAAAATCTGTTCCCCCATAATATGCCGAAATAAAAAAAAAATAAAAAAGCAATGCCACAGAACAGCCGCAGTTATCATATCACTAGGCAGTGTTGTGATAATACATCCAGGAAGACACAACCTGAGAGCTCAGGTTCTGGAGTCTGGACTTTAAATCTGGTTCCCTTTCTTATTAGCTAGGTTACTCTGGGCTAGTTATTTAACTCTCAGTTCGCTTATGTGTAAAACAGAGCTAAGAGTGTCTGATTCATGGTTTTGTTGTAAAGATAAAGTGACATGACACAAAGTGCTTAACACAAGTCCTTCCACACAGTAAGCACACACGAAAGGGTGGCTATTATCAATCATTAGTACTTCAAATAAATTATGTTTGACAACCAGGAGTAGAGTGTGGAAAGAAGATCATCATCATGGATTTAGGCCCAACCATTGAAATCGAGGGTTGCCATGTGATAAAAAGAGTAACAAGTTCTACTACCATTAGTTTCACCAGAACTTTCCAAGTTTAAAATCAAGGACACAGGCTTCATCCCTCTTAAAAGGGATAAAAAGAGTTTCTGGTCCTAAACCACAGACCACAGATAAATCTTTGTCAACTAATTACTGAATGTGTTGCATAGGTTCCACTGGGTGGAGAGTAGATAAATCCATGAAACCCTGCAGCAGCGGTCAAAAAGCAATTTGAGTATATGTCCCACAGGGAGAAGGCCAGTGTTGTTATGGCCACCTATGAAAAAGCTATTGGCATATGTTGGATACATCAACACAACCTCTGGAACGGAATAAAGCAAGCTTTATTTATGGAGGCGGCCAGCAGCACGGTCCTCAAACTGGTAACGTGGAAACCCCGGTGCTCTGAGGTTGTTGCTGTGTGTTGCTGTGTGTTAGTTCTCAATGACAGACCTACGGGGAGGTAGTGATGGTAGGGTGACACAAACCCATGTACATTTTAAAAATCATTTAATTTAGGATTTGGAATATATCAAGTGACTTTCTTAGCAGAGTATTTTAGATTCAACTGTGTCCCCCAACAAAGGTAATGTTGAAGTTCTAACACCCAGTACCCTCAGAATGCGACTTTATTTGGACAGAGGGTCTTTAAAGAGGTATTCAATTGATAGTAAGGTATTAGGGTGAGCCCCAATCTAATATGATTGTATCTAAAATTCGGGGGTCAGGGGGCGGCATTTGGGCCCTGAGACAGCCGAGAACACAGACAGAATGCCATGTGAAGATAAAGGCAGAGATCAGAGTCATGTATCTATGATCCGTGGAACACTCAAGACTGCTAGCAAGCCACCAGGAGCTAGGTCACAGGCATGGAGCAGATTATCCGTCACAACCCTCAAAAGGGCCAACCCTGCTGACACCTTGATCTTGAACTTCTAGCCCCCAGAACTGTGAAGCACTACATTTCTGTGGTTTAACCACACAGTTTTCAGTACTTTGTTATGGCAGTCCCAGCAAACTTACACATGGAGCTGGAGGGAAATCATCTGAGCTTCCCCTTTCCCAATTCTAATTAATTTATATTAAAAAGTATTTTCACTTTCTAAAAACAAATTAACTTTCTGAAGGTAAAACATGCTAGGTTTATGAATTCAAAGGTGGCACTCTCCATACCAGTCTATCTAATTGATAAGCTGCCTGTATTGATTGGTTCTCAATTTCATAATTCCTTGGACTGGCAGATCATGATGTGTGGGCTCACCCACAGCAAGCCCGCAGACTACTGGAGTTTTAAGGAATGGCTCATAAGCCTAACCCATCCACTGCTCTTCTATTACCCACGGAAAGTAGCATTCACTCAAGTAGGACTCACATGCATCCCTGTGCCCGCCCCAGCCCCTGCCATATGCACGGTTCTTACATGTACACTTTCAAGATGAGGTCGTCCTTTGTCTCTCCTGCTAGCAGGTCAGCGATGCTAAGGACCGCACAGCCAAAGGGTCGCCGGTACTGAACACTGCAGGCGTTCTTTTTCTCTCCTGCTCCCATTCGACCTGCCCAGTTAAAGAGCAAACGCAACCCATGGAGCCATTTGATTAGAGGCTTCTTAAATAGAGACACAGACAGGTACAAGATAGGCCATATGAAACATAACTGGATGATGGAGAAGACATGGGTTGGGGGGTAGCAGAAGATGTTGCTTTAGTGATGGACTCTTCTCTCTAACTCCCTAACTGTGTGACCTTGGGTAAGAAACTTAAACTCTGGACATCAGCTGCCATCTGTAGAACACAAAGATTAGGACTGATCCCATGTTTAGGAACCCCTGCCTCTGGAAAGCTCTCCTAGGCATCCCAGGATGCTCATGTCATTAAAAGCAGTAATGATGCCTATTTCATTTTCTCTGTTTTAAAAAAATTCCATGTTCAAAAAAAAATCATTTAAAAATGTTCACCTTCAAAAGGAAAAAGTTTGAGATTGTCTGAAGTATAGCAAGAAAGCACAGGTGACCCAAGGAGTATGCTTCTGCCTTAGCGCTCAGGCTGTTTATAACTTGGTCGTTCACTGAAAACGCCCGGGATGGTTTTGAGTATTATAAAGTTTTAACTTGTTTAAATTGTCATATATTTTAAAATATGATATTGATATACTGTTTTATTATTAAATTTATTATTTATTATTGGTATTTAATTATCAATGGATTATTCTGAAGACAAAAAGCACGAAGTACACCAAAGTTGAAATATAACAAGTTAATGTGGGGAAAAATAATGAAAAAAATCTGCAAATTTGTCTCCAGATGCTTATCAACAAATCGATAAACTGTTTTCATCTGAGCAAAAGTCTCCTATGGCACATCAAGATGTCCCCGGCAGTTGCCAAATTCAATGTTAAATAGAAAAAAAAGGGATAGCAATATCCAATTTGGCTTTTACTCCTTAGTAATAAAGGAAAAATACCTCTGCAATATGTCACTTTCAAAAAAATGCTTATAAATAGCAGCCTGAAAGCCTCTTATTTTATCAGTTAGAATCAACACTTTTTTTAAATGTCCAAAATAAGTCAGTTGCTTTTAGATGTACAAAATGGTAAAAATTCATAATATCAGGTTTTCATGACCTGATGCTATATATGTGGCTAAATTTCAATCTACATAATTTTACTATATATTCTGCCTACAAAGTGAACACTTTATGTCATATTAGAATTTAATTAACAACCAATCCTCTTTTTACTTATAGAATTGATTTAAACAAATTTAAAACCTTGGTCGCTTGTTAAATGGAAAAAAAGGCCCCGTTTATCTTTATTTTGAACATTATTACAGAATGTACTAGAATGAAATATATACTTCAGTCCTTATCAATATCATGATGTTAAAATATAATTGTCTCCTCTTAATCATTTCCTTGTAAATGCAAGACCACAAAGACAAAGTGATTAGAAGATTTCTGAGTGGAACACTTCAAAGTTATTTAACATGGGAAAAGAAGTTCATTAGTAAAAAAAAAAAAAGAAAGAAAGAAAGAAAGAAAGAAAGAAAGAAAGAAAGAAAGAAAGAAAGAAAGAAAGAAAGAAAGAAAGAAAGAAAGAAAGAAACTTAGAAACCGTGAACAAAATCCTAAATCCTTTGCTAGCTCTAAGTTTCTACAATTTATACAAAAGCATGGCACATATATCAGGGTTTTTTTTTTTCTTCTTCTTTTTAGACATCCCCTTGAGCTAGAACTGCACTAAAAAAAAAATTGTGAAGGAGAGATTGGCAAAATAAGGGTGATGGGAGAAGTGTTTTCTCAACCACCTGAGAAGACTCTCCATTGAGGACTCTGTCCCTCTCTCTCTGACTGCTGGGAAGCTGAACTCTGAAACCTCCACATGTCCTCAAACATGCAAGTTTAAGTTTTCTTTCCTGGCTCTGTGGTTACCATGGCTTTGGTCTAATTATAATACTGAAAAGACAATATGATGCCAGCCCTGGAGTTTCCAACTCTAGGATTAATAAGAATTCGCAGTTTGGTCAGATTTCTAGGAATGTTCTCTTACGAGGAAGGAAGGTAGGAGGAATGTGGGAAGGTCAAAATATGGAGCAACCATCCAAAAGACAAAAGGGAGGCACAAAAGTTGAAAGAACTTAATAACTGGGGTGGGAAGGAAGATATAAAACTATTAATGTCTCTTTTTTTTTCCCTCCTTATCTTTCCAAAGATCTGGGCTTAAATTCCCAGAAGCGAGGTGCTATTATTGTTCTTGCTTTCTGCAGCCAGTGAAGGTCAGTGTGCCCTTTTCTTATTAAAACAGGTACAAGGGACAGTCTATAAAAAGTAGGAGAAGTATCTATCTCTAATAGACAACGATCTTCTTTGATCCCTTTGATCTCACTGCATCTGTGGAGCTGGGAGACTAAGTCTTAACTTTTCTTAGAGAGTCTTACTTGAATCTCATTTCTCCTTAATCTCAAAAGGTTGAACCAGCACATGTTTTTTGCAAGTATTTGTTGCAATAATTCCAGAGAGGTATTCATTTGACAAAAACTGGGATGGGGGTGGGGAGATAATTTCTGATTCAACATTTATTCTGATGACTTAATGACTACAAAAGCCTTAATAAAAAATATAATCATGACTCATAAGCTATATATCTGAATGGCCACTCTGTGATGGGTAATACTACTGAGGTGGCTTCGCTGGCAATAATGCTGTGAGTGAAAGCCACAGGCCAGGCGAGCACATACTCACTCTGTTGCATGTTTTTCTACCACCCCAAACCCATAGATGTCTCTGCAAAGTTCTGAAAGCAAAAGTGGTTTAGTTTTTCTCTCCATGCTATAGGAGATTATATTAAAATTTTGGCAATGTTTACATGTAGATATCTAAAGCCACATTTTACTTTAGCAACTGATATTACAAATTTGAATTAAAAATACAAACACACAGAGAATTACATTACAAACTGCTCCCCTGCCATCCTGAGAATGGATAGAGGCTTTATCTTATAAGGGAAGAGTAACATGGGTTCCTACTTTTCCAACGTTTTAAAGGATTCCAATTTTTTTCTCATATATACTCATTTATAGAAAGAAAAATTAAAACAAAACCAAACACAGTTTATTTTTTAAATTTCTACTGTCCCTCATATATAAAAATAGCATAAAATGAAATTGGGCCTTCAGAACAGATTTTTATGAGAAAAAAAATAAATAGAAAATCTGTGTTGGAATGAAAGCATGTTTTATAGGCTCTCTCAATGCACGATGTAGTTATCATGTCCATAAAATAAAAGCCTATAAAAACAAAGATCTCTTTGCAGGATTGCATACCAAAATATTATTCTCCTGCAGAAGTATTCCTGTGCAAGTAATGTAGCATTGGTAGTGAAGAAGTGAAAACAAATTCCTAATATCAACTGGTTAGCCTTAATGGAAAAATTGTACAAGCTACATCATTCCTCATTGTACCTATTTCCTGTGCTGTAAAATGCCTGCTTTTAGAGGCATTTTATGTGTAAAAATGAGGGAACATATTCTGGCTCCATTGAGCAAGTTCATCTCATAGAACATTAAAGTGTGCTCTGCAAGATGTTAATAAATACTATATTATATAAATGCTTTCATGGTCAAATTAAATTTGGGGAAAACTGAGGTCAACAAAGTTAGAGAGGCATATTTATCTTCTCTTGTAGGACTTGTCAGACCCTTTAATAAACTGATAACATTATACAAGTTTTAAAAAATACACAGTATTCAGTGTTTCATAACCCTTTCCTTGTAGCACCTTCTGTAATAATGGTCTACAGCATTCTGCACTTTGGACAAAGCCAACTGACATAAAACTTTCATAAACCTGTAGAAAACTCAGCTCCTGAAAGTTTACTTTATGCTAACAGAAATTAGAATTTTAAAAGACAAACAAAAAATTTTTGAATCAAGTATGTTTAGGAAGACCAATAGAACGAAATGAAGCACAACAAACTTATCAATGACTTATATCACAAGAGACAAAAATCTATTTCTGGTGGGTGAGTAGGTCATCTGTGAAGTTGGGGAAAGCAGGGAACAATTTGCAACTTCTGTGATTCTTGGATTTAAATCTGGCTTTGACTTCTTTGTGATCCAGATAGCAAACAGACCAAAACCACACAGAGACCTCTCGCCACTTCTCCCGGTTACTTGCCCTACACGCTGACAAGCGCTGTACCTACCGATCCGGATAATGTGCACAGTGATGTAGATGTCCTTTCTTAGCTCGCTGCTACCCAAATCCTACCAAAAAAACAAAGTCTGGTTATTTTAGCATTTATAAGCAGCACTCAAAAGGCACATAACATTATTTTCACAAATAAAAGAAGAAAGATGGAGACGAAGATAGACATTCTTAATGAAATGTTTGTAGCAGAAGCCAATGATTCAAATCCTTTTGTAAAGATACCACTAAAATCAACTTTAGGTCCATTTATGTCAAGAAATACTTTAAAAAAAAATACCAGTGTCGATTCAATTTCTTACTCATTCCTTAAACATTTATTAAGCATATGTCACACACTAAACAGTGGTACCATGCTGAACCTTAATACTATTGTATTTTGGTAATAGTGTAACAGGATTAATAATATTTTAAAGCTGTGGTCCCCAACCCCCCCAGTACCAGTCCGTGGCCTGTTAGGGACCCAGTTGCAGAGCTCCACACACTGCCTCCCCACCCCCAATCCCTGCCCCATCTGTGGAAAAACTGTCTTCCATGAAACTTAGGAAGTGAGGAAAGGGGAGCAGCAAGAGGTGAGTGGTAGGGGCTTCTCTGGTACCCAACCCTCATATCACCGCCTGAGCTCCTCCTCCCCACCACCATCTGAGGAAAAGTTGTCTTCCATGAAACCGGTCCCTGGTGCCAAAAAGGTTGGGGACCACTGCTGTAAAGGAATTAAACTAACCATGTATGGTGGTATTCAGAATTCTGGGCACTAATGTAATTTTTTGTTATTTATATGAAGTTTAAGTAAATTCACTATATTCTCTCACAATAATTTGTTTCTCCTAAATAATATGAACCATAATGAGATGAATCTGCCTCACAGATAAAACAAGATCTACTTACCACAAAGAGAGAACAATGACGTTCTGGTTTATCTGGGGCTTTAGGAAGCCCGTTTCTATTCAGCCTCAAGAAAAATCTCTCGCTACAAGAGAAAAAACGTTTATCAATTTGAAAATTACTTAATATTCAGAGTTTTATCACTTTTCTTACTACTCTTCATCCTAACAGGTAAGCTCAACATTTATTAGGTCATTCATTTAACATCAAAATTGCATGTATTAATTAGGAGAGTTCCAATGACAACAAACATAAAACTGGCAAAGCAGCAACTGTAAAAGCAGAAAACAAATATATATGCAAACAAAAATTAACTTTTGAAAGAATAGGTTTCCATATCAGGTTCCATATAGGTTCCATATAGGTTTCTACAATATCACTGTTATTAATTCAAAAAGTAGAAACAAATGCACTAAATGAGAAAATACAGCCTAACATGCTTCCTGTGTTTGTATCTAAGTAGATTTTTTTTCATGTTTTATGTCATATTATTTAACATTATGGACATTATTCTAAGTGTTATCTATTAGAAGGCTTCATATTTTATATTCTTACAAGTCTATAATCCAAAACACAGAGGTTCCAAGAAATGAAACTTGAATTTTCTTTGGTCTCCAAAGGAACTGAAGATCCCTAACTCCCCACCAGATTTGCATTTGAAAATACGGTGTCATCCAGATTTAATGCAAACACAAATGATGCTATTGCTCACCCACTAATTCAAGGCAATACATACTTACAGACACCATTTAGATCCACGGTAATGTGTGACACTATTTATGTTCAAAAAATAAATGAAATGAATATTGGCCCAAGAAAATTAATCTACCAGCTACCATGAGTTTCAAATTCTAAATGAATTTTGATATCCTGTTGCCTATGATAGAATCAACTGGCTGGCTATCTCAGGCAGAAAACACACAACCACCATCTACAGAATGTGAAATCATCACGTGATATGGCCTTGGTCAGCATAGCTTCAGCCCAGGAACCAAGCAGGAAAGCAGACATTAGTAAAAGGCTCAGAACCTACCAAGTCTCTGTGTGATTTATCACTAGATCCTTGCCTTAAATAATGGCTCTGTCATCCAATACATACAAGGGGAGAAATTAGAACCATAAACAGATCTCTAAGGAAGCATATGGATTTGAATTGATTGCTGTTTTGGAATATTTTTATTCTCTTTTGTGATCTAAATCTAGATAGATATGTTTAACAGATTCAACTTCCTGGTTTACCTCATCTTTTTCTTATATTATGCCCTTTTCTGATCTCTCATGAGAAAGAGCAACCAATACACATTTTTATGGGGCCATTTCTACTCTTATTACCTACGTTTTTTTCCAGAGAGCAGATGGCTGGTAAGGCATGAATGAAGAGAATATAAATTGCTGCAAGGATCCTCAGCTGAAGCTAAAGTTCCCATGTGATACTATTCTGAATTGGAGGCTGGGGATGACAGCCACAACTGAAGATGCAGAGATAAATTAATCTTATTCAACTGTCATTTACTAGAATTCAAGGAAAAGGTCTGTAAGCTCTCATCACAGGAAAAGAAAATTTACAATTATTTCAAATTCATGATATGAAAAAAAAGAAAAAGTGTAAAAATTCATCTTGGGATAAAGGACTTACACTATAAATAATCATATTATTAGGTAATATTTTTTTTTGAGAATTCATCATTTGATAGGTGCTCTACAAAAGCCTTTACATGAATCAATTCGTTTAATCCTTACCATGCCCTTAGGAAGTAGGTACTACTACGGCACACATTTTATAGATGGGAAAACAGAGAAATAGTAAATAGTTTTGCCCAAGGTCACAGAGCTAGTGTGTGGCTGAGTAGTGATTCTATCCAATGTATTAATTCAAAAACCTAGCTATAAGGTTTACCCCTCCCCTGCTCTATAGAAATACAAAGCAATTGTTTCCAGAACATTGAAATAAAGAAGTCATCGCCTGCCTGGGTCACCCACATGGCAAAGTCAAGCCTGGTCCCAAGAGTTCAAGGTAATGTTCTCCATACCCTTCCCGTGCTAACAGAAAGGAAAGAAGTAGGAATCTTGATTTAGAGGCTTTCAAAGTGGTCCTTGGTTTGAAATTGTTCTGATGTAGTTTTTTCAATGAAACATGCTTGAGAATCAAAATGACTTGAGAAATAAATTATCTTACTAAAGAAATGCAAAACTCCAAAAAGATGTAAGATGTGAGAACTTGGTTTTAGTTAAAACTGGTAAGGTTTAAGAGTGGTATTTAGTTTGCTTCTTAGTAATCAATCACCTACTAACATATAATAATTATTGGTTATATTTTAGCACAAAACACAAGCAATGTGAGCATTTTCCCCTCTCCTGTATCATGAACACTATGGCTCTCTCTGGTTTATATTTTTTGAGATACACATATGTTTGAAGCTCCTCATTATCTCTATTGAAACATTTGAAGCAAACATCACATTATCTTTTGGCAGGTCGGTCTAAAACAACAAATACCAATAACATTAATACACAAAAGTCAATGGGGCTTTTTCAATAGCAAAACCTTAACTTTAATACTATTATAAAATACTATTCCATATCTGCATGTTTCATCAATATTCTGGTAAAAAAGTATTTCCTAAAGAATTCTATTTCAGAAAGATCCCTTTTGCTCTGTCACTATTTTAATTTCACTAGTCTAGACAGAATCCTGATTATGCAAGTATTATACTGTATCATATCCCATTTCAGAAAGAGTATCAATATGCAGGAAACCAATGACATGTCTCTCAGCTTAAGCATTCCTTAAGAAGGAGATAAAAATAGACTGAAGACGGGTACTATGGAGAAATAAGTCATGTGCATTTTTTTTAACAGACTTCTTTTAAAAGGAAAAAGGGAAAAAAGGAAATCCTCTGTGGCCAATTTTTTAGGAACTCTTTTTATTCATTTAGTGACATGCTGTTGTTGTACAAACTCAGCCAATTACTCTTCAGATTTGGTATTACAACCACTATTTAATCAGCAAATGGTTTGGGGCAAGCAAAGGAAAAAAAAGACCTAGAACAACACATTTCAGAATCTTCGGATTATATTAATAATTATTAATTATTACCCACACTCTAACAAGTTTGCAGGATACCAGAATATATGCCTTCCAGGCCAGGAGGGAAACTGAATAAGTCAATGATAATTCATTCTGGTGCTGTCTAAAATTCTCGAAACTATCTCATGTGAACTTTTGTATACCACATAGAAATATATTTTTGACATTCTGTTCTAAGTCCATTCTTTTTTATTTTAAAAATTTTTAATTATTTTATTTATTTATTTATTTATTTATTTACTTACTTACTTACTTTAGAGACAAGGTCTTGCTCTCTCGCCCAGGCTGAAGTGAAGTAGTGAAGTGGCATGATCATACCTCACTGTAAACTTCAACTCCTGGGCTCAAGCAATCATCCTAGCTCAGCCCCTTGGAGTAGCTGGGACTACTAATGGGACTACTACATGCCACCACACCTGGCTAATTAAAAAAAAATTTTTTTTATAGAGAGGGGGTCTCACTATGTTGCCCAGGCTGGTCTTGAACTCCTGGCCTCCAGTGATCCTCCCACCTTGGCTTCCCAAAGTGCTGGGATTACAAATGTGAGCCACTATGCCTAGCCCTTTGTCTGCTCTATTGTAACTCTAATCGGATGGCAAAACTAATTTTTGTAAACTTAAATATTTTCGTATTACAAGATGTGCATACCTCCATTACATCATTTACACTTTTTTCCTAATCATGGGGTTTGTATGTTTCTTTCCTTTTACATTGTAAGCAACTTGAATACAGGCCCATGACTATTAACCTTTACATCTTCAGCTTCTAGTCAATATTTGGTATTCCTTGATGTTTTATAAGACTAAACAAATACGATCTTTTAAGACAAAATATAGCACATCCAAAGAACTAGAAAGGTTTAATTCTCTCCCAACTTCCCTTGCTCCTCCATAATGTCCTTTACTTTATAGTAGGGAAATATATGAGTCTCCAAAGAGATACTTCCATCAACGGTGCCTCACTACCAGACATGACATTCACCTAATGAACTTCATGGCACCTCCAGATTCTAGGTCATGACATTTAATGCTGTCCTTATGCACATTTTATGGCTTTATTATATTCAACATATAATAATAAAAAATCTATAGTGCTTTAACATGTTTTCAAAGGAAGATACTGCCTTCCTTTTCTTAAAGAATAAATACTGAGATACGAGAATTGATATTATTATCAGCAGAGAAAAATCATTTGACTGCCATGTTCTGCTAAAGGAAATTTCACTGCAGGAGAAATTTAGTATCCACCTGCATTCTGTGTGTGAGTCATTATAAATCATGATACCATAAATCAACAATGACTAATTCTTTGGAAATAAAGAATAACAAATCACAATTATGTATTATTTATAACCTACCTTCTTCCAACAAGGATTGGAGGAAATCAAGATAATAAATAAGAATGTAAATAAGCAACTCTAGCATGGCCCTTGGAGATAAATAATAGAGGCAAACATGTAACCTGTGCCAGACCCTACAACTGATGCTTTTCATAGATCTTCTCATTTAATTCTTGCAACCACCCTATGAGGTAGAAACCACTGTCGTTCCCATCTGACACATGAGAAAGCTGGGTCTTGGAGATATCTGGTAAGCTGGCCAAAGTTGCATGGTCGGTCAAGGATGGAGCCAGGATTTTAAAATCCAGAGTTCAATTTGAGAGCCCTGGCTCTTAACCACAAGGCTACCCTGTCTTTGAAAGAACAAAACACCTCAAAAATAGACTAAGAAGAGCAAGACTATGTCACATGAACCAAGGGGTTTTTTTTAGTGTGAATATTCTCAATAAAATTTTAAGAAATAATTTTAAAATGTCTATGTGTAGTGGCCTGTATTCCCAGCTACTTGGGAGGCTGAGGCAGAAGGATCATTTGAGCTCAAAAATTCAAGTCCAACCTGGGCAATATAACGAGACCCCCACCGCTAAAAAAAACAATAAATAACAAACAAAAAACCTGCATGAAGCCAAAAGTAAAATATAAGCCATAACATATCAGGATTGAGGGAGTTTCTTCCCATGACTACCTGTTTATCCAAACTATGACATTCTGATATACTCAAAATGAAGGGCGTGTCTCCACAGCAGAGTCTGGAGGAAATGTCCTTACTGGTGACACAAGTATCAATAATATGGGAGGCACAGTGGGGTCTGAAGATCCTGGTGGCTTCTCTTTTTCTCAACAGGACGCTCCTGGGCTCTGTCCATCGTCCTAAGCCACTCAGAACAGGCCACCCTTTACTAGAAAGGCCAATGTCAAAGATTTTGATATTTTATATGAAATATAGTTTTATATTTCAAAGATTTTTATATTTTATATTTCATTTAGAGATTTTTAAGTCTCTCCGTATGGATTCCTGTTTATCACTTTCTGGCTCACCTCACATTCCGAGTATTGAGTCACCAGACAGTGATTCAACGCACATAAAGTTACACAACGTGTACTTTATCCAAAAACATATGACTCAGTAATATTTGGGGTTGAAACATGTTATATGAAAGACTGGGAAGCTGATCAATCTACAGTAAAGTACAAAATATATTTCTGAAATCATTTTTAACAGTTAAGTATCATTAAAATAGATTTATGGCCTCCCAAAGTAACAGTAACGAGAGAGAAAACATTTAGATGGTCATGTTCTGGTAAATAATAGGAAAAACAACTTAACTGTCATGTTCCTTAATACCCCTATGATATGGTTTGGGTGTTTGGTCTCTCCAAATCTCATGCTGAAATTTGATCCCCAGTGTTGAATGCGGGGCCTGGTGGGAGGTGGATCCCTCATGAACGGCTTGGTGCCCTCCCTGCAATAATGCATGGGTTCTTCTTTCATTACTAATAGTTGACTTGAGAACTGGTTGTTTAAAGGAGGCTTGTACCACCTTGTCCCTCTCTTGCACCTTCTCTCACCATGTGACACATCTGCTCCCCCTTCACCTTCCACCTTGATTGGAAGCTCCCTGAAGCCCTCACCAGAAGCAGATGCTGGCACCGTGTTTCTTGTACAGCCTGCAGAACTGTGAGCCAATAAACCTCTTTTCTTTATAAATCACCCAGCCTCGGGTATTTCCTTTATAGCAAGGTGAATGGATTAATACACCATTCAAATCAATTTTACAAACAAAACAAAATCGCAAGTGAAAAAGCAAAACCACTTGCTTTTTAAATTTAACCATGCTGTGTGCGAAGATGACAATAAATACCCCTGCTACCACGAGTAAGTACAAAGAGAGACACACTAGAAGCCAGGGAGGAAACAATGGGAGCAGGGAGCTGGATGAGGAACAATGAGAAGCGGTAAAGGGATGGTTCCACAGTGCTCACTCTGGAGCCTCTGCCTAAAAGGTAACAGAACACAAAGGTAAGCTCATCTGAATCACTTCTATTTCACTGCTTCTCCTGCATTTTCTCAAATGTTTTCTGGTTGACTAACAGTGTAAGATGCTTCCAACAATCTGTTATGGGAGACCAGAACATGCCACCACAAAATATGCCTCTCTGGCATAAGGATTGCTTAGCTAAAGGCAATTAAGAAGTATATGCAGGAAATCTCTGTGCCCTCCCTTAATCGTCTAAATGCAAGACATAGAATTATAAAGACAAAAGGTATCCTGCTCCCTCTTTTACCAGGGAGAACAAAAGTTAACCATAGAAGACAACTTTAAACCCTTATGGGCCTGGAGATGGCACCAGAGGTATCTACATTAACATCCTTCACCAACCGGCCTTTGTCTGCCACTTCTTTGCCTTCCCACAAGTTGCTGCCCTGGAGACTCAAAGTCCTTTTCCTTTGTCTTGTCACTTAACAAAAAATTTCCTGTTCTTTCTTGAAGATGCTATATAAGCTGGAATTCAAAGCCACCTATTTGACAATTACTTATTCTCTAAGTATATACCATGTATATGTGAAACATACATGTTTATAAACTTCTGTTTTATTCTTCTCTTTTCAATTTGTCTTTTGTTATAGGGGTCCATTCCAACTAAGAATTTATAAAGGTTGAAGAAAAATTATTTTTCTTCCCCAACACTATGAAGAGAGCAGTTACCGTGTGCTTTTCCTGGAATGAGTGGCAAAGGACAACTCAAAATGGAAAAGCTCCAGCAGCACTACAAATTGCTCCTGGCAATTGTTCATTCCAGGCAAGAGTCTTTGGGGAGCAGAGGGAAGGTGTGCTGGTAGCCCTGGAGTGGCCAGTGGACCAAAGGCGCTGGTGCCCACGTGGCAGAGATGAAGGATGAAGTGGCACTGTATGTGAAGGGAATGATCAGCGGTAAAGACAAGGTACCCCTGGCCCTCTCAGCCAGCAGCTCCCAGCCTGTCTGTGTACAACCTTCTCCTAAGAGTTTTATAAAACCCAGGCTCCACCCTGGAAATCCTGACTTACTAGGTCACAATGGACCTAGAAGCTTCCTGCATGTTTAAAAGCCCAGCCATGACAAAGGACCAGTGTTTGACCTCAAAGCCCAGGTCCTAACTAGTCAGGATTACTGATTATCTTTTACAACAGTCATATATACCAGAAAACAGGCAATGTATGCCTGGGATCTTAGGATTAAAGACTTTTTCCCCTTTTTCTGCCATCCACATGGACCGACACAAATAACAGAATTTTTCCTTGGCAATAAATGAAAGCAACTCCTTAAGCAAGTCTTCCTAGATAAGACTATTTACGTGCTTTCTAATTTTAAACCTCAAGCAACATTAGGGTCATGAGCTCTCTTGATTAAAGGGAAATGGAAAGAGGAAGATCCCTGACACCATTGTTTCCACAGGAGTTTAAGAGGAGACAGATGATGTATTTTCTCTTTTTAATATTAATGTCCAAGCCCAGATTCACTTTACAAATATTTGAGTGTTGAGGCTTATATATATATAGGCAGAACGTCTTATGCTTACTCTTCTGGGAATTCACATAATTTGATCATTCAAACACTGTAACTTTGACATTTCATGAGAAAAGAATCACTGTGATCTATATAAGGTAATTATTTTGACCTTTCTAACAATGCCTCTTTGTTACGAAAGTATGTGTAATAAGAAATGTTGAAAGTAAAGTGAACCTGAGCTCTTTATAAGTACTCTGGGTTGAAGCATGCAGTTTCGTGAAAAGGCAAAAAAGCCTTAAATGAAAACAGAATAATAAAAATTCATGTAATTCAAGCTCTGTAAAAATAATAAGTATAATAAATCTTTCATGCATTTATTACCTCAAGAAGATGTTCTTTCTTAAAAAATGAAATTAAGTCAAAATCAAATTTCCCTTTCAACATTTTACTGATAGATTCTTTGTACTCATTACAACTTTAAAAAATGAAAACTATCTAAATCATCATTTAATACTACTTATTAATTACATGGCACATTCAATTATACTTTTTAAATCACAGATGCTTTTTTAACCAGAGAGCTACGAAGCCTCTGAACTGATAGGCAAATGTTAATGTGCATGAGACTAGGTATATTTATTTTCTGCTGCAGTCTATAGTTTATGTAAGTTTAAAGAATCTTTAGGCACTAAAAAGGTTAGGAACCATTGCTTTAGACACCAGAAGTACTTCTGTGAAATTAAAATTGCAATATAGGATACCATACGAAGGGACGGTATAGAAACTCTGACCTTAAAAATGTTTCTCGACTTAAAGTTTATTAATATTTTGAACATTAGCAGAATATAAGTTCCATGAAGGCAGGTGTTTTTCCCCCACTTTATTCACTGATGTGTCCCCAACAATGCCCAGATGAGTGTCAGCAACAATTGTTTGCCGAATGAATAAACAACAAACATTGGCAATTCCATAGGAATAGTGAAAAATTTATGATGCTTAATTGAAATAAAAATAAGATTCAGTCTCGTTAACTTGTAGTCCAAAATCTCTAAATGGAAATACTTAGGGGAAGATGTTATACATTTATCTGACCATTGTTATGTACTTTTACCATGACAGTGTTTGCAAATGATGCTCCCTAGAGACAGGTCTGAGAGCACAGTTCTGGTTAACACACTGTAACATGAAACATTTCTGATGCGCTCAACACTTTGAGTTCTCTCTCTTATTAATAAGCACATCCCCACTGGAGTAGAAGGATGAGAGCAAAGATTAAGACAATAATGGCATGATGTCTTAATGCTTTCCCTCAACAACAATGGAAGACTTTTAAGCTTCCTTTAACTGCATCAATCCCCACCCTGTGTCAAGCACTCTGCTAAGCACTGGGAACATAAAGATGATGAGAGGGTAAAGTCTATCTTTGGAAAAGGAACTAACAAAGGCCATATCATTAATAATTCCTTTGTCGATGTTGAATCATCTTACAATATAAATGGTGTCGAATACCAAAGAAGTCCTTTCAGGGTGGGTTGCTATGTGTGACCTTAGCTTACTCTGTAGGGAACTTAGGAAAACTAAATTATTCTGAATTCCCTACAGAGAGCTGACACAGGGTAGAGGAAGAAAGACAGAGATGACCAGAATTCTAGTGAAAAGAACATCAAACTTGCCATCTTTTAAAACCAAGAATGGGGCTAAAAGGGCCTTCTGGTCACCTTTTAAAATCCTGTACTATTTAAGTAAAAATACCTAAATAGGTACTTGGAGCTAAAGGAAAAGAGAAAGTCAATTCTGAGTTCATTAGCTCTTAAGTTTTTGGTTTTCTGCAACTTCAAATTTCTAGTCACTTACTATTTATAATAATGCAGTAATTTATAATTTCAAAAATATTAATATTTGGAATTGCCTGGGTCAGTTCTACTCTCAGTGTTCTAAGTATGAATAAAGCATTTGTTTGCTTGTTTTGTTTTAATTTAGATCGTCCTCTTGGCTGATTTCTTATTTCAAATCTCTCCCATTAAAGGACATCATCACATCTCTAAAGCAATTATGTGGATTTTTATGGGACACAGAAGTGTGTCCAAAAGGGAAGTAAACCGCAGATCTGATTAACTCCACAGTGTCAACAACCCCAATTTTCATGCACCTGCTAGAATAATCCAATGATGGAGAAAAGGGAGGGTAGACAGCAGGAGTGCCTTTCAGCCAGAGGCCCAAGGGAAGGTCACCGTGGGTCACTGACAGGCAGACACCCACAGAGAAATCTGTGCCAGCATGTCTAGACACAGCAGGAAATGCTCTGGGCTGTATGGAATAGTTGATATTGCTATTAATACAATCCAAGGAGGGTCTCCGAATGCCTTCTCCATCTATTTTTACTCTCAAACAGAGTTGTACTCCCTGCACATCTGGCCTGTCAGTCTCTTTCCCTATATTGTTGTTTTGCTTTGGGGAGGTTACAACTTTGAATTTCCTTTAGCATAAAAAACTATAAAAACAGACCTATGCCCACTACCCTTCAACATTCAAAACAATAAATGCTAATTTATGTAAAAATATAGATGCTGAACTTGTGTGATCGGGCCATAATAAGTTGTAAATGATGTATGAAACAAGAAAAGCTAGCACAGTGCCCTAGTCTGGGACAAATAATGATTCTCCCTGATAGCTCCCTTCTGTAGGGAGCTCTAGAAAAATTTTAGCAGTAACTGAGTCTTTTCAAAAGAAGCACAGTTCTTTCATTTCCTTTTAAAAATGAAAAGGCTATTAGATCATATCAGTCTCTGAAGAGAGCTGCTGGAAGCTATGGTTGTAATTTCTTGGATTCTCATCATCGTAACACAGAATTCCCAATCTTCTCATTCCTTTCCACCTGTGATGTTTCAGTCTCTAACACTACACCGCCTGCATCGGATCCCTATTTCTGGAGCTCCCCCACCCCACAAAGCTAACTTGGGAGCCAGATTCACTACCAATTTCAGATGTCTCCCATTGGCATGGCCCTCCCTGCACTCAGCAATTCTGTTGTCCTTCACTAACTCGCTTCCTATTATACTTATTATTTTTTTTACACCCAGTATTTATTTAACATTTTATTTATTTTGAATTGACAGATGGAAATTATATGTATTTATCATGTGGAACATGTCATTTTGAAATATGTATACACTGTGGAATGGCTAAATCAAGCTAATTAACATTTGCTTTACCTCGTACACTAATTTTTTGTGATGAAAACATTTAAATCTATGCTTAGCAATTTTCAAGTATATAATACATTGTTATGAACTACAGTCACCATGTTGTACAACAGATCTCTTGGAGGCATTCCTCCTAACTAAAATTTTGTATCCTTTGACCACATTCCCAATCCCCTCCCCCAGCCTCTGAGGACCACTTTTCTACTCTTTATTTCTATGAGTTCAACTTTTTTATTATACTCCACATGTAAGTGAGATCATGCAGTATTTATCTTTCAGTACCTGGCTTATGTCATTTAACATAATGTCCTCCAGGTTCATCATGTTGTCACAGATGACAGGATTTCCTTCTTTAAGGCTGAATAGTATTTCATTGTGTGTGTGTGTGTATACATACACACACACATATATATACACACACTATATTTTCTTTATCCTTTCATCCATTGATGGACACTTAGGTTGAATCCACATCTTGGCTAGTGTGAATAGTGCTGCAGTTACCATGGGCGTGCAAGCATTTCTTGATATGCCAATTGATATGCCAATTGCATTTCCTTTGGATACACACCCAGTAGTGGGACTGCTGGATCTTGATCACTCTCTTGCTCAAAGTCCGCCTACCCTCCTCTTGCAACTCACTTTCAGTCCTAAATTCCTTTCTGGTCTCACTTTTGCTCTCCAATGGCAGTTGATCTTATTTTCCACTTTACTTACAAAAGATCAAGGCCACAAACCCCAAATCTCTTTATTTCATCTCAGCATTTTATGCCCACTTTACTGCCCTCACTTCCCACATTAATAAAAGAAGTGTCCTTCCTCTTTTTCAAAGTAGAGGCCTTCACTTGTGTCCTGAACCCCTTCTGCCATTTGCTCAGGATTCACCTCTGGATCTCAGCTGGGCTTTGTACTGCTGGCCCACAATGCACACTCCTGTGCACTGGCATAACGAGTGAATGAACAAGCAAATGGTTAGAGGTAATATGCCTTCTCTACTTTTTAATTTTTATTTTATTTTATTTCAGCATATTATGGGGATACAAATGTTAAGGTTACATATATTACCCTTGCCCCCCCCTCAAGTCAGAGCTTCAAGCGTGTCCATCCCCCAGATGGTACATAATATGCCTTCTTATAACTGGGATGTCCTCCCTTTTGGGAGGATAGACGTATACATATGTCGAGTTCCTAGGAAGGTGGTCCGTATATAGACACAGGACTCTGCGTAAGCATATAAGGTATTTTCTCTCACAGAATCTTTATTAATCTTCTAAACGCTGCCTACTTTGCTTTTTTATATGTGAGTCAAGCCTCATGCTTTAAAGGCAATATTGTTATAATGTATGTGTCACATGATACTGAATGTCCTAGACCATTAGGAAAACATTCCTCTTACGTTTTGTCAAATATTTTAACAAAAATATAACTGCCAGTTCATATAAGCCCAAGTAGACTGTTCTAGGCAGAAAAGAATTCAGACTATCCCATCGAGTGGCTAGTGATTAAACCAAACTAGTGTTCTTTAAAGAGATTGAAAAATATGTCTGCCCTCATTGCTTTATGACCTGTATTCAGAAAACATTAATAAATTTTAAGCAGGTAATTCATTACTGGTACACTCCATATGTTAGAAGTTAAACCAAGAGCTCATAAACCTGTCACAGGGAATCCACAACCATTAAATTTGTCATACTTTCTCCACCTATTCCTTTTTGCTTTCTCTTTCTCTTTTTTCATCCTATTGCTGAAGTAGTTTAAAGCAAATCATACCTCTGATTCCATTTTACATGTTTACTAACAGGTCTCTCTAAATCTTACATAACTATACTACCATATACCTAAAATTAAAAAAAAAAAACCATCAACAATCTCTTGGAAGATATGATTTCTTTAAGAATTCAAGAGCAACCACCACATTATCACTTCTGGTTATGTTAAAGTATATTTCCTGTATTGGCTTTTTTTTTTAAATCATCATCACTATACCTAAGATTTACTGACCAATTACCAGGTGGCAATCATTACAGTAAGAATTTAATCCGCAAGTAATCCCATGGGGAAAGTATTGTTATTATCCTCGCTCAGCAGATAAGTTAACAGCCCTAAGAGACTTGAAGGAACTTGCCAAAGCTGATGTACCTACTAAATGACAAAGCCAGAATTTGAACCCCAGCCATCTGACAACAGGATCTGGCCTCGCAAATGCTACATATAATGAGGCAAAAGATACAGGAAGGTATGTGTCTTGAGGTTGGACAGATATTCATTCATATATATTTCAGAGTTCAGTCGGAATCCATGTAAAAAAAATCTGTGCCTCACCAATTGTATTCGCTACCTATCTTTTCTTTAAATGATAAAATGATACACTGAATAGAAGGTAATAGTAGGAAACATAAAATTTATATAGAAATAAGGCATTTCAAAGAAATGGAGTGTTAACTGTATGATGGCAAAAAAAATACCTAATATCAGAAAAGTATGTGAATAAGTTACCAGCAAAAAGTAAACCTCAACTGTATTCAACCACTAGGATGAGACTCTTTTTTTTTTTTTTTTCCAGACAGAGTCTCACTGTGTTGCCCGGGCTAGAGTGCCGTGGCATCAGCCGAGCTCACAGCAACCTCAAACTCCTAGGCTCAAGGGATCCTCCTGCCTCAGCCTCCCAAGTAGCTGGGACTACAGGCACTTGCAACCATGCCGGCTAATTTTTTTCCATTTTTAGTTTCCTGGCTAATTTTTTTTTTTCTATTTTTTAGTAGAGATGGGGTCTCACTCTTGCTCAGGCTGGTCTCAAACTCCTGATTTCAAGCGATCCTTTGGGCTCGACCTCCCAGAGTGCTGGGATTACAGGCATGAGCCGCTGCACCTGGCCTAGGATGACACTTTTTGTATTTAATCCTTAGGATGAGACTTTTTCCACAAGTACTATCCTTTTGCTGTTTCCTCAAATTAAAGCCAGTGCCAGCAGCTTGCATGCATGGGCAGCCCCATACTAAAATGAGTACCAACTGGAGCCACTCAGGTCCTATTAAATATACTCTCTGATGAGAATGAAATACAGTAACAGATTAGTCCCAAGACAAATTTACAACTTTAATTAACGAAGCCTTAAAATACATTGGTAAACAAAGTAATGAAAGTTGTAAGGGAGGCAGTCAACCACTGAACTGTGTCATTTGCACTGGTCCCTATAATTTGCAGTTTATTGTAGATTAGTTGACACATATCAACACAGGAAAGAAAAGAATTAATATATACATCCGTATCTGCACAGCCTATGGAAAGAATAAACACTATGACTATTCCTACCACCATATAATACAACAGGCAATTTTAAATGCAAGCTAAAGGAGACACGGTAGCATATAATGCTAAGCAGTTTGGTTTCTTTATTTAACACAAACTCATATTCCCAAACCTATATGTTAGTTTAGGTACATGCACTCCCTTCTCTTTCTTCCTTGCTCTGGCTCATAGCTAATCTCCTCAGCAGCAAACAAAGTCTGTTTCCTGAGGTCTCCTAATGGGCCTTGATCCATCAATGGTTTCCCCTCTCCCTCATTACTGGATCCTTCCTGTCAATTCTTAACAGGTCAAGTCTCTCCCACTCTAGTTTCTTAAGAAAACAAACCCTCCAAGGACCCCTTACTACACACTGGAGAGTAAAAATTGGCTAAGAAAAAAGAAAAGCATAGTTAATGAGAACAGGTGTAGAACAGTGATTTAGAATACAGATTCCTGTGTAGATGGTCATATTAAAATACCAGCGCCACCATGTATCAGCTGTATGACCCTGGGCAAGTTATTAATCACTCTGTGCCTCAGTTTCCCCACCTATAAAAATGGGAATATTAGTAGTGCCTACCTCATACAGTGTCAGAAGGAATAAGTTAATATTTTTTAAAGAGCTTAGAATATTAACTGGCACATAGTAAGCATTGCATAAGTGTTTGTTAAAAGAATGCAATAAAATAAAATTACAGATGATAGGCAGAGAATTTATTTTCTGTTTTTCCCAGCTACACCCTTGTGGAATGAGGAAATCATAAGCTTTCAACCAGATAAATACTCTCTAAAAATATTTTAGAGAGTATAATACAGCAAATTCTTTTTTTTTTTTTTTTTACTAATAATTATCTTTCAAAAAATTGTGTTAAGACTGTACAAAACTCAAAGTGTGTTACTTTTGCTGATCCAATGTACTGTGCCTTCATGGGACTCTGGCTGGTGCCTGTCACATGAACAACAGAGGAAGGTAAACTGGAAAAGCAGCCTAGGGTGGGGGGACATGAACAGGATGCTGTCAGAATGTGCCGGAATCTTTACCGACAGTCTCAGCGAGCCTGTAACACACATCAGAGGCCTAACATTTTGGCCCACCTTCAGGCAGATTCGGTAATTGTTTTGAGATAAGTTAATGGGCTTTCTAAAGATGGGAAAGCTTCAGTGGCAATTTAAGTTTTTATCAGGAAATGTTCCCTTCCTGGTACTGAGGAGATATTATGTGCTTCACAATTTTACTGAGCTAGAAAGGGAGTATTTTCACATGTTGGCTCCTTTTAGTATTTGACACCTCTAACTACTGAATCTAAGATTGTGATCACTAGCATATAGTAAGAGCTGATGCTACTTTGCTATTCTTAAAGTATTTTGAAAAGGACACAATTTCAAAGACCAATTTTTATAGCATGGAATATCTCTGAGGCCCTATATTAGTTCCAGTATTATCATTGTCAATAATTCATGACAATTTATCATTAAGACTATCGGTCTCTAAAGCTCTAATTCTGGCCAATAAAATCCTGTTCGGAGACAGACATTTGCAAATACGGAAGCCCCGAAGGAGCAACTCTGGTCAGGGTGCTGGTGTCGAGGGTGAGAGGCCAGGCTTTGGCTGGACCGCTGGCTTTGCAGCTCTGTTTCTCCTTGTGCCGCTGACGTGAGCTCAGGCCCCTCGCCTGACCTCTCTCTGTCTCGGCTTCCTCGCCTACATAATTGGTGCTAATCACAATATATTTAAAGCACTCAGAAAAAAGCCTGGCAGATGTTTAGTGCTCAATGAATGCTGGCTGTTTGCTTCTTAAAAAAGGAATATTAAAAACACAAAAAAGTCCTAACGGGTTGTCTGTCTTGTGAGAGGAATAAACATACTCCTTTCCCAATCACTCCTCTACAGGTTTTTCACATGTCGGCCCTTCCACCTGGACCTGGACCAGGTAACACCCTGTGATCAATGGTCAAGATTGTACTTTATTTTCTATAAATTACAGCGCTAATGATTCTATTTAACAATAGAAGCATTCACTTTACTCTTTTTCCCCCTGATTCTCATTGTTTGCAATTAGACTATAAACTCTCAAAAAGAAGTAAATCGAATGACAAAGAAATTATAAGGAATTTAAGAGAAAGAGGGAAGCTATAGCTGAAATATTACTTATAAGACATCACCCAGCCACAATATATGGAATCTTATTTGGATTTTGATTTGAACAATTGTTTAAAAAAAATAATATAAGTCAATGGAGGGAATGTGAATACTATGGGAAATAGATATTTGATGATATTAAAGAAATACTAATTTTTTGGGTGATAATTTCTTCATAGTTCCCTTTTTTACGTCTGAAAATGATATGAGGTCAACAATGTGCCTAAAAATAATCCGAGGGCAAAGAGGACGACTGGAAAGGGACGTGGTTAAAACAAGATGATCAGTCCTGGGTAGACAGTTGTTGAAGCTGAAGGTGGGTGCATGAGAGTCCCTGACAATATTCTACTTTTTTAACATGTCTGAAACGCTGTAAAATAGAAAGTTAAAAAAAGGAATACATGATGATTTTAAAACATCCATAAAGAAGTAAAAACATAACAGTAACTTAAAATCACATCTTACATTTGTAATACTTTTTTTATGAAAATATGCAAACACTGCATACTCATTAGCTATGCCAGGGGGAATGAGGGAAACAAGAATTGTTACCGGTTCCAAGACGAAGGAAAAACTAGAAGTAGGGCTTCTGTGTCACCGTCACCTGCAGAGACAAGAGTCAAGCCCAGTCTTTAGATCTGTGCATCCTATGGCCTCTTCACACGGGGACGGTGACACTGCCCTATGTTACTGGCAGTTTGAACCAAATCCACTCATGACGAGGTTTTGTACACTCCCTAAAAGAAAACAATCTCTGTGCTGCCTAAAGCCTCAGAAGAGTCAAGAAAACAAACCTGAGATTGTTCCGAACATCCAGTAAACATATATTGTGATTCTCATTCACTCTTTTGCTAATCACCTTCACGGTGATTATGAGTTTGAGAGGTGAGAGCCACAGATGGCTGAATGCAGAGGGTAGAAGCAGGGGATAGGGATTCAGACTTGATTTCTCCCGGGGTCATTACAGATCAGGTGGGATACTGGAGGAGAGAGGAAGAGGGAAGAGGGCAGAACCAGGGGCGGGGGGTGAAGAGAAAGAGGGGGAGGGAAAGGGGGAGAGGAGAGGGAGGGAGGCAGTCGTGGTAGCCCAGCCACAGTACAGACCAGGAAAATGACCCAGCTTCTCACTTGAACTTGGGGACCACAAAGACAGTATTTTGGTGGATCCTACACTCAAGATTATTTTCCTACTTTTGCCAAATAAATAGGAATAAAATAAGGAGAACTCTGGAGATCAATCTAGAATGTTTTAGAAAATTTGAAAATGTTTATAACATGACAAAACTCAGAAACAAGCTAGTATTCTAAATTAATACAACCCTACATTAATGCAATTTGAATATTAGTAGCAATGTGTCATCCTCAAATACTGAGCTTAACAGTAATAACCAAAAGAATGACCTCATTTCTCCCTTTTTCATTCTATAAGATTTGTTAAATTGTTAAAGAAACCATATATTATACAATGTTATAAAGATTTTGTTAACTAAACTACCCATAAACCAGACACACTTTAATATGTAAGCAGGTATTATCTCTAAATAATCTTTCACATTTCTAAAGTAACTGCTGAGTGGTAACTTGGATCCGTTTTTCATGCTTTTCACTTCCCATTTTAGTAGTGCTGATTTGTGAAGGGGAAAGGTCTTTTCACACACTGATTCATTTCCTCCAACAGTGCAGAAAGTAGATTTTGAAACTGTATTACCATTGTTATTTCCACACCTCATAAATTCTGTCCCTGTTGCACAAAAACACTACCTTCTAATTCTATGGACACAGTTCATGGTCAAGAGATAAAAAGTACACTTACTAGCAGATAATGATATAAATAGCAGATAATCATATAAATTAATTCGCCGAGGATTTATTGCTATAAATGCATTAAAAATAAAGTTCACATATATTTCCTAGAAAAAGAAAGCTATTTTACCAGAAAAGAACTATTCTAAGATTATTCTGTGTTTATAAAACAATATATGTAACTCAGTATTGCTTAAGGTGTTAACATCTATTTTCATAAGCATTCATTTTAAAGGAAAGTACAGTTGGGTCATTACATGTGATTTGCATGATTCAATTTTAATTCTCAATTTAAATGTAAAATTTTCAATTAAAAAGTTGTCATGCTTTGCACTTAACTTTAAAACAAAAGTCACTGTCATTTTTCTTTTCATGTATTTTGAAGACATATTTTTGGAAGTCAGATGTTTGGGACTAGTATGTCTTTTAAATAAAACTTAATATTTTAGATTATGAAGAAAAAACCATTTAAAACATAAAATCTCAACAGGAGTTGAGACTTTTGGATAACCATCCAAAACATCCACTACAAATCTTTTTTTAAATACTGAGAGCTTGTCATAAGGAATTGCAACAGGTAAGACACAGAGAAAGGAGAAAGAAAAGAAAAAAGTGAAAACTATCACTTCACAGCTCTGAAACTTCAATGGGAAGGATTCCGAGTATTTAGCTGTCTCTTGATACTATTTGATCCAGATTTGGTAAGAATAACATAATTGTTTACTGAACATTTGAAAGATACAGTGGTTGACCTTGATAAGCAAACCAACTTCAGACTCTGGAGAAACGATATCTTCCTTGCATTACCAATACAAAAGAACTAAAGCAAATAACAGACTTGACATCAATGCCATGCTTCCATTTAATATCAATTATTATGATCCCATAGCCCTTTTGAATTTTTCAGAGAACTTTGCATGCATCATCCCACCTAGCCTCAGGGAAATATACAGAAGACAGACAGCTTGGAAACTCAGAGCATCCAGGTGAGAAAATGCAGGCTGATTGAGTAAAAGTGTACAAGATCATACATCTTAAAGCTTGCCAATCGAAAATATCCCCCATTCTAACATTAACGGAACATAATTCAAGTCCTAGCTCCGTGTGCAGTTACCTGATGGGTCGATTCTCTTTACTGTCAAAGAGCGAGAAGATGACCTCCAGCTCCTCACCCAGGTTGGAACACATGAGGCTCTTCATCTGGACAAAGAGGTGGTGACAGCTGGCCTGGACTGGGGTGTCTTTCTTCCGATGGCGATGTTCCATCTGAATGACACCCCCAACAAAAACACAATCAGCATGGACTGAAGACAATAATAAAATCCAAAAACTAGCTAGCTAGGGCATGACTGTGATGTCCTATCTAATAAGTTTTTTCTGCTGTGAATTTGGCATCTAATTGGATGTTCAATTCCAAATTTTCTCCAACTTCTAAAATAAGAAACTATGAAGTTTATAGATCATCAAAGAATCTTGCTTTAAGAATTTTAAAAACCATTAATGTTAAAAATGGTAACAACTCACTGAGTAGATTCAGGAAGCAGAAAGTTCAAAGGATTCTTGCTCCTTTATTAACTCCCAAGACAACAAATTATTAGTCATGTTTTTTAAAAAAAAGCACACTAAATTATATTTAAATTATAACTTCTCATTTCTTATAATTAAATGTTCTTTTAGATTACACTAAATTGCAAAGTCGTAGTGGTTGTCTGAGACAGGCTGAGGCAAACAATATTCTATCCCAAGAGCAAGAAAATGTTCCTAACTTGCTGTGGTGCTGTAGGGAGACCTAGGGAAGCCGACAAGGTGTCTAAAGGTAGGAATAGCATCTATGTCTACCTCTCATCCTGTTCTCAATATAGCCAGTCAAGGCTACACGTGGGAAGCAAGACCAGAAATGAGAGTTCCTAAAGATTGAGGGAGGGAAGGAGCCACCCGTAAATCTAGAGGGGAGGAGAACGTGGGGACAATCATTCACGCAACAGGCATTTGTTAAGTATCTACTGTGTGCCAAGCGCTGGGAATGCAACTACTAAAAACAGAAACAGTCCACACCTTCATGGAGCTTATATCTACTATGGTGGGGAGGCAGGGAGCAGACATGAACACAACCGTCCTTACATAAAACTGCAACTGTGATGAATGGAGCAGAAGACCCAGATTCTGATGAGAGAAGGGAGGATTTGACTTGAATCTGGGCAGTCAGAGAAGGCTTCCTGGGAAAGTGACACCTTAGCTGAGAGCATAAGAAGGTACGGGAGTTACCTATGTAGGACAGGGCTCCTCAAACTGCTTGTAGTGAGGGACCAGATTGTGTCCCCCACTAATCCACTGCAGACTGATTCTTTCATAAAATGCAATAGGAATGCAATGGCAATGTCAACATGTTATAAAGGTTTCCAATCATTTACTTGCCAATTTTATACTTGGACCAGTTACTGACAGTTCATGGTCCAGCCAGTTCTTGGAACACACTTTTGAATAGCACTGATTCAGGATAAGAGTACAAGAAAAACACATAGAAAGGCCTCTGTATTAGCAGAACAGGTGCTAAGAATGTAGAGGATTATCGCTTTCATAACACAGACTCCTAAGGGAACCACCTCTTTTGTATCACTTGACAATTAAAAGAAACAGTTCAGGGTAAATTTTAACTCCATCATAAATGGAGACGTAGCCTTTGTTGGGAGTTAAGGTACATGACCTCATTTCTACATTAGCTTTTTTTTAAAGCTTCTAAGTAGAGTTCAATAAATACTGAATGACCAATTTTTGAAGCCAAATGCCATCTAAATTTACAGTTGTAAATGCAACAGCATAAAAATCACCAGAATTTGTTCATGCTTTTGACTTTTATTTTTTACTACTTGACAAGTAAAGGGTGAAAAATATATAGTTAACTAAATGCATCTATAATCACTGTGTACTCAATAGGTACATAGAGCACCTCTCCATAAAAATAGAGCATAAATACATTGTTTTTAAAAATAGGACTCGGCATTGTGGTACAGATTGGCCATAATTACCAGAGAAAAGTTCCTGGAGAAAAATATTCTAATTGTGGGGAAAAAAGTATAATTCTGCTTTGTTTTCTATGAAGGTTGCTCTATTTTATGTTTTTAAAATTCTTTTTGCTATGGAAAAGGAAGCACTATACAGTCATAAAACTACATCTCTTTAACAAAGCAGCTCTTTTTTCCCCTGGAATTGCTAACTTATTTACTTGAAAGTTCACTATATGTTTACTGAACAGGGTAACACAGCACAAGCTACTATGAAGAGATGAATGACTCCTAAAGGCCAGAGCTGGAGAAACAGATGTAAAAGCCTTGTGAAAACAACAGACCTTAGGAGGTATCTGCTCTTGACTTCAAACAGTGCGGAGTTCCCAGCATTCATCATGACACTCACTGAGAACTGAGGGAGAAGATTAGCTCCCTTATTCATACGAAGAATCCAATATGTCTAGATCAGTGGTTCTCAACCTTGGCTGCACTTTAGAGGCCCCAAGAGAGCTTTTAAAAAATACTTATGCCCAGGTCTTATCCCAGAACAATTAAATTAGAATTTCAAGGGGATGGGGGTCCAGAAACTGGTGGTTTTAAAAGCTCCCCAGGTGATCCTAATGGGCAATGAGGGTTGAGAATCCCTGATCATGATCATGTGCAGAGAGATGCTAATCACAGCACACTAAAAAATGTATTGTTGCATCTTCCAAATAGTTATTGCCTTGGAGCCTTTGGTCTTTGCATGTGTGCTGGTAATAAGCCTGCTTGAGTCTACCCTTGGCGCATGTGACATGGGCCCTCACGTCTGACACTCCCTCTCCCCTGCCATTCTTCAAGGTCTGGATGGCATTGAACCTAAGTAGGTTATGATGACTTGCTTGTCTCTTGGTAATTCACTACTTTGGGGAACTGTTAAAAGTATCTGTGAAAAAATTATTGCAATAACAAAATTTAAAAAGCAAGTTCACACTTCAAGAGCTATGATTGGGTATTTATAACACAAAGACAGAAATCCATCTTGAAATAATTTGTGGTTACAAATGGACCTACCAGTTACTCTAAATGTATTTACAGTGTGACAAGATCTTTGATTAGGAGAAACAGATTCATCCCCCAAATTTATTTAACTGACTTACGGTTTTAATCCTCATATAATGTATTCATTATTAGATGCATTGTCTACACCAGCAGTCCCCAACCTTTTTGGCACCAGGGACTGGTTTCATGGAAGACAATTTTTCCAAAGACCTGGAGTGTGGTGGGAGTGGGGGTGGGGTGGGTTTTGGGATGATTCAAGTGCATTACATTTATTGTGCTAACCTCTCTGCTAATGATAATCTGTATTTGCAGCCGCTCCCCAGCACCAGCATCACCGCCTCAGCTCCACCTTAGGTCATCAGGCATTAGATTCGCATAAGGAGTGCACAACCTAGATCCCTTGCGTGTGTACTGCAAGCAGTAACGTACCTGCTCCTATGAGAATCTAATGCCATTGCAGATCTGACAGGAGGTAGAGCTCAGGCGGTGATTTGAGCAATGGGAGTAGCTGGAAATACAGATGAAGGTTTGCGGGCTTGCCCCTGCTCACTTTCTGCTATGCAGCCCACTTCCTAACAGGCCACAAACCAGTACCAATTTGTGGCCCGGGGGTTGGGGACCACAGATCCACACCAGAGTTTTTCAACCTCAGTGCTACTGACAATCAGGCTGTATATTTCTTTGCTGTAGGGGCTGTTGCAGGCTTTGTAGGAGGTTGTTCGGCAGCTTTCCTTGGCCTCTACCTACCAGATGCCACTGTCACCTCTCTCTCCCAACTCCTGTTGTGACAATCAGAAATGTCCCCAGACAATGCCAAATGTCCCTGGGGCAGGGGGTGAAATTATCTCTGAGGATGACCATTTTCCATTTGAGAACCACTGGTACAAGGTAACATGATCTTATAAAACCACAAAAGGTTCCTAAAAACATATTCTACAGGCACAAATAACCAGAGAATAGGGCTAATAAGGTTCTCTTTATTTTTAGAAGATTTGAGATCTTGCCTTTGGCACTAAACCAAGCTTTCTGAGTGGACATATGTTAACACCGTAAGGTTTAGCACTTTTACTGTTTAGATGAACATAATTAGGTGAGAAAGATGTGCTAACTGGGCTATCAAAAACCTAAAGTAAGACTTTTTTTTTTCCTGTTGATGCAATATGAAATTAGTAAGATGAAAACACCTGTGTTTCAAATATGACACTAGCAAGAAAGAAGTAAAAGAAGAGAGGCAGCAACAATTAATGAAACATCCTCTCAGGTCATTTTACCTCTAAGCTGTGGTCTGTGCTCCCATGTGACAATACACTGCCAAACAATAATAACAAGGGATTGGTGATGGTGCCTCCTAACTCCCTGATGAAATCAATATAGTCAGTCACTTCCATGTTGCATGGAGAAAAAGACCAAGGCTTCAGACAATCTGACTATTACTAGGGCCCAGCTTACAAATGGGAACCTAAAAAGAGGCTGACTTCAAGAAGAAAACATGTCCTTCTGAAACTTATAATTATTTGGGTTTTTTCTTGGGCTATTGCCTTTGTTTTAGAAACAGTAACATGTAAACACTACTGAGGAGAAATTAAGATTTCATGTAAAATCACATTGTTTTATTTTCCTCATCTATAAAATAAAGACTCTGAGTTAGGATCTGAGTTCAAAATAATGAAATACCCACTGCTGTCTTTCCTACCAATGGCAGACATTACTAATCAATCAGAGCCTAGAGGAGATCCCAAAATCTTATCAACATTGCACTCCAGGCAGCCCCCACCAATAAATTGGAATGTTGAAAAAGGTGAAATCAATTTGTCGCCCTGTATATAAAGAACAGAGATAAAATTACATATACACAAAATTGAACTAGGGAAAATAAAACCCATTTGTACAGAACAATATTATCAAATATTTGACATCACCATCTAAATATGGGGTGTGGCCATGGTCTACCAAAGAAATATAAATGTGATTGTTGTGTGGAACTTCTAGGCAGGGTTGTTAACGTAGTTTTATCAACCAAGAGGAAACTTTCTCCTTCTTTCTACCTGCATTGCAGATGCACGCAATGGCTAGAACTTTTGCAGCTACATTGTACCTTGAGGTTTGCTTGATGATAGCAGTTATGACTACACAGGAGAAAGGTATGTGCTTGTATCCCTTTTTACACCATGAAACCACAAACTCAGAACTTCCTGCTTCTAGACTTGTATATTTTGAGAAATAAGTTTCCATCACGTCTAAGCTTCTACTACTTATTTCATTAAAAATCTAATCCTAAGATTTAGCATATGAGATACCATATGCTATCCATGATGCTATCCATACTATATTCTTTCCATGATGTCTCTCTGATGCAGATGAAATAAAGATGGGAAAGAAATGAGAGCTGACTGAATATTTAGGTGTTTTGCACGTATTATTGGAAAGGCATTTTATATGTTTCTTCTTTAACCTTCATAACAAATATGAAAAGAATTATTTCACCATTTAGTACATGAAGAAACTCAGGCTCTAAGAGATTAAGTAAGCTCAAGACCACAGAGCTGGTAAAGGGAAGAGCTGAATTGCAAACCCAGTTGTTTGGCACCACAGTCCATGGTCTTTTCATAATACCTCAATAACCCAGAATGACCTCAGAAACAATGACTAGGCACTTATTAAGTGCAAAGCACTGTACGAGATTACCTTTGAGCATAATAGAAGACTCAGTGTGCACCCTGAAGAAACTTAAAATTAAGTGATTATTTTAAAAGTGAGAAAAAAATATGATGCTCAGTGAGTTAAATAAATGAGCAACAATAAACATGTCACATTAGAGGTGTGACTGACAAATGAGCTATACGGATTATATTTGTTACATAAGCTAAGAAGTCATGATGACTTTAACTTGGAATACTCTCATTTGTTCCTTTTTGGCCCCCTCCCTGACTGATCTTGAACTATATTCTTGCTACGTGCCAGATACTCTGCTTAGCACTGATGTCACAAAGGCACGAAGCACACAACACCACTCCCAGCAGGTGCAACATACAGTAAAGGAGATCCTCTACAAAAACAGAATTTATGCCAACTGGCACAATGAAGAAAAGATAACCTGAATTTCAATCTGATGATTAAAGAAAAAACTGAAAGCGATATTAAGAACTGCCTTATCCAATCAGTCACAAGCTCCTACAGAATTATTAATAATTCCCCCCCCAATTTTTCAGATATGGACAATCTACGAGTTAAGGATATCCCACTCCTCTCAGAAAATTACTATCAGCTTAGAAAGCTACCACACAAGAGGGAGGATCTTCCAAAAATGAGTCTACTATTTCCAACAGGAATGCCTCCTAGGAACATTATGGTAAAAACAGTAGTAACGAGATCAAAGTAAAATTACACTTAGGGTAGTGGCCTTTGAAAGCCCTTCCCAACCGCCTTCTTCACTGATTTTGGGTTTTAAGAGACTTTAGCTAATATTAAGAGATTGGTAAATTTCACACAAGTATTTAAGAATATAAGGCTACACACAACCTGGCAAATTGGACCAGGTTTGGGGAACCTAGATGCCAAGCAAAAAAATTGGACTTTCACCTACCACATAACTAGAAATAAACTCAAGTCATAAGTGATGTCATGATGGACAATATAATCAAACATTTTAAGATTATCAACTGGCTTCAGCACTTAGGAAAGTACTGGAGTCTAGGAAGGATGGGTGCAAGACCAGCAGTTGAGGACCAAGGACAGGAGGTGAGCAATGTCCAGGTATCATTGTCACAGCATCGTCCTGAAACACAACTGATGTATTTATGTGACAGACAGACATTTCATCAGACTAGGAAAAAAAAAAAAAGTATACAGATTTGCAAAAGAACTGAATGAACATTTCTGAGAATTTACTTCCTAGTGCCTGGGCACTGAGGGCCTGCTGGAGAGCATTACATCACTCTGAGATAGGTAAAGTGTCTCGGTACTGTACTCAGGGCATGGTCACCTCAGTTCTCAATTCTCCACACTCTCTCCAAATTAAATCTGGAACATCCTGTTCTTACAAAATCAAGCAAGCATGGAAAGTGCCATGGAAACCACAAAATTAGCAGTGAGGCTGTGAGCGGAGGTTTCCTGTACCTACCAGTCGGTAGAGCTCAGTGATGCTGATGTCCTCCGGATCCACCATTGCATACTCTTTCCTGGGGACCAGGTCCAGCCCCAGTTGTCTAGAAAACAAATTGAAATGTTTGGGGGAAAGTCACCTCCATAAAATATATTAAAAATAATTATTTTTCCTATGCCACCTTGAAATTACCCACCATGCTTCCCCCACCTGTACTTTTTACCCTGTATGACTTGTTACCACAGTTGGGGTAGACAATGTAAGTAGGCTGGACACTGACTGGGCTTAACTCAAGAAGTTATGACAAAATCACAGAAGGTGACAAAGTCAGACAAATCAAGAAGGGACAGGCTGGCACTCTCGGTGGGGTCCTCCTTCCATTGGGGTCCTTGGCCTTATATATTATGCAGAGCCTTCTGTACCTGACAAACTATCCCCAGAGAATGCCTTCTCTAGTGGGGTGGAGTGGAGTAGAAACCAGAGCTGGACATACTTTGGTTCTGGACATTGGAGTTGAGGAGAGGGAAGTTCAGCCTTTAGGATTTGATCTAGCACCAAAATACCTAGATATGTTTCCTACATGAACCTCTAGCAACTTGTGCATGGTCTTTATTCACAGCAAGTTCTGGGATCAGTCATTAGGAGAAACTCAGTGAAGATGTGGAACAGAAACTGGAGCAGCATAATTCTAGGCTTGGGTGGCAAAATGGTTTAACCTCTTGTGTCAGGTTTCATTACAGTTGATATGTGGCTTGCTGGGTGGAAAAGTATTCTAAGGTTATAGCCAGCCTCAGAGGGACCAAGTATGGTAATTGATTTGTGATGTCCTGCCATCCACAGAGGAAAGTGAGGCTAACCTTGTTCTGGCCAGTGTCCCTCCAGTGACCTTGGAACATACTCCTCTCCAGGACACTGACTGTACAACGCTGATATCAATGCCACATAATTCTCTTCATCTCCTTAACTGTCCCCAACCATTCCAAAGGCTTCCTGATGCCTCCGAAGGCCCTATAGATGAAAGCCAATACATCTTCTCTCTTACAGATGCCTTGCAATTACTACCACACTCCAGGTCCCAGGCTCAGTTCTCCAAGGATCATTTGTCCTGCATCCCTTTCATGTCATCACTCTCTCTAACATGGAAGCCTTCCAGGGTTGCACTTCCAATTATAGAACCACAGCTTTCTTACTTTTGTATTTAAAAAAAATCTTGAAATTCTATGTTCTTCCCAAAATCTCATTAAGATTTCATAAGTAAAATGTATTAATTCAGCACCTACTTCAAGCCAAGCACTGCCCCTGAGGGATATTTGTTCTTAAGAGGATTAGAAAACTGTCACCTCCTAGATAGCAGGAGCTATTTTTCAGATACTAAAAAAGTTTCTCAATTTTCCTAAATGATGTGTCTCTTTGAGGAACTTTAAAAAAAAAAATCACATCCCCATTCTTTAATTTGTAGTTGAATTTTCAAATCACAAAGAGCGCTGTGATTTTTTTTTTTTTCAAAATGTCCCCATCCCCTCTTGCTCCACCCTTACCAGGGATTCTGGTAGTGTCTGTTCCCCATCCTCCCTCCCATCGAAGAGAGAACCACTGCACTACAATGTAAGACGTCATTTCACACCAGGTCAATATTGCTGAGGAAAGATCATTTAGCAAAGAAAAGAGGACACATTACCACAAATGAATTATGGTGCCTGCCTAACCATAGCTCCTTCCACGAGAAGCTGCTCTACTCACATTCTCTGCTGGGAAGACCTGCCTGAGCCACACCTGACTAAGGTAAGCATGTAACCCAAGTACAAATAACCCCGTGGGCTGGACAGAAACATGTGAGAGGCTGATATAAAACACTTGATCCAAACAGGAATAATAGACATTGGCTGTCAACAAGATTCCTTCCTTGAGAGATTGAACTTGGAAATTCAGACAACATCAGCCATAAGCCATGAGGAAGACAAGCTATATGAAGGGCAGGTATCCTACGTCACTGCAGGATGAATGACAACAGCTGCGGATGTTCTGCAGCGCCAGAAACCAGTGATCTGCAAGACCCTTCTTTCCACAGGCTTGAATGTTCAACTTCTGCTGGTTTCCTGAAGTCCTGGCTATGTGAAGAGAGTCTTCTTTGTTTCTATTTGGTTTTGTTAATTGCGAGGTATATTCGCAGGATAAACCATTGTTTGAGGTTTTGTAGCTCACAGGATAGAATCAGGGGAGTACTTGACAAAGAGTAAGGAGAAATGAGGACAGAAGGAGAGAGACAAGACGGAGGGAGATCACACAGTATCTGGGAAGCCAGTAGTGGTGTGGGGTGTCACTTTACATCAGCTCAGTCATTAAACTACTCTGTGACATCAGGAAGAAAGGATGAACTGATCTTCCCTCCCGTATAATCTGAGCCAGAAAGTCCAAGGACACCATAGGACTCTGTGGGCAACAGAAACATGTGCCATTATTTCAGTGCTGTCAGAGGCTCCCAGGTGAGAACAATTCTTTTGCTGTCCCCATTAGAGAATAAGATGGATTACATCCTCCTCCTCCCAAGCTTCCCACGTGCAGAGGGCTGCTCTTCAACAGTCTGATGTACAAGCTCAGATAGAACACATTCTTAATGTATGTTCATCCAGAGATTTATGTGCTGACAGATAAGTGTGTAGGACAGTTTGATCTGCTTTAACAAGCAAGAGAATCATCTTAATTTGCTGTCCCTTTAGCACTATTCAATAAGAAAACAAGTTTATGCTTAAAGGAGTAAGGTAAGTGCACAATCTCTATGCTGTAAGTTATTTTTAAATAAGTGACCAAAGAAATTCAAAGAAAACAGAATGAGAACTCAGAAAATTCATGAAGTTGAGGATGATCTAAATAAATTATACTGCTCATTTTCATGCATCAATGTTTTACCAATTTATCATAAATTAGCCAGGGAACTGCTCAAAGTACAAGCTAGAACTTACGTAAGTCAAAAACTGAGTCATAATTCAGCCATAATTAATGTTTTTCATACCTTCCCCTTTTCATTCTGCCATCATCTCCCTTCACAAAACTGAAGAAGTATCATTTTCTTGCCTGCTCTACGTTCCTAAGTTATTTTTGATAAGTGAACTTCATCCAACTTTCTTCCTATTTACAAACTAGTCCTTTAAATGAGGACCAGCACAATGACTAAGAACCTATATAAATCAGAGAAAACTCAAAGGATTTTCAAAATAATAAAGAAACACAGGAAAGACAGGCAGCACAGGGCACACTCGCAGGGGCTTTAGAGCGACTCCCAGGACCCGCTCTGACTCACGCAGCAGGACGGGAAGCTCCATGCAAGCACCTGGCAAGTCTGATCGGTCACGAGGCTCTGTATGTTTTAAATTGTATCATCCTAGAGCTGAATGGGCCTTTGGATCTTCTCTAGTTCTATTTTCTCCTTTGACAGATAAAGCCCTGACATCAAGAAGGGCTCAGGAATTTGCTTCAGGTCTTAAGAAAGTAGAGTTCCAAGTCCAGTGCTTTTGTTGCCCCTCCACACATGCTTGTTTTATTTCTCACAGGAATGAATCTTCCAGAAGTAAATAAATTAGGCTATTCTATACATTGTCTGTAAAAAGATGAATGGCACATCATGTTCAACAAAATACCAGAAGTACTCTGGGTGAGATGGAGATTTAAATCTGTTAGCAGGTCCATGTATTTATATCTGTAATATGTAACGTCTTGGCGGGAATCAAACCTGGCTTCTGACAAAGTGACTTCCTATGGTTAGGGGAAGGAACATTCTGGTTTCAAATGGGTTTTTCCAGATCTGAAGGTAATTTACCCATGGCTCACTTACAGGCATTTTCTCCTTTCTGTCTGCTTTTCTTTTTATCTGCTGCCCTAAGATCTTTTGGAGGTCAAGATAGTTAACAGGGATTTGGGGAGAGGAAAGGAAGAGGGGATAGGGCCATGTAGTATATATTAAGGAGCCATTCACTCCCTTAAACCTATGCCTTGTGCAACCCTAGGATCATGGTCAAAGTTGGCTTATTCTAATTTCTCACTTCTATATTAGTATTCATACTTAGAATAGTATTGGCATTGGTCAGAGCTTTCAGTGATTAGATTTACTACTTAAGTGTTTGGCTGATATTTTAAATTAGTTACTCACTTATAGTTTTGTTTAAAAGTAAATCTCAGTCAGGAACCGTTTTTACTGCGTTCTCCCAAGCAGCTCCTCAAATTGCTAAGATGCACGTACAGAACCAATCAGAGCAATGACAAAAGGCCCTACCAGTGCACTCGGCCTGAGACTTCTAACAGAAGCTTTAACACTAGTGTCTCCCTCCAGATTACACTGGTGACCTACCACCCTGATATGAAAGAGATACACATTACAAGCACATATACCTGCCAAACCCAAAGTGTATTTAAAAATAAGATCCATTTTAGCCACAAGCCGTATCTTATTAATCCCTGGGAATGTGTCATGTTCCATGAGCACGTGCACACTGTCGGATCACACAAGGTCCTAGAGAACAAACACCAGCCGGATAGAGAGTGGTTCTCTGCTCCCTCGATGACAGTTTTACCCCAAAAGAGGAAAACCTTGAAAGAGACATGGTTCTGGTAATATTACCATGTGCTGGCTCAGGCTTGTGTCACTTCTGTTGTGACACCCACCAGACGCTGCTCTGTGACAGTCGGTACTCACTCATTGCCCCAGTCGAGCCTGGCAGTGATGTGGCGCTTCACGTCCTTCATCCGGTCATGGGTGAGGTGGCCCACCAGCACCTGCCGCCGCAGGTCCAGGATCTCGTTCATGATGTGCCACAGCCGGTGGAAGAGATCACCTTCATTCCTCTAAGAAATACACAAGCGTGGAGATTTGATAATCAGTCCCCGCACTGAGTTGTGAGATAACCAAAGAGAAAAGGGAAAGGGGCAGGTCCTGGTCACCCTCTACCTGTGCCTGCTGCTGTGTGGGCAGCTTCTCCGTTAACAGACGGACTCTGCACTCATCGTCCTCAAACGCACTCCCTCCTCTCTCTGCTCTGTATGCTTCCATTCACAATTCTGCTCTCTGTCCAAGAATGCAACTTTACCTCTCAGACTCCCCGAAAGACACTTTGTGTTCTTGCTACTCACTACGCCTCCACACCTGGAACTCGGCCCGGTCCACAAGCTATGTGTACGCTGCCTCCCTTCCCACCTCAAGTGCTCCTTTCTTTTTTTTTTTTTTTTTTTTTGAGACAGAGTCTCACTTTGTTGCCCAGGCTAGAGTGAGTGCCGTGGCGTCAGCCTGGCTCACAGCAACCTCAATCTCCGGGGCTCAGCGATCCTACTGCCTCAGCCTACCGAGTAGCTGGGACTACAGGCATGCGCCACCATGCCCGGCTAATTTTTTGTATATATATTTTTAGTTGGTCAATTAATTTATTTCTATTTTTGGTAGAGACGGGGTCTCGCTCAGGCTGGTTTCGAACTCCTGACCTTGAGCAATCTGCCCGCCTCGGCCTCCCAAAGTGCTAGGATTACAGGCATGAGCCACCACGCCCGGCAAGTGCTCCTTTCTTTAGCTCTGCCCACATTCTACTGTCCTACAGAGCTTGGCCTGACTTCCACCTCCGTCAGGAAAGCTTCCCTGTCAACTCTTGCTCACACTCTTTCCCCCCTTCTCTGAGCCATGGCATGTAACTAAAGTCAAGGAAGTGGAAAACTTTGCTTGCCAGTGATTTCTTGCATGTTGGTCTTAACACTTTATGGGGATCTCCCATCAGAAGGTGAGTACACTAACTCATTGATGAATGTGTACTGCTATTATTTCTCCGGTATTTAGACTTATTTAAAAAATCATGCTTGCTTCTTACTTTTAAAACAGTCATGCAGATTCTAGATCATCTCATGTGAAATTCATTAAGCTATGTAGTTTAGCTGAAAGAACATAGGTTAATCCCCTGGCTTCAAGTCCTTGTTTTGCTACTTATGAGTTCTATAGACTTTGAGTGTGAGTTTTGTCCCCTGTAAAACTGGAAGTGCTATCTTCTGCAAGGCCTGTTTTATGGATTAGTGGTAATGATTGTGAAGGGAGTCCTAGAGCACAGTGGGAAAGAGCACAGACTTAGAGCCAAAGGACTTCAATCTGAATTCCAATTTTGGCATTTACTGGCTAAAAAAGCGTTAGTAATTTATTAACCTCTTTGTTTTATATTCTCAGTTGTAAAGTGGGCATCACAGTAACTACCACAGAGCATTGTTGTGAATATTAATGAGTTATTAAAACTCTGAGAAATGGCTGGCCCAGAATAAATATCATATAAGTATTAGCTGTCACTAGTACTGTTATTGTTTTGGGCTTGATCCAGAATGAGCTCTCTACAAATACTCTCTCTAGAGCAGGGGTCCTCAAACTTTTTAAACAGGGCGCCAGTTCACTGTCCCTCAGACCATTGGAGAGTGCGCACTGTGGGCCCGGGACAAGTCAGCTGCTAAGCAGGACAGGCAGCTGCAGCAAAAACACCGGAGAGCCGGATAAGTGTCCTAGGTGGGTGGCATGTGGCCCATGGCCGTAGTTTGAGGATGCCTGGTCTAGAGCAAAAGCAAAATATGTATCTCTTACCCCAGAGACATTAGTGTAGACCTTATGTAAATATTTACCCTTCATGTTTCTTAACCAGAATTTACACTTTTACTTTCCAAAAAAGTTATTAGACTACAGGAATAGTGATATAAAAGTATTGAGGTTCCCGTCCATCTATAGTCCTCTACACAGTTACAAGCTGCCAGAAATACCAAGTCCTGTGTGAGGGGTAAAGACAATCAGTCTTCACATATTTTTTATTTTAAAAAGTAATGATGTGTTCTCTGCTTTTTCACTATTTGGTGTCTGGAAGAGTTTTCAGGTACTGTGCAGGTCAGACAGAAGTGCCAGAGGAAACAAAAAGCATTCTCTAGGATGCCATCTGTGATCCTCTCAGAAACAATCTTACTTCTAAGATTACTCCTAATAACACCATATTGAGCCTATTATTCTATCATTTCTCACTCTTTACTCATGTCATACACTCCCATACAAGTGGTTACATGAGCCCTGTAACACAGTGCTCTTATAATTAACTGCCCAGTGTCTGTGTTCTCCACTTGGCTGCAAGTACCCAGCCACGATGGTTGGGTCTGCCTGGTGTAGCCCTGGCAGCTGGAGAATGAATGAATAAATAGCTTGATTTAATGATATTAGTTTTTGTGGAACTTGAGAGGTAGGCTCTGTTCAGATCATGCAAAAGAATAAGAAAAGATTAAGAAACACTTGGGGAAGTCAGTGGCGGGAAGGAAAAGTCTGCTCAAGTCAAAAACATTTTATTACATAAGGAAGTTATAAAACAAGTAAAATGTAATGCTACCAAGAAAGAGCCAGCACCCTCTTGAACTGAGTGGTCACAGTGAGACTAATCATCCGCCTGCTTTTGGGAAAAGCATTCTGCAGTCGTTTAGTAGGATGGACTTGATATTCTATGATGTCACCTCTAATTCTTAAATTTAAGAGAACTAAAATGTGAAGAAAGCAGAATCCTTTACAAAACTGAAAATCAGCTGGTGACCTCTCCCTTCAGTGAAGAAAACCCAGAGGTGGCAGGAACACTGACATAGTGCAAGGCCTGGCCAGCACATTTGCCCTGCTAGCGTAAGAAAAAGGCATGTATATCTGATTGGACATCTAGTCATAAAATTATGATTCTTTAAAACTTGGGCTTAAAAGTTGGGTAGTTATAAAGGCTATGTAGAAATATAAAAAATTGCTTTTGATTTAGTGTTAAATGAAAAAGGTAGGGTACGGTATTAAACTTTTGGAATAAAACAGTATCTAGAAATTCTGGCAATATAACAGAAATGTAGCAAAGAGTCAATTGTGAGTATTTTAGTTTTTAGAGAATGAGTTTTTATTTGCCTTAAAATGAAAACAGCATAAGTTTTAGCAGCAGCGGACCTAGATTTAGATTCAGGCTTTGCAACTTAGCATGAGACCCTAGATAAATTATGTTTGATAAGAGTTGAGAATAAAAACTACCTGGCATAGCCCTAGGGAAGAAAGATGTAAAATCTCCAGCCCAGGACCTGCACAAAAGTATTCATTAAAAGATGGCTGCTCAAATTGGTATTAATGGATCAACACCTAAGTGGACATATAGGAGTAACATTTATCAGGTGTCGGGAGGGTGGGAGGGGTGAGGAGGGGATGGGTATACACAACCAAATAAGTAAGATGTGCAACGTTTCGGGGATAGACATGCTTGAAGCTCTTACTTGAGGGGGGAGGGAGGCATGGGCAATATAAATAACATTAATACTTGTACCCCCATAATATGCTTAAATAAATAAATAAATAAATAAATAAATAAATAAATAAATAAATAAATAAATAAATAAATAAAAAAAAGATGGCTGCTGTATTTCTCCTAAAGTTTTTGTGGCTACATTACTGATATATGATTAAGTGATACTCTAAAGAGTATCATTTAGGCCCTTAAACTAATGTTATTTAGAAGAGCAATTAGCATTTCTCAAGCATTTACCACGTGCTTTTATGCTAAGTGTTTGACATATACTATCTCATATATTGCTTACAATTTACAAAGTATTATTACCCTCATCAAACGTCTTTGAGTGGAGAAGCTAAATGCCTTAACACTGTTGGAAAGAAGATGGACAAAACTCTACATATACTCAAATATGATGAACTTGAACCAAAACATTTGATACAAAATGTTTACATGAGGAAAAGAGAAACCAAAAGCTCTGACATGGCCAAAGTAGCTTCATTCCTAACATCAAAAATCTAATTTCTCCAGGTTAAAATTTATATTTGATCCTAACATAACTGACTACCATGCCAGTATTCAGGGAGACACTTAGACAATTCTCTCTCTTTCCCATTACTTAGAACACTAGAAGGAAAGGAGGTTACTTCTAGAATTTACGACACATAGACTTTCAAACCAACCAACTGTTCCCAAAATAGATGTTCTCAATCTCAAAAGTGGTAAAAATAGCTAGATAAGGCAGAATCCAGAGGAAATTCAACTTTGTTCCCCACTATTACCTACATAAAAGGAAAAGTGCCGGTGCTTTAGCTCAGCTAATGGACAACATTTACACTGTCATTATTTTTATAACTCTCTTATGTTGGACATTTAGGATGTAGTAGTTGGAACATTTCAAATAGTTTCTTTTTCTACATTAGTGTCATGCACAATGTTACTTGAAGTGAAATAATACTGGGATTTTGTAGTCTTTCTAACACAAATTTAAAAAAAAAAATCTACAAAGGAGATCTGCATTTTCTTTGCACCTCGCCAGAACAGAGCCCTGGAAGTCAGTCGTCTTGACTTTGTATTTACAAAACCTACACTCTGGCAATTCATCTAAGATTGCCTTGTGGATTTTCATAGTGAGTCGCAAAGCTCCAGGAGGGTATAATCAGAGAAGTCCAACATCAAAGGGATTTTATTAGTGACATTGTAAGATTTTCTTGCCTCAATGAAATATCCTATTGCAATTTAGATGTAACAGACAAAAACTGTCATTCTGTGCCAATGTCCCTCACTAATTTGGATTTTCTCTTTGACAAGCTGTTTCAAATCATTTTGGCAGGATAAGTATACCTTTGTATTTTGAACACATCCCTTCAAATGATTAAGCTGTTCTATAAATTTCTTTGAAAATGAAAGGAGAAATAGAATTTATTTTTCTGAACACTTTAGCACCCCCTGATTTCCACACGTATAGTGGGGTTCAGAGTGGGAACGGCAGATCTGCATCAGAATCCCAGCTCATGTTTAGATATTTCTCAAAACTATTCTCTACCTGAAAAATCATGCCATTAAAAAGTTACTTACCACATAGAGTTGTTTCCACATGGTCCCCCAGTCTCTTAATGTTGATGTCATTTCTGTGATAACGGAGTCTTCAGTGGGAATAACCATTTCAAATTGTCTGTGAAATTAAAAAAGAAAAACAAAGTAAATATCATAGGCAACAATTTTGTTTTAAATAGTCGAAAAGACAAACTAGGGAAGAAAGCTGCCTGATTATTGCTGGTTCTGAAGACAGTACCCAGGATCTGATTAAAAGCTTGTATGAGGACTGCTAAGTGGGTTACGGTAGTACTATACCAAACACAACCGGCCAGTTCATACAGATCAAGTTTGAACAGCATGGTTGAGAAGGAACAATATCAGAAGAGTTCCACTCCAGTGACACTTTGAGCACTAGGCAGCAACGAATTTAACCTCTCTGAGTCCAAAAGCCTTCATCTGTAACACGAGGTCACTGGTCTACATAAACTCGGGGGTGACTTTTGCCTTCCAAGTGCTATGCCCACAGGATTCAAAAGTAGAAGAAACACTGTTCAACCATCAGGATATGATGGCTGTGAACATCCAAACGAACTCAGTTTTATATGGAACTGGAGCATTCACTTGATCTCAGTAACACTTCAGCTTTATTATTTGCAAACAGGGCCATGAAAAATGATTAGTATTATTAGTAATGCTACCATGCAGCATAGAACTTAAGGGCTGAAGACATCACAGATACTTGAATATCCATTCCAAAATATTCCTCTCTCTGATTAAGATAATATAGTCTTTCCACTTCTTTTCTAAAAGACAGAAACTATATTTGGAAAATATTCATACCAATATCTAGTAGGGTATGTTTTGTGGTCCTAAAATTGAGAATATACCTAGGGAGATGGGGGGAAAAATAGAAAATTTAATTTGTCCTCTGCCTTCTACCTTTGGCATACAACAATCTTCATCTCCAGGTTTTGTTTTTTTTTTCAAATTCATTCAGTTTTTATGAAGGTTAAAGTGGTTAAATGGCTATTACTACCAATGTTTCTCAAAAGAATACTACTGCTATACTTGACGGGGACTATTTTCTTTATTTCAGAATATTTTTCTCAAGGACAACATCTAATATGGAGAAGGTAACAGCATATTAGATAAAGAACCAGGTTGTCTAAATGATCAAGGGAAAATTACTTCTTAGCATGAGGCTAATAACTGCTCTGCATTTCCTTTTTGATATTATGTCCAAAGTGTGTACAATTGTCTCTTATAAAAATCTTCTTGACAGAAGCAGCATGGGAACTAAAATCTGGCCTTGATTCCTTCACCAACAGAGCTTTATCTCCTCATTTCATAAATAAAATACCTGCCCTGTGAATATTTTCCTTATTTCTAGAGTCTAACCACAGCTGAAAATGTAAAATAGGGATTTAAACCTTTAAGTAAAAGTAAACAGTAACATATGAACTGTGACAGATACAGAACCTTTTATTAAATCTACATATGACATTTTCAAATGGTAGGACATTTATTTTGCTTTTGAAGCAGCTGTTGCAATTTAAATGATGAATATTTGGAGATGAAGATTACAAAATGATCCTATACAAGGGTCAAGGAGGGAACACTGAATTTCCAGGAAAACTTGACATCCTACTTAACATTTAAAAAGTGACATGACCTCAGTAGGAATTAAACAATACAGAAGTGGCCTCACTATTCACAAACTATAATTTAATTTAAGGGCCCCTATCAGCCCTACATTGCTCTGAAGACCCAGGGAAGAACATAAAGGCAACTCAGTCAGTAGGGCATTGATTTGGGGGCTGTCCAACAAAAATGTAAATTTTTAAGCACACAATCACCATTTTAGGCAAGGCAGCTGTTTCCTATTACTTATACCAAAACCAAAATCACTGTTCAAATAGTCTTTCCTAAGTGTCTGCTCCTGAAATTGTATTTTGTTCGGTTATTCTGGGATATATACTGTTCAGCTATCTTATCCTGGTGGGCCATCAAGCTGCAAATGTACTTAAAATAAGACGAGTAGCACCAAAATCCCAAAAGGTTCCTCTCTGGGAAAGCAATCATCTGGCAATATTTGCCCTTAAATATTTGCAGGCCAAAGTTTTTCTTCCAGCAACCATCCTGGAACCTAGGGTTTGAATCAATTCCAATAATTCTTTTTTAGAAAATAAAGCTGGGATCTACCCCAGAGTCGTGCTGTACAATGCTCATCATGCCCGGCGTCAGGTGAAGAGCCCACAGGCAAGCCTTAACCTCGCACAACCAAATTTTGAGACACCCCTAACCGCCATTTAAACTTCCTTGGGGCTCATGGAAGGGGTCCATATTATACACCAGTTACTGGCTAGGATTTCAAAAAAAAAAAAAGGGAAAAGAAAAAGAAAGTACTCATTTTAACACCATGACGCATCCCAACTCACTTTGAGGGGTGGACTTTGACTATGTGGAGGGATGCCTGCCATCTTCTCGGCTAGCAAAGCATTCTCTCTTTTCTCTCCCTCGGTCAGAGCATGGGATGGGGGCTGGGCAGCCCTTTGGCATGCAGAGTTGAGGGGGGTCAGGGTTGGGCTTGGGGCAAAGGCAGGAAAGAGAACTGGTTGCATGGGCTTGTCCAAGTGGACACTTTAAGACAGGGTAGACCATGGAGTTTCCACATTGCCAAGCCAAGATCACTAAGGCAGAACAATCAGAACAAAGATAAGCATGTGGCTGAAGTGTTTTCTAAAGTATCCTCTGGTTTACTGTAAGTGGGGAGGAGGATGTCAAACCTACCCTGGTAGGAAAGTTTCAAACAATTTTGGACATTTCTACTGGACATTTCTGGTGAACTGCAGCTGCACAACATTTCTGAAGGGCAGATATTTCTTAAAATATTAGTAGTGGTGATAATTATTAGTATTAGAATTATGTTTTCAATTTACTATTTTAAATAATTACTATGATAGACTACTACTAATATTGCTTAAAGTAGATGACATGTATAAGGCATAGAGTAACGGCTTCCTAGATTTTTTAAGGTTTAACCATATAGGGAACACTTAAAGTATTTATACCACAGACCCACTTGTAGAAGTTCTTTCACTAAACTGAAATTTAATACCTTTATAGACAGTGGATGTAAGAATCATCTGTTTGAGTAACATTCTTGTTAGTTTTTGTAGGAAAACTCAAGTTTGAAGATCCCACTTATTGTGTCTTAAGAATTCAAATAATAAATTGTCATTTATTGCTATTTGAGAAAAATGTAATTTCTATAGCTGAATCTGTATTCTTCTGTCATAAAATGAAAATCATACCATAACACTGAATAGTCCTTATGACACTGATACCAAAGGTTTGTGTCCAAATCCGTGGCCCCCTTAAAATGAATGATCTGCTTAACTATTTAAATAGGCACATTCTATTGTTTTTTTTTTTTTTCCTGCAATTATTTGAATGATGTTGTTCTGACAGCTGCCTCAAATCCTTTTGGAAACAGACTGAAAAAAAATTTTAAATATATGAGAAATGCTAAGTGATCAATGAGCTCAAAGTATCACATAAATGGTATCCTCTGAAGGTGAATAACGGCTTTGTGAAGTGGTCACATAAGAATATAGTATTATGCCCATTTAGAGAAAGGCAGACTTTGCCTCTTATAATCAGTGGTGAATCTAGGAAATTCCTGGGTTTTGAGACAATATGACTCAGCATTTAATGGGTCTGACCGCCATGCTTCCCTATGTAGCAAAAAACCAAAAAGAACCAATTCCTGCTTAAGAGTAGGCAGATTCCATATGATTTGTGGACAACGAGAGACCTCCAGTGACCCAGATCCTGCCGTTGGCCAGCACACGCAGACAGGGTTCCTTAATTTTCTCCAACTGCCTTAGCACAATATACTTTGATCAAACAACACAGACAATGTATGATCTTCTTCAGTTCATTTTTCAAGACAATTACCAAGCCTTTCAGATTCCAAAATAAGCAATGGTTCTGTGAAAATCCTCCAACCATTAATACAACTCATTTCTTACCCTTTGTTCTTTACACAGGCATTTTTCAAGTGAACGTAGCTGGAAGGAAATATACCCTGGAAGAGAAAACAAGAAGGTCATAGTGCTAGCTGTCTGTTAAGGCAGGGTTAGTTTTACAAGTCATATGTGTCAAACACAGCCACACAACCATGGCGATATCAGGGATAGGGAAAAACAGCATCTATACCACATTCTCTAGGCTGAAATGGATTGCGGCGTAGGTTCATTCCTTTCATTTTATACTATTGACTCTTATAGTTTATAGATTTAGAGATTTTTAAAAAATAAATATAATCAAAAAATGTAAATCTCAGAAAGTATATTTCTTTGGAAATAGAAAATTTAAAAATTTTCAGGAATTCTATATAAAAACTATGTTATATTGAGTAAGAGTTTTTAAACTACATATTTTACTCTTTTAAAAGAAGGTTTTTTTGTTTTGGTGGTGGTTCTTTTTCTTCTCCTCCAAACACTCATGCTTCTACTTAAAAATACACACTAAAAAAACCAAAAAATCACTGTGAATTTGAAGACAGTATATATATTATGTGTTATGGAAGATCTTTAATGACAACACAGCAGCAATTAATCACCATGTGGCCATTCTGATGAAACAAGAATTAAACAAAAGAAACCATGCCAGCTTGAAGCTTTTTATTGTAGGGAAATGACAGAGCAAGGAAATTGTTCCTTTGTTCTAAATTGGAAATTGAAAGAAACAAAAATGAGCATCAATTTTACTGTCCATTAAATGACAATATCCTCGGAAGAATTTCTGATGTATAATTAAATGACAAACTCAATTAAATATTTAACAAAACAAATGTCATTTGAACACATATCACCATTGTGGATCTAAGAATAAAATACAATTTAATAAGCAAATTCTGTACATTCAATAGTAGTCAATATGTATATAGATTTTGAAAATCACTTTCTTCCTTCAAAATTTAAATTTACCTCAATATGGTATGGTAAAAAAATAGAGTAATTATAATTAATAAAGAAAAGTCAGACTTGAGGTTTGTTAGACATGGCAGAAATAACAGAGAAATCATAAAACATTTTTCTCAAACATAATCTAAATTTGTAATTAAACACTGAAGCTATATTTGCATGTACCTCACAGATGTCTAAAAACACCATTAAATGAGGGCTAAAGTATTTAAAAAATTAAACTTATACATGCTTTTGTTCCTTATGCTCCTCTGTAGAATGACTTAAATGAAGTAATTAAATAGTTAAATGATCCAGAAAACAGTGTATTTAAGCAAAAAGGCAAAAGAGTTTAGATTCCTTACATGGTATTTTGATAATGAGAAATGATATAATTTCTCATCTACAATCTTAATAAAGCTAGAATTAAACCCCAAATTGAGTACGACATATAAGAAAATATTAGATAATATGAGAGGTATGGGTGAAAACTGGGGAGATTAGAATAAGGTAGAAAAACACAGATATTGGTAAGAATTAGTGGCAAAAATCACAAACTATACAAATAAAAGATAAAACAAAAATTACATTACTTCCTGCTATAATTCCTGAGATTTTACATGAATATATAAAGAATAATCTTAATTTATATCTGATATGGTAAGCAAAATGTTTTTTTTAATAATATGGTTTTCATGGTTTCACCTCCCCAAACCCAAAGCAACTCTTAACATCCCACTAAAATAAACTTGTTCCTCCATATCAATACTTTACAAATGATACCACAGAAAACTTAAAGATTAAATATCTCTATTTAATATTTCTTTTGGAATATGTATTTCTCCTGCATGAATTTTAACTTAGCTCTCTGAGACACTAGCAGTTCAAAAAGATTTTGTTTATATATAATGAGCTTATTAAGGTCTTCTCAGTATAATTTTCAAAAGCTAAATAGGATTATCATTTCAGTAGCATATCTTTACTATAATCCAAGTTCAAAGGAATTTCCAAAATTACGAAAATCTGTGTTACCATTTGGCATTTCAACTGAGTCACAACTGTAATTTCAATTGTCTAATGAAATAATTTAAGTAATTATCTTTTTAAAAAATTCTATAATTATGATTATAAATAAGAATTTTTACCTTGATATTTGGGTTTTTTAAGGCAAATCCTCTGTACCAGCCTGTGGGGAAATAATCATGGTCATGTTTCAATAAACCACTGTAATATTTTAAAGATAAAAAGCAATAACAAATCAATCTGTTCTTTGCTGATGGAATTTTACCCAACATGCAAACATTCTATGTATGAACATGGTGGGTCTTGGCATTAGCCTAGACAACAGCTCAGGTCACCATTAATACAGGTATTTTTATTAATAAAACCATTTTGAGAAATTATTTCAAAAATTTATATAAAAAATAGAAACATGCATAATAGAAGTAGAGGCTTTGTAATCAGAGCACTGGATTTAAATTCTGGCTTTGCTACTTATTAGCTATATAGTCTTGGGCAAATTACCTGACCCCTCTGAGTACTGTTTCTTCCCATTTTATCAAAGGCCACCCTGTGTCTCAGGGAAATTCAAGAATTTGCACATGATTTAATACATTTCCAAATTCTGCTTGCCTGACTACAAAGTCCAGACTCTACCACCAAACGATAGTGCGTGGCCAACAGTCATGTAGTGAATTTCCATGTAGTTTGCATTTCCTTAAGCCCACCGTTTCGGGTTACAATAATCAGTCTCCTATCATATGAAGAGTAAAGCCATCATTCACTACCAGAACTGGCACATTTTCATGAGCACAGTGTCTGATTAAGAGCTGTCCATAATTTTTCTTCTGGAGAATGTCTTACAATAGTCCCCCCATTCTCGGTTCCACTTCCCATGGTTTCAGTTGCCTATGGTCAACCTGAGCGCAAAAATAGTGAAGGGAAAATTCCAGAAATAAACAATTTATAAGTTTTAAATTGCAAACCGTTCTGAGTGGTGAGATGAAATCTCACACCATCCCACCCCTTTCCACCTGGGACACGAATCATTCCTCTATGCAACAGAGCCGCACTGTCCATGGTACCCTCCGCCTGTGAGTCACGTAGTGGCCCTCTCAGTTATCAGATCGACTGTCACAATATTGCTGTGCTTGTGTTCAAGTCACCCTTATTTTACTGAATCATGGCCCCAAAGTGTAAGAGCAGTGATGTTGGCAATTTGGATATGCTGAAGAGAAGCTGTAAAATGCTTCAGGTGAAAAGGTAAAAATAATTGACTTAATAAGGAAAGAAAAAAACCCGTATGCTGAGGTTGCTAAGATTATGGTAAGAATGAATCTTCTACCCATGAAATTGTGAACAGAATATTGTTATAATTGTCCTATTTTATTATTGTTAATCTCTTATTGTGCCTAATTTATAAATTAAACTTTATCATAGGTATACATGTAGAGGAAAAAACATAGCATATATAGGGTTCAGTACTACCTGCAGTTTCAGGCATCCACTGAGGATGTTGGATCATATACTATACTTCAGCTCCAAGCCACTCTGAATCAATTTTACAGCACTATCCTTAAGGAGGAACATGTCTTTTTATAGTTTAAAATAAATACAAGGTGTGTGTGTGTGTGTGTGTGTGTATGAATATACATAATTAACATATAGACCTGCTTAAAAGTATTATTTTCAGCTTATGTTTTTTTCAAGTGTAGAAACCATTTTGTTTATTGATAAAAATATTTACTATATAATACATTTTCTAACTAAATTTTTTGACTAATCGGATTTTTAAAAGTAAATATCTGAGATTTATATTTAAACCTTTTTGTTCCTTATAATATATTAAAAGGATATATTAGAAAATATCATCCCTAAGGGTTTTAAAATTAATCTGAAGAGAGGAGAATGAATTGAGAAATCAGAATCTCTGTATCTCAGAGTTTATTAGATCCCATGAAGACAGATTCAAGAAATATATCCATTCATAAATAATTATTCTAAAAGAAACCAAAACTTTCTGAGAATCGTAAAACATCACAGAGAGGTCTCTGTCCAATTATACTATATAGAAAAGTTTTTAGATTATAAAACTGCTCCCATGAGAACACATTTTCATGCACCAATTCAAAATAAATTTTATATTTATCTATATACAAAGTAGAAATAGATAAAATGCATCTGGTAATGGCACAGGATACTTTATTATATTTTTAAAGGTATAAATTACAGTAGACAGAATAAACATCCATCTATCACCACAATTTAATGCAGGCTCTAACCAAACATAGTAGTTCTGTTTGGGGGAACACAATTTAACCTATAATAAGCCTTTATATAATAGAATGTTATCATATTATTGTATAAATTCCCAGCAAGGAAAACTTTTTAAGAGAAAAATGGATATTTTTAGACATACTGATGGGGCTGTAGAATGTAGTCATCTTATTAATAAGAAAAAAAAAGAGAGTACTCATTTCATCTGAAGCCTTTTCAAGGACTAGAGTTTAAGAATGTTTCATGGAATAGGAATGGAAACATTTGAGAACATATTAGGTAACTTTAATGAGTTATCTGCTATAAAAATTAATAATCATATATGGTCATATAATATATTCCACTAATATTAATAATTAAAATGCATTCAATAATTTTATTCCAAATTTGGGGGAAGAAAGGTTACAGGACCAGAGGAGAGTTGGCCTAAGCAGGAGCCTTCTTAGATGCATCTGGTTACCCAACCTCCGGAGGCCACTTCTGCTCTGGACCTCCAGTTCTTATCAGGACCCTTAGGATTCGGAGAAAAGCCTTCTAGTTTGGCACTGAGTCATGAATTCCCACAAATATAGTAGCTCCAGTTGTTTCCTATCAGCAATCTATCAGTATCTAATGAGTCTAAGGAAGTAATATTGAAAAAAAATACAATCAGCTTAAGAATACCAAATAATGCTTTTCCACTAGCTCAACACTGAATATTCAAGAAACAAGTTTTGCCAAAAATGATTTGCTGTGACTACTGGAAAAGTCCCAAGGACTGAAAGAGGTATAGACAGCATCTGTAAACTTTATGAACAGTCCTATGTTGAGGAGGTTGTTCATACAACCTCAAGCAACACCCCGGGCCACTCACCATCACACTTCTCCAGGATCTGAACTGTATCTCCAATTTCCAATGACAGGCCATATGGGACGGTTCCTCGAAAACTGGCAATCACTGTAAGAAATGATACAGGCATATGAAGACAACCATGTCCATGACAGCCAGTTACACTGCTTACTACTAAATGTTAATGACTAGGAAAAATGAATATGAATAGGAAATACACTTTGATAGCTACAATCTTCAGCCACATTTTAATTTTATATATTTTTTTAAGAAATCATTAAATTTATATACTTTGCCAATTCCTTAGTCAAGTATTACAAATATGAATTTCACTGCCTTAAAGATATACCACTATTATGTACCTATAACAATTAAAAATTTAAAAATATAACAAATAAAAAATATGCATTTCAAAGATATGAAATGTATTTAAATAATATAAAAAGTATCAAGACTATCACCCAGTAACATATGTAAACAAAGGTATAGTCTGGGAGCTCCATGAGGAATTGGGTCCTTCCTGTTCACTGCTCTATTCACTCCCCCAACCCATATGCCTGGCCCACAGGAATTTATAAATATATGTTCAATAATAAATGGTAAGTATATATCTTACTTGTTATTAAGCTTGGTTTACTTTTCTGCTCTATGGTTTGAAGCAGATTTCTTTTCCATAGAGTTTAAGCTTCTCAAAAGAAGGGACTACATCTATTTGCTCATCATTATGTTCCTAGGGCTTAACACAGTATGTGGCATAAAAGCAGTCTTCTTGTGTAGTAATCAATGCTGACATTTTATTTAGTAATAACTGGACCCTCTCCTAGGACCAAATACACAGCCACTATGACAACTCCCACGTGCTTTAGCTCTTATACCATCTGGAATGTGGGGAGGGAGGTCAGCATTAATTATAGATTGTTTAGATTAATTGGTCTCCGAAACATTTCACAGGGCAGGGCAGAACTAGGACGTAATACCTACAGAGAGAAAGTGTATACAGATCAGTCATCCCCAGGCAACTCTAGGAATTATAGAGAGAATGAAACTCAGTGATTCTTCCCTGGATAGTAACGCTTGGGTCAAAAAGGAGGCAAGGATGGAGAAAGAAACAAAGCGCATCTCAACACACAAAAGAGAAAAGGCGTCTCTTGTGAAGAACTATGCTAGCTGAAATCAACTAGCATGATGTGATAGCAGTGCACACCAAAAGAAACTGATTTTTAAAAGGCCAACAGTTTAGAAGTGAATCTTAACTCTTTCTCACTTCAGAGAGTAAGATTTAGATATAATCCCAATCCCCAAAATAAGTTATGGCTACTGTTGGGAATGTATTTTAAAAGCCTGAGGAACACATGAACCTGTCAAAAATCAAAACATGCCAATAAGTAATGGGCTTTTAGAGAAGTCTCAAGCCCTTTTATGATCTCAAAACAAAATTAACAGTAGAGATCAAAACACAGGACAAAAAACACAACCCAAAGTACGTGAGACGGAAGAAAATAACTACATAGAAACCAATTAAGAACATTTTAGACAAACACTAATTTATGATGTCATTTTCTAACTATAACCATAAATACCATATGGCCTCATATTGATGTACCGAAGATGTTTGCTTGAAAAATAATCAAGAGTCTATACATCTGGACAGAGTACTTCACATAACTTTCAGAGACCTCTTCTTACAGGGGATCAATAACTGAGCAAACAGTAGATTGATTATGATTTAAAAGATTTCAAAACAAACTTGCACCCAGAATTGCCTTTCTACACTCACGAAGTCATCTTAAATTCTCACAACCCAGATGGTTCAACCCTGTGCACCACTGATTCTTCTCTCAGAGGTCTCAGTGCCATGGACTTCCCAACACCAAACTACATGTAGCTCTTACCCCTGAGGAACGCTCTCCTATGCGCCAGGCTGCCTCCCCACACAGGCTGCCCTCTCCCTCCCCTCGCCACCTTCTTGAACACAGTCGTACCACTCACGGCTTTCAGTTCTTCACCTTCCCTTCTTGCCTCAGCCTGTACAATCCACCCTTCACCGTGCTCTACAACTGCTCCACTAAGGTCTCTAGTCCCCTCACTGTGGCTGCATTCAAATCGCCTTTCAGCAGTCTATCCTCTCTCGAATCTTCCACTGATTCCTCTCACACCCTGTAGTCATCTTCTCCAGACCTTCTTTCTCAGCCCTCCTCTTAAATGTTGGTGTCATCCAGGGTTCCATCCTCAAGATGCTGAAGTGTAAAGGCGGGGGTGTAGGAAAACAGCATCAAGCGCGGCATCATGACACATGGATTTCAACCATATCTCCACACTTATTACCTATGTGACCTTGGTCAAGACACCAACCTCTCAGAATCTCAGTTACCTCATTGGGCAAATGGGGCTAATAATAAAGATATTGCATAAGGTAATGGTAGAATTAAATAAGGCACCTCTCCGAAATAACTTGCTAAACTATCTGGTATATTTCTGTCATTTAATAAACACCGTGGTTGTTGAAACTATACTTTTCCTCTTCTACCCATACACATTCTCCCTACATGGAGACAGTTCTAAGACTTCCAGAATCACCTGTTGACATATGACTTGCCAACCCTCTCTCCAGTCCTGGGCTCCTGACACAAACTTCCCACTTGTATATCTCTATTCAGATGTCTGAGCACCTAAAACTTAGCATGCTTTCAACTGAGCTCATTCTCTCCCTTCATCCCCCAACCAAATCTGAGCTAATCTCTCTTCCCCAATCACCCACTCTAAAATGTTTGTCCTGCTTTATTCTGGGAGTCCTGGTTGGGTTTCTCTGGCACTCTCAACAGGGCCACTGCAAACCTTCCAAGAGTTCTTCCTGTCCATGGTTATCGTTCCTCAACACAATGTCCATAAGGCCACCAGAGTTACCTTTGATTCTGTCATATCTGTGCTTATGTTTCTTTTCATATGATATCAGGAAAATTATCTTTCCTTGATTACATGCAATTCCTTAAAAAGGAAAAGGCACTAGAATGTATCACACAGTGTTGGACAACAGCTTAATGAGGTTAGTCATTTTCTTCTTATTTCATGCTGCCATGGAGCCAATACAATCATAAAGTGTCTTCAATCTGGATTCACTTTCGTGTTACCTGTTGTGTTAAATGATAGAACCATCCATTGATTGTACAAACTAGAAGCCCGGGGTTCAACCTCACACACCTCCTGCACACAGCCAGTCCATCCCTGTGTCACGCTGATCTTATCTCAAATATCTCACAAAGCCACCCTTTGTCAACATTTCCATCCACTCCCATTGTTGTCTTTGCTCATGGTCTCCTAATATGTCTAAGTACAGGTTTCTCTCCAATCTATTTCACACACAACAGGGAGATCTTTTCAAGATGCACATTTGATGTCATCTTCCTCCTAAATATATCAAAGCTCTGAGAACAACGCGATAATCACGACCATAGCCTGTAAGACCCTGCCCTTCTGTATGGTCTTATCCCGCGCCTCTCAGCCCCACCTCTGTACTCCAGTCACTACGACCTTCCATCCACACCTTCCTCGCTATACTCCTTCCCGCAGAGGATTCTGCACATGATTGACCCCTTGCAAGAACAGGCTCCCTTTCCCTCCTCAACAAGTTAACCGCCATGCATCCTTCATGTATCAGTCCAGTGGTCACTTCCTTGGGGAAGCCTCCCTTGATGCACATCCCCTCAACCCAATGTACATGCACTCATAGCACCATGTGACACTTAATCACACCCCTTTGTGTGCAAGTTTTTGCATGATGGCTCCTGCACTGGACTGTAAGTTCCAAGGATGGAAAGACTGTGTTGGTTTTAGCTCTTAACTATATACCCAATTCAGCACAGAGGCTGGTACACACTCTGCGCTCAGTAAATAGTTACTGAGCCAATGAATGAGGGCGGGGCATGGCTATTACCTGTCACATGTTCTGGTCTTAAACAGTCAGTTTCCTTTATTATTGAGAATATAATTTTAAAAGGATGCTCCAAATTCTAAGAACCAAACTATCTTACCTGTGAATACTCACTGTTTCATGGGAGCTATTTAAAACTGAGTTTATCTGGGTCATAACCATGTATTATTTCATGTCTTATCCAATCAGTCGACGGGGGTTAATTCTGATTTTACTGTTCAGCTATGTAATAGTTAATAACTATTAAAGGCAAGCTAATAAATTCTCCAATCTCACTGGCCTTCAGATGGTTCCTCTATAAAACAAAGGAACTAAATGAGGTGAAGTGAAAGGTCCCTGTCAGCCTGAAATTCTGAGTCTGGGAGAAGCCTTTTAGCTCAGCAGTGACACAGCGTAGTCCTTACTGAAGAACTATGTCCCCAAACCAGCCTACTCAGTTTAGTCACTGCCTGTGATCAAATGAACATATGTCCCCACCTGCAACAGCCATCTGATAAAGTAGAAGACATCACCTGCTCTCAGCATCTCATAGAAGGTTTTCACCAACTGCTCTCTTTCTACCTTTCCAGGCTCACACCCCACCTACCTCTGCACAGCTCCCTGTGCTCAGCCATACCCAAGTCTCATCAGGCTCCTTCTTGCAAACCTCAGTGCCTTCACATATATCATTCCCTCTTTAGAAGGTTGCCTTCTCTACCCCTTTTATACTGGGAATTGCAAAGCAGCCTTAATTTAAGGTTTAGCTCCAAGGTTAGAAGATTTCCTAATGCTACTCTATCTCTTTCTCCATATAGAATCCATATAGAATCAATTAGAATCCATATAGAATCCATATAGAATCATAGAATCAGGTCCATATAGAATCAACTACTCCCGCGTCTGTGCTCGCAGGGCACTTTGACCATATCTTAAATAGAGTAAGTTATAGCATTTTATTTACCTGTGTCTTTCTACTTGAGAGGATAAACTATTTTTCACTCATCTTTCAATATGAAGTGTCTGAGTAACCAGAACAAGACCAGAACAAGTGTCTGAGTAAATGAATGAGGAAACACATGGAATGAATGAATGAATGAAGCCACTAAGAAACGGTACCCAGGTTTTAATGGATTCAGATAACCTCAGGGACACTTCCCATAACTAAAAATATCTAAGCAATAAGTATTAAACAGCAGATCATACTGGAGATCTCAATCTTTGAGTTGGACAAGTAACTCCACCTTCCTGTGTATTAATGAATACATGGATGAATTTTATACTCAACGAAGATATTTTGGGCTTCAGGTTATGATAGAGAAAGTTGAAAGGGAGTTTTAGGCCAAAGAGCAAAGGATTTGAAAACATGACTGGCTAATGTTTGTCAATGGTAGCATGAAATGTAACATAAACTAAGGAAAACTAGTTGAGCAAAGTAAAGATACAAAGAAAACATGTGCATTAATGAAGCCTCAATTTGCATTTCCATCAAATGCACTTTAAAGCACTTGCTATTTTTAGATTCCTTTTGGAAACAACTTTTTCAACTAAATCCCTTTAAGTTTCTCCAAGTGTTTTTCCATGAAACAAATCTCTAGTTGAAATTCATTTTGTCACCAGTTATTGTAAAGTAGTTATCTCTTCAAACAAAAGTCTACTCATTGTATACCTCCTAGGGCATTTTTCCCGAAATAATATTGGGGTTTACTAAACATGAATACACACTGTCTTGATCTTGGTTTCCTTTTCTTATTTGTTTTCTTATAAATTCAACAGTTTTTGATAAATTGAACTTTAGTAGAAACAGAATATATCAGAGGGAATGAATCCTTGGTAGGAACATAGTGTTCAGTTCTATTGTTTTACTTATAAGGGTCCTGAGAGTACAGTTTTAAAGAGCACATAGAAACTACTATGTGTTACTGTATAGTGATGTGTGGATCTCTGCTCATTTGCTACTATGTAAAAACTTATTTGAACTAATAAACATATATGCAAACCTAGTTTATAATTCAAGTCCTCAAATATATGTAAGCTAAAAAGCACTAAATTTATAGCACAATCATTTTGAAAGGGATGCCCTTACCAGCTGCCTTTTATCAGTGAAAGTGTCATTCCTTTATATAATGATATCAGTTCCGCACCTCTTGACAGCTTATTAAAAATTAAATAGCTGTGACAAACATGCTCAAATACAACTCCTAATTTTTTATGAGGAAGGTAAAAAGAAAGCAAAATGGTGCTGTGAAATAGGGACTCATTTCTTAGTTTCAATGATGCTACTTGCTCATTCAAAGAACCAATGTGTATTTTAAAACTTGTAAACTTAGTACAGACAAATTCAATTGCAGGGTTCCATGATTTTTAAGATTTAAAATCGAAACAAATTATGAAAAATTATTATAAGACAACCACATAGCTCTGAATTGCAGACAATAACATATCCTTTATCATCGTCAAAATGATATTTACCCTGCTTCTGCTTGCCACAATTCAATGAAAGCCCAGCAAACACTGCCCTTGCCCTTTGCAAGCTGACAGTCTAAGATGAATGGAACATAATGCAGGAAACAAATAATGAAAAGGGTTTGTCCCTTGTGACACAAAGGAAGGAAAACTCATCTCTCCGAGTCAGAATCTTGGCTTCATCGTTCCGGTAAAAAGATCTCCAACTCATGAACGGGTTGTGGTCTAAAAGGTCACTTAGGAGTTGACTGCTTACAATATAGACCATGAAGCTGCTCTTCTCAGGTTCTGAGGTTATCCCACAGAAATCTATTTAGTACCAAAAGGAAACTGCTCTTTTTCACAGCAAAAATGAGCTATGACTGCACCAGAAATTAAATATAAAATTTTCTACGAGATAGTTGTAAAATCTTGACCACTGGTACTCAGAACACAGCAGTGACAATCGGAAGGCAGTGATGAGGCAGGTGCAGACATGTGGACATTCTAAAGGAGTTTTACGTTCCTCTGAGGACATTTAAAACGGGGTCTTTTTGGCTCTGGTTGGTCATGGAAGTACCTACACTGAGTTTAATCGGCTTTTATGAGGATCATTTCGGAGGTTCACAAAGGGAAAAGGGAGAAAAAGGCAGAATTTCTAAAGACTCTGGATAAAATTGGGAGGAAATAGAGAAAAGGGAAAGGGGTTTAACCACCAGAGTAGTGCCCAGGAGTTACCACTGCATATCTGAAAAGAACTAAAATATCTGAAAAGAATTTAGTTCTTTTCAGATATTTTATTTCAGAAAATGATGAACTGTGGAGAAAGAGGAAAAGGGGTCCCCTGTTCTGCATGTGTATAAACCACCTCCCGCCATGGGGAAAGATAAATATCAAACTGATAGTCTATTCAAGGCACTCCCTTTTTTATAGCTGTCTGGGACAGGGATTGAGGGAAGAGAGAACAGAAATCATTTGGAGATTTCCATTGGTGCTGTCACTTTGGATTGTAGGACAGAACAGTTTTTCTCTTTTATCCCTTCTGTCCTTTCCCTCCACAAGATGAGGTTAGGAGCAAGGTGGTCCTTCCCAATTTCAAAGAACTCCCAAGTGGCGATCAGTACGACAGCAGACCTATGGGGGCAGGCAGTCCAGAGACCCTGAAAAAAAGAAAATCAAAGGAAATGTGGAAGGAGGAGATGCAGTGGTAACTCCTGGGCACTATTCTGGTGGTTAAAATGAACTCACAAGGAGAAATGAAGAAATGCTGTGCTCCATCTTCTGGTCCACAGAATTGCCGCGTGCTTGGGATCTGTCCTCACTCTGTAAATGCAGGGTGCCCGCCGGCCTCACACAGCTTGCAGGCACACCCCGAGGCACAGATGCACACACACTTACCAGCAGGACTGCATTCTTATGCCACAGTTACGGTGGTCAGCCTTTGCGACATGTCACACAACTCCCTTCTGGCCTAAGTGACTTTGAAAAAAATCAGAAGCATGCTGGATAAAATGCACGCATTTGTTTCTGACATGTTACAAGTACCACCTGAACATACATTGCTGTCTTCAACCATTAAGAGAATAACTCCACCAGGGAGTACAGAACTTCATGCTGCTCGAACCACCATCATTTGGACTCAAGGCAAAGCACAGGTGGTGGCGGCTGTGATGCACCACTGAGATTCCTGTTCAGAAATGAAGGACGTATTCTCCACGTAGTTGGGAGCACTGGGGCAGACTGTCCTCAGCTGCCAGCCCCCTTCTGGACGGCCTCCCCTGAAGACAGCTGCTTTTGCTCAAGGTCAGGGCCCCTTCCCAGGGCGGCCTACATCCAACGGAGGCGGCCCCTGGCAAGATAACTTGGCACAACCCTGAACGGCCATTCCAGCTTAGATGACTCAGGCTGTCACTGCACCTGCATCGCAGGTCAACTGCTTCCTCTGCCAAGGCCTGTTTCCTTCCTCTTCCTTCCACAGGCGTGAACCCCAAGAGTACTTCCTGATAAACAGCCTGCCAGCTAATCTCCATCTCAGGATCTGCTTCCTGGGGGGCTCAGCCTCTTACAAGCTTCCAAGTGCTCCCCATTCAGAATTTATTTCTTGCCGGCAAGTCCTCTTTTTTCAGGGAGAAGGAAAATAACATTATTGCATTAGTATTTTGTCTTAAGGGCTTTGCTAAATTCTTTATGTCTTAATTCTAATCTTCCAGGAGGCAGACATTTCAATACTCATTTTAGAGATAGAGAAAAAGAAGAAGAAAGAGGTAGACAAGGAAAAGAACGAATAATACCAGGAAGGAATGATTCCACATTAAGATTTGTTTGAACATTGTTACTGCGGCAGCAAATGAACCAGTTTTATTCCCCCAAAGAGTCATAAATATATTCTTCACCTGTTTTTTTTGTTTTTTTTTTTTTAAGAGACCAGGTGGCCCTGTCACCCAGGCTGGAATGCAGTGGAGCAATCATAGCTCACTATAGTCTTGAACTCCTGGGCTTCGGTGCTTCTCCTGCCTCAGACTCATAAGTAGCTAGAACTATAAGTGCTCACCAACATGCTTGGCTAATTTATTTTTATTTTTTGTAGAGATGGGGGTCTCACTGTGTTGCCCAGGCTGGTCTTGTACTCCTGACCTCAAGCGATCCTCTGGCCTCGTTCTCCAAAAGCATTGGGATTACAGGTGTGAGAAACCATGCCCAGCCTTCACCTTGGTTTTATGTCACAAATGCCAAGGCACTTTCCTTAGTGGCTGCAAGAAGAACCGACGAAGGTCAAAAAATAAAACTTTAAACTAATTATTGCATCCACCTATCAGTACTTTTAAAAACAACTTAATATGACAGAAAAGGTTATGGCTTTGGCCAACTGCCAGCCAAGAGGAGCATTTTGGAAGAGAGAAAGTTTGAACAATTATCTCAAAAGCCTCCTAGCACTTAGGAAAGAGAGACAATGTCACGCAGAGAGATGGAGGCCTGGGATTTAATTCTGCCACCTATGAACCATGCAGTCCATGGTCCTCTGTTTGTCACCTGGTGATGCTACCACCTGCCTAGTCTACCTCAAAGAGACATCAGGAGAATCAAACAGACATATGAGAACTGGACTTGTAAGCGTACAGAGGTAAGTAAATATGGGATATTATTTTTTCATCATAATTGTTAACTAGAAATTTGCAAGCTACATCTTAATCTGCTAAATATTCAAAAGCCAAAATAAGGCTTCCATGGATAATAGTAAATCAAAAATCTTTTCTTTATTTTGTTATTACAGCTTCTTGGAAATCATCATTAATAAGTTAAACTTAGAAATATTCAGGCTTAAGGAACTCAAGAGGAAATAAAGCTGATACTACCGCTTTTTCTGATAAAACAGCAAAAAAAGGCTTTGGCAGTGAGACTGATAAGGAAAGTAATGGAGTTTAAGAGGGATTTCCCCAAAAATCTTAAAGCAGAGATAGGAATGGAAGGAGATTCAGCTTTTAACATTCTCTCTGCCCCAATAATAGTATTTGTCCAGGGGATAATAGCCCCAGGCAGGAAAAAGTTACAATGTAGCCTTCATGCCACAAAGTAGAATGAAGTTACAGAAAACAAAAATTGCTTTCCCTACAATCCAAGTGAACATTTTTTATTAATAAGCAAAATGCCATTTGCTAATCAAACGAATTAAATCTATCACTAGTATTGGGTAAAAACAAACAAAATTGGCTTTATCTAATTTGTGATGATTAATATTCAAATAATATTGTGTAAGATAATTTTTTGAGATACAGGATTAAGTTTCCTGACTTCTTTGTTTTAGTTTTTTTGCTACAAGGGAAGAGAGAGGAAAAAAAATAACCTGTTATATCCTTCTGTTCCTTTTTTTTTTCTGATTTCTCTAACTACTAAGTATTCAAAGTCACAAAACACATAGCATGGTGGAACCGAAGTAGTATATCTAGGGCTAGGCCAAAACAGCCCTGCAGTCTCTACCTGTCTCTCCCCCAGCCCCCCCACCCCCATGCCAGAGTGACTCTGCAGGTCAGCCCCACATGGAGAGTACCCAGCTTATTTTTGCAGCTTCTTCCAGCATTCTCTCCAGCATAATATTCAGTCTTGTCTCATCTCTGTTCATTCATCTTCCTCACACAACCAAGCATTCATTTTTCTGATTTTCCTTCCCAGGCATTTCTTTTCCCCAACTAAATCTTGACTCCCATTACCAATGTCGACCTCTCAAGAGGTCTGCTAGAATACAAAAATATTACCTGCAGATGTGCTGCTAGCACTCCCATCTGAAGAGATCAAACTCTAGCTTCCTACTATTGCCCCACCTTCTGCTCTGATGACTAAACCAATCCCCAGTTTTGAACAAACACTAATTTTTCCTGGCTTTGGCCATTGACAATTAGTCAAAAACAATTTCTCATGGAAATGGGAAGCCAGTGAACCACTCAATGGAGAAACAGAGGAACAAAGTCCAAAGTTCTTTCAAACTCTAGCACCTGCACACTTTTCCACCCAGACTCATCCTTCAAGAACCCCATTCAGAAGTCTCACCAAACTCTTATCCAAGTAAACACTTTTCCCTCCACTAGGGATTTAGGCCTCCAGCTGCTTCTCCTCCCAGGTATTCTTCAAAACAACCCAAGCATCCTCCTTGAGGAAGGCTTAACTCCATCCTCCACTCCACCACTCTACTCCTATTTATGTCCCTTCAACACTTTCTATACCTACCACCTTTAGGTTTGGGGCTTCTTTATGTTCCCAACAACTAGCACAACGCATAATGCCCAGAGGGTACTGAATAAATGTCAGCTGGATATCTAATGGCATGAAATCACCAAGCTGTGCACTTTACTCATTTACTCAACCAATATTTAATGGTCACCTTCCACGTGCCAACATTGTGTTGGCACTGGAAATATGACAGTGAAGACACCACTTTCCATCTGCTTCATCAAGTTCATAAGTCATGGAAAAGAACACATTTCCTATCTTTTGCTTCCTACGAAACAAAGTTCAGAGTGTGTAGACAGGCCACTCTTCAGCTGCTTAGATTTTTGTCACTTGAGCATTCAACTTAGCACTTTTTTTATGTGCACTTAATCTATTTTATTAATTTATCAATTTTATCAATGTCTACCATCTGTCGGAATCTTGTTACCCCAATAAGACTAAGCACATCTTCAGGGCAAGGACTCCACTCAGCAGAGCACCTAGAAATGAGGATCTACTAATTGCTCAGCAAATACCATGAAAGTAAACAGGAAGACAGAGACCCAGCTACACACAGTCCTCTCCAGTAAGCACTCCCAAACCATGACTCAGACACGTGCCCAGCTCCACTTCCAGTCTAGCTCTCCCTTCTGTTCTTCTGTGTTTTGTCTCTGCACTGATTATAAGCACAAAACAGACACACATAGTTCTATCATTCTTGTGTGGAAATAAGTTATGCCCATTGTCCTTTTAACTTTTAATTTTGAAATTATTTCAGATTTAAAAGAAAGTTACAAAATTAGCATAAAGAGTCAATATACTCTTAAGTGAGCTTCAGCAAATGTTAAGATCTTAAATAAATACAGCACAATGACCAAAACCAGGAAATTAATGTTGATACAATATACCGAGTCTATTTTTGTGCTGATATAACAGAGTATCTACAGGCTGGATAATTTGTAAATAACAGAAATTTATTCCTCAGAGTTATGGAGGCAAGGAAGCCCAAGATCAAGGCACCGGCATCTGGAGAGGGCCTTCTTGCTTCATATTCACAAGGTGGAAGGAGGAAGAGCAAGCGAGAGCAAACTACCCAAACACACCAGCGAAGCCTCTTTCTATAGGTCCTTAATGCCACCAATAAGGGAGCAGCCTTCACCTCTCTCTTAAAGGCCTAATCACCTCTTCAAGGCCTCACCTCTTAATAATACTATCACATTGGCAACACCTGAATTTTGAAGGGGATTAAAAGTCCACATGAATTTTGGAGGGGACAAAACTATTCAAACTATAGCATATACTATTAACTATTCTACACATCACATTCAAATTTCACCTACTGTCTAACTAACATCATCCTTCTCCTGGTTAAGGATCCCATCCAGGATTCCACATGACATCTAGTTGTTCTATTTTCTTAGTCTCCTCCCATATTGGACAGTTTCTCACTCATTCTTTGTCTTTCATGACCTTGGCTGCTTTCAAGGATAGTGGCCAGTTATTTTGCAGAATATCTCTAAATTTAAGTTTGTCTGTTTCCTCATGATTAAATGTAGAATATGCATTTTTGGCAAGAGCACCACACACGTGATGATGCACCCTGCTCTGTGCTTCTTGCCAGGAGGTTTGTATATGACGGTGATAGGTTTCATGACTGGTGATAGTAACCTTGATCACTTGGTTAAGTGGTGTCTGCCAGGTTTCTCCAGGGCATAGCAACTATTTTTGCTTTTATAATTATCTTGTGGGGAGATACTGGGAGACTACACAAATATACTGTTTTCATCAGACCGTAGCTTCCACTGATCATTCTTGTCTGCAACCATTTCTAACGATGATTCCTTTCTCCCAGGCTTGTTCAGACACAGCTGGATTATTCTAATTGCAATCAAAACTCAAAATAGGTTTTTTTCCTGAAGTGGACACAACGTACTGTGTTTAGTCTTAATTTCTTTAAGATAAAGCACAAAATTAATACCTTTACCATAGGAATCCTTCAGATGACCTACTCAGCATATTACGTACAATTTATTTGCTTCAGAAAGTGAAAAACATTTTACTTATTTCAGAAAATGAAAAAAATTAACATTTTTGTCCAAGTTTCATTACATAGCATGACCTCTTTGGATATTACTTCATTAACCAAAGAATTTATATATGTGTGTGTTTGGTGAAAGGTAGCTTTTCAACTGTTTTGCACAACAATTTTCAACAAAAATTAGATGGGACCTGTCATTAACTATAATTGCAACTTTGAATTAAAGCCTTCTATATTCACTGCAATTCTCAGTGACTTAAAAGGGAATCTTGGTAAAATCATATATTTGTTTTACTTCATGGCAGGAATCTAGCCTTCCTAATAATTTTGTACAATAACACTTATTTTTAACTGAGGTCATAGCCTTACTGATGTTCACAGCAGCCATCATAAGTTGTTAATTCTGCTGCATACTTTATTAGAACTGAGTATTAAAATCTTAAAGACATTGACTGCAAACTATAGCGAGAATCTTACAAAGGATTTACATTTTGGAAATTTTATAAAGGTGGCTATTTGGAATCAATGCCTAGATTCTCAAGGTACATTATAATAGCCTACTTAATTGATTAAGCAGCTGAAATAATTCCACATGCAATGAAAATTAGGGGATAAAAGGGATTTATAATAGAGGAGGTTCAGTATGGGAGAGGTGGAGCAGTTCTTGACAAATGTGGACAGAGAAAGGGCATGAGTGAACTCCTCCCCAATATGATGTTTCTCATCCTGGTCTCCTAGACAACCCTGATCCCAGCAAAGGCCACCACACCCCAACTTTGCCACAACCTAGTGATCTATCCACACTGCTGAGAGCTTCCAATACAGATTATATAATGATGAAAATGCCTGGCTCTGCTTCCATCATTTCCTTTTTCCCCAAGGGAACATAGGAACATTGGTGCATTAGGAACACCAATCTCTTTCACCCACACCCTACCCCAATCTCCAGGGCAGATGCAGTAGTCACCTGCCCAGCAGGAGCTGAGGGAATGAACACCCATGTCTCCTGGGATCTGGGGGGGCGCCCAGGCCAGCCATTCTTTAGACTTGAACAGTACAGGGACGAGAAGGGACTGACTGCAACATTCACATCATTTTCCATATGGGACTTGTGACCCTGGTATATTCATGTGGCTTATATTATCCAGGAAATTAGTGGAACCTTGTTATTTCTACTTTATAAATTCTCAATGAAGACTTTCTGCTTCCCCTCAATGACTATTTTTAAAATGAAAAGATATTATGAGGGGAAATGCTGCTAGTTTATCTTAAAAATTTTTAATGACAAGTTAAGGCAAAACTGATGAAACTGTAATAGTCAAATCAGGGAATCGGGATAAAAATGAACATTACCGACTCAGCACTTATCAATCATAAATGAACTTTTAAATCCTTCCTCAGAGTTTCTAGAGGGCACCAAGTTCCCCTGGGGACCATGCCCTCTGTTCTTCTCCTCTTCAACTTTCACAAACTAATGAAGCAGTTGCTTCCCAAGCCTTTCTTCTCACTGTAAACTCCAGCTAACTATCGATCCCAGATGTTGTCTACAATAACTGAAATCTGGGTTGTCTCTGTTTGCAAAGGACTGCACTATTTAGAAGAAACTTTTCAAAATTACCCCCCCACACACATACACACATACACATCCTCTTCTATTTTTCATGGGAATTAAAATCAGTTGAAATCTTTATAAATATTTATCCTTTCCTCTCTACTATGAAATTTCCAAATTAGATAAATTTTCCAAAATACTTTCAAAAACAGACAACAGGGTCTGGTGTCAGGGCCAAAAACAGTTACTTATTTCACAATGCTAATTAAGAACAATCCATCTATTGCAGTTTTTTTTTTTTTTTTGGTTCGAATGATAATCTTGCATTTGTTTTTATTTTTCTGACCATCAATGGAAGTGACTCAGTCTGTCTATGAACTAAATCTGACAGTGTGAATGCCCTGGGTGCTTATGTGAAATGTGAGTACAAAAGTACTTTCCAGTCAATGCAAAGTGAAGTAACATGTGCCCTAAGCTAATAAGATTTCAGAAAAGTTTTAAACAACTCACTATTTAATTTTTTGGAAGACAATCTTAAACTTCCAAAAATATCCTTAACGTTAAAAAATTAGATTGAGGATGGGATATATTCTTGCCCAGGTGTGTGGGAATTTACAGATAAATCCCATTAATAAAAGGAAGAATTAGGAGCTCAAATTCCTAAGCCTGAATGAAAAGTACATATAAGGTATGACTTTTTATCCTTTTATTAATAACTATAATTAAAAGTATCTTGCTTTATAGCCTCTGGTAATAGCCATGTGTTAGTTATACCTTATAAGGCATTGCCAATTCATGAAATGTTTCACTATTAATAATAAATATAGGTTAATGTGAATATAGGTTTAATGAATCCTTAAAGTCAAAAAGCAATCTATATGAATAATTTAGCTATTTCTAAATCTAAGTGAATAAATCAAAACACTGACCAAAGGCTATCAAGACCCCACAATAATATTCTTAAAAATCGAGTTTGTCACCTTCTTATAGAATATAAACAAATACCCCTGCTATCTTTCCTATCTCTACTTCTTATAGCTGAGTGAAATATTAGTAGAAGATTAAGATACTTCTTGAAAAAATATATTTTTGAGACAGGGTCTTTCTATGTTGCCCAGGTTAGTCTTGAAGTCCTGGATTCAAGCAGTCCTCCTGGCTCAGCCTCCCAAAATGCTGGGATTACAGGTGTGAGCCACTGTGCCTGGTCTTAAAAATTTTTTAATCATTGAGTTTTAAGGTCTTTTTAATATATTAAATATTTATGCATTTTTTTTGACATTTTTAATGAATCCAGAATAGCAGATTTACCTACTAGAAAATGCAGTCAAAAAATTTCTGCATTTTGCAGTGAGTTCTTCCTAAAAACATGGACAACCAGAAAGGTCATTTCCTTTATTTCTTTACCTAGGACTGTGGTCCCCAACCCCTGGGCCATGGACCAGTACCAGTCCAAGGCCTGCTAGGAACTAGGCCACAGCTGCTCCCCATCACTGGCATCACCATCTGAGCTCCACTGCCTGCCCCCCTTTGTCCCCCCTACATTCCATGGAAAAATTATCTTCCTGGTCTCTGGTGCCAAAAATGTTGGGGACCGCTGACCTAGGAGATAAATATAAAACTAAATCGTATTATGCCAGAAAATTCCGGTTTAAGTTGCAGTTGAATTCAGAGTTAAAAATACCAAACATTATATGGAAAAACATCCCTACATTGTGTTTGAAGCTGTGTGACAGATGTATAAAAGTATTAAGTGTTTCTCAATCATCTCTTGCCTGATACTGACCTCGGGACTGACATAGGAGGACAGGTTAGTGAAGATCTCATCACAATAGATGAGTTGAGAGCTAACAGGGTCCTTTCTTTGTCATAAGATTGAACTTTTTTTTGTCCTGATACATGTGTACAAATAATAGATCATTCTGTCAGTTTCCCAAAGACTAGTTGGGTCCTGCTAGAAGTAACATATGTCAAGCTACTCAATATGCATCAATCTGGAACCCTCAAGGTAAAAAAAAAAAAAAAAAAAAGAAAGGAAAAACAAATCAGCTTTACATGAATTCCTAGCTGTGGCAGGTCCTTTTGTTTGTTAAAACAAAACAAAACCAAAAAAAAAATGTCAGCTTGAACCCTAATGCCTTTCATCTAGTCTGCAGCTTGCACCTACTAGCCTCGTGAAAAAGACATTTTTGAATTTACATTTGTTTTTGGAAAATGAGTAAACATCAGTTATGTGTTCAAGATAGTCCTTGGCTTAAATGATAATACCTTCAGTAATCCAAACCTGAGGGCATCGTAAACACATATGGCACAGAAAATAGGCTGAAATTGATTTTGCTTTGTATACCAGTGTCACGGGTACCCCTCAAATAAAAATAATTAAAGAAATTTAATAAGCAAACAAAAGCTGGGCAATAGGGTCAGGGAACTAGAATATATTGAGAAGGTGTGGACACTGCTAATCACAGTGGCCTTGCTTTAGATGTTCCTTTGAGATCCTATTACCACCTAATTCTGGTAAAACATGATATAATCCTACATTTCATCTGGGATTTCTCAACATAGCTCCTTAAATTTCCTCTATACTTATTCAAGTATTTGCACTTCATTTCCCTGCCCATTTCTCCCCTAGGAAATGGAAAAGTTGCAAGAACAACATTATCTCTAGAGAACAGCTCCTTAAGACTTTAGAGTCCACAAAAACAATAGACAAGTTATATATGAGACAAGTCATAATTGTCTCGCATAATAAAAAAAAAAAATCCTTCTCTCTCCTCATCATTCTATACTCCCATTACTCAACAGGATACTGTCATTATAAAGTTCAGCATCAGGGCTGGGCGCAGTGGCTCACGCCTGTAATCCTAGCACTCTGGGAGGCTGAGGCGGGCGGATCACTCAAGGTCAGGAGTTCAAAACCAGCCTGAGCAAGAGTAAGACCCCGTCTCTACTAAAGATAGAAACAAATTAATTGGCCAACTAAAAACATATATAGAAAAAATTACCCAGGCATGGTGGCACATGCCTGTAGTCCCAGCTACTCGGGAGGCTGAGGCAGGAAGATCACTTGAGCCCAGGAGTTTGAAGTTGCTATGAGCTAGGTTGACGCCACAGCACTCTAGCCCAGGCAACAGAGTGAGACTCTGTCTCAAAAATAAATAAATAAATAAATAAATAAATAAATAAATAAATAAATAAAGCTCAGCATCAGGAAATTGGGGACGGGGTCTTGGATTTACTGGTCCACATTTGATTCTGTAGCTAGACAATTATGTTTATATATTATCATTTGTATTTTTCATTCCTAGTAACTTCTTATGCTCCCACTGAGGCAGCAGCATTGTTTCAGGTGGATGCCAGAACAAAGGAGACAACACTTAGTTTTTTACTTCCCAAACAGACTTGCTCATTTCCTAATCAGTAGATGTAAAAGTCAAGGCTTCTTCCATTTGCCAAGGCTTTTTCATTAGCAAGAGCCTGGCTTTGCTGGGGAGAAGTGTTTTCTAAATTCCCAAAGCTGTCTTCCAAATATGGAGAATTGGAAGCTGGTGAATTCATAATTTTGCTATAAGCCATTGAGCATGAGAGACACAGAATGTTTTCCCACCATGAAAAGGAGAAAAGCTTTCCAGTCTAGAAAGGGAGAGAAGAGGAGGGAGGGAAAGGAAGAGAAAAGGAAGAAAAGCAGTGAGCCCGAGAGCTGTACCCAAACACAGGACCTGCTTCGTGTCCTGCTGGGCTCAAGACCCAGGAATGGGGAGAGAGGTTCAATAGAGATTTCCAGATGGGTTTGGAAATTTCAAAGCAAATGGGTCTGTGCTCACTGCTCTGTGGTATTCCAGGAGCGACAGGAATGGTAAAGGTAGCCAAAGCGGGGTAGAAATGGCAGCGTGGTGTAGTTAGTAAGTGAGGTCTGTGTTAGCTAACCTCCCTCCCTCTGGAGGCCAAGTGAGGCTGGGGGCAGCTCACTACCACGTCCTGCCACGCTGGGAGGCGAATGCCGGAGGGTACACAGAGGCACACGCTGATGCCCAGAGCCACTGTAGTTTTCCTCTCTTAAATGATTTTGGTCAGAAATCAGCTCTTTAGATGGAGTCATAAAAAAGAACAAACTGCTTACCCCTGAGTATCATGAACTTTAGCAAATAGACTTCAGCAAATCTCTCTTGTTAGTTCAGAAACTTACCTGTTAGTTCTCAGCCATGTTCTATACAGGTGAAGTGGATGCCAGATATATATATATGGGACTAGGTACCTGTTCTCAAAGGATCTAAAGCTAGGTGAAGAAAATGGGCAGATACAAATTAAAAATAAGTAAAAATCAACACCAGCTACTCATTTCACTAGCCTAGAAACGAAAGCAGTAGTGCATGAATTCAATGCACAGCTCTCACATGTAAGCAGAATAAAAGTTCCCTAGGCTACCTGTAGTGCAGGAGGAAGTCTAACAAGTTCCAACGGGCAAGTTAGACTAATCCACTCTATGTGCCAGCAGAAGCATTTTATGTCATCCGCAAAGGATCTCATCATTTCCATGAATTCTCCCATGTCTACTCTATAGGCTAATTTTTCCCATCTTTCAACAGCTTCCTTAAAGTCTAAGTCTTTTAATTTAGTTACTACATGGGGAGTTCTAGTCTAATGCTTCCTCAGAAGATTCACAAGCCGTTTCCATCTCTCAGACACTACACACAGAAAGGACCAAGGCCCTGTCTCTGGGTGGCCCCCAGAGCCCTTCTCCCGCTTTCTCAGTTAAATAAGCCAGTTGATCCCCACCACAAACAGACTGCAGGGCAGGCCTGGCACAAGCCCCAGAAAGCCCACCATCATGCTAAGGGCACAGTAAATGCTATATTTATAAAATATGTATTTGACTATTTATGTTTCTAATTCATGTCAAATTTGTAAGCTGAGAAAGACCACCAGCCACAGGCAGGGACTCACTTGACTTGGCACCTTTCCATGTCATCATGGTATCACATCGAGAAACACTTAAAATGAAGATTTACCTTCCCTTCCTCACCTGCATCCCCTCTGTCCCAGTCCAGTTCCCCCCAGGAGAGGCCATGGTATGTACCAAGCACATAGCACAGTCGCTAACTTGATAAATGCTTAGGAGACATCTATCACAGACCGGGTACCACTCTGCGTACTGAGCCAGGAGTATCCACCAATACAGTGCAATTATTCCTCACAGCACTCTCTGCAGTAGGTATTATTATCTGTACTTTGTAGATGGGGAAAGCTGGCTCCAGACAAGAGAGGTAATTTGCCTGAGGTTACAAAGGCTGACCGCGGCACACTGGAGAGTTCAAACCCCAGTCAGTTCATGAATGGCATTACTATTCCTTGGGAGGGGAAGAGGCACCAGAGCGGTGGTGAGGAGCATGGCTCAGACTTCTGCACAGGTGGATTCAATCCCATTCCTGCTACTTAGTAACCATGTGACTCAGGCAAGCTATTAACCTTGCTGTGCCTCAGTTTCCCCAAACTGTAAACGTGGGGTCATAACAGTATCTGCCTCAGAGGGTTATGTGGAAACAGAATGAGTCTCAGGGGAATAGGGGAGGTGTTCAGCACAGTGACTGGCACACCTGGGCAGCAAGGACAGGTGAGCTGCCGTCACTGACAACTTCTGCCACTGTTCCTGTAATCACCTGACAATTCATTAACATCAGGAAATGTTGCCCTGTAGTGCTTACCCCTCAATTCAATTTCTGAACTCTGATTTATTGACTGTAATTTCCTACTAAGTACTTGAAGCCAAAGGTCTGCAAATTGCCCCCAAAATTCAAGTACCACTTCTATCAAAGAGAAGCCTTTTGTAAGGAGCCTTCATGACAGGATTTCCAGAGTTGCTCCATCAAGCTGAGGGAGGCATGTGTAGGCAGAAGCACTGAAGCTGTGAAATGTACTTGGTGCCTAGTAATGCGGAGAGCTTTGGCAAAGGCCTCTGTGCTCCCCCTTAAGATTCGGTGTTTACTCCCAATCGAGTTGTAAAGAGCATCCAAGGAAACCAGACAGGCTGATGGGATGGGGCAAAGTGGCACCCTCCCTCATAAAGACACATCCCCTCCTTTGCACACAGCAAAACCTCAGGAAGAAAGTACAGTATTAGATGGCGTCACGCCTGCCTGATCAGAGACCAGAGGTTTTATAGGTTATTGTGCTTTCTACTACTTTTGAAATCAGTAATAATGAAGGGTTTTTGTATATTTGTTTTTTCAGACTCTGTTCTTGGAATCCAACCACTGGAATACTAATGAGAGAGTGACAGGCATTTTGAGCTCCACCCCCGAAGGGCAGTAATAGTAACTGGTGCAACATTAATTCTACAACTTGAGAATCTGCAAAGAATATCCCCAACTTATCAACTAATTATATGCCTTTGAGTAATTAACAAAAATAATTCTCATAGACAGACTTACTCTTTAATCAATATCCTAGCTTTTTTCATACCATTAAAAAAAAACTTTGATATTTAATGCTGTTAACTGTCATCCATAGGAGACTAAGAGATACCAGTGAAAAAAAGTGTCTATCCCCTGATATATTAGTCAAAAATGCTGGTCAATAGGTGTCCTTCCAAAACTGCTTTGTTTATGGCTTTCAGTGGCAAGAAAATGTTTATCATATACATGTGAGTTCTGCTTTTCATCTCAATTCTCAAGAAAGACTACGTGTGCATCTTTGAAAAGACATAATCAAGGGTGCAATGCTTTCAATTTCTCATAAAATGAGTTCATAAAAATAAACAATTTATCTTGAAAACTTAATGATTATACTGTATAATTTAAGTGTCACAAGGAACATTTCTCAGCCTCCTGGCTTTAAATATCATCTAAGTGCTGAGATTCCAGAATTGGTATTTCTAGTTGGGACTTTTCCCTTGTATTTAAGATTGATATATTTAATACATTCAACTTCTTACTTAATTCCTCCATTAAACTGAACCCCTAAGCTCCCTTTCCCATACTACCTAACCCTCAATCCAAAATCCATTCCACTGCCAGTTGTCCACTGTAGTAATTGGCCACTGCATCTTCCAGCTGCTTAGGCTGACTACCTAGTCATCCTCGCCTCCTTCCTCTTATATCCTTTAACCAACCCATCAACAAATCTGTCCTCTACTTGTAAAGTATACCCAGCCACTTCTTACCTGCTACACCAAGGCCAACCTGGCCAAACCATCATCATCACTAACCTGGATTATCAACCACCTCCTGAAGGTCTTCCTGCTTCAGAAACCCTGACTTTCAAACAATTAATTCTCCACATAACACCCAGAGTGATTCTTCTCAAACTTTAGATCACATCATAACTCTCCTTAAAATAACACAATTTCTTCCTCCATATTATATTGACAGACATCAGTTATTTTTCTATTTTGGGTGCTCACAAACAATGCTGCTGCCAAGACCGGGGTAGTTCTCACTTATGTATAATGTTATAATTAGCAAAATGATACAAAACCTTTCTGAACCAAACACCTTACCTTATATTATAAGCTACAGAACTTCTCAGGAAAGGACTCTTTGCTCATTATTTATTTCATGCTACTCAATACACTCACAAAATAACCAAATTTCCAAGTTGAGAAACTTAGTTTGCATCACACAGCTGGTCATAGAGAAAGCACTAATCAACAGAAATGTTGAAGACCAACCTAAAGCATTTAGTGACATTGATGACAGTGCAGATGTCTTCCAAATGCTGACATAAGCCAAATCCTCAACATTCCCTCAGCATCTACACATGCCGGCCCCATGCTGGGTGCTAGGGATCCAGTGATGGATTTTTTAAAAAGCTGCAGCTTCTACCTTATCCTCGCTGAATTCTCTAAGCTCTCACTGAGCTTCCAATTAAGCTCTATGCATGTAAAATCACCACAAGCTCAGAGACGCCCTGGATGAGGACAAGGAATAAAATAGATCCAGTTTTTTAATTTACACAGTAGACTGGAGTAGCTACACGCTGTGCATCTGCGCTATTTTGGCAGGGAGACCCACGAGAGTTCTTGGTCTTTTAGTCTTAGCTCACATTCCTTAGTTATCAGACTGGCCAAAAAGAAGACAGCCTACTCCACCTGTGCCAGAAACTCCTTTCTCAGACACCCTGGCGAGGCTCCTGCGCCAGCCCCTCTTAATCCTCCTCCATTCAGGTACCACATGATCTATCCCAAACTGAATTGGACATGGCTCTCCCATATAAAACCCTTCAACGACTCCTCATGACCAGTAAGATGAAGTTCTAATCCCCGGGGTCCTGGCCCAGCTGCCTGCCCCACTTTGGGCTCTCCTCTCTCATCATTCTTTATTTTTCATTGCAATATCTATCTGTCATGAAGCTGTTTCTTAACTCCCACTTGTTTAGATGGTACCCTTTATAGGGAGCAGCCTTCATCGGCCTCACTCACTGCCGGGTTCATTTTAGATTCAACTAAGAGGGTGTTACCTCTACCAGGAAGCCTTCCCTGCCTACTGCTACATGGGCATACTGTTGTCCCTTCAGACTCAAGGTGTCAGGTACCCCACGTTGGTACTTTCATGGCACCCAATGGAAAAGCCCTCTTACTGCACTCACTTCTGTATCTGTACAGAAGCATCAGACTTCCCCACTAAAATTTAAGTTCCCAGAACTATAACACATAGTACATTATCTAACACACAGGAGGAACTTAATACAGGCCCCGTTAATACTTCTACATCTGTGCCCTAGAACAAGGTCAATAAATGATAGCCCACTGGTTACATCCAACCTGCCACCTATTTCTGTAAGGCCAGTGAGCCAAGAATGGTTTTTTGTATCTGTAAAAGCTTAGACAAAAATCCAAAAAAGGGTAATATTTTGTGGCATGTAAAAATTATACAAAATTCAAATTTCAGTATCACAAATAAAGTTTTATTGAAATATAACTATGTTCATTCATTTATACACTGTCTATGCCTGCTTTTGCACTATAATGACAGAGTTGAGCCGTTGCAAAAGATATCATATGACCCCCAAAGCCTAAAATATTTACTATCCAACTATTTACAGAAAAATATCCCACCCCTGCTCTAGAATTTTAATTTCCTTGCCTACTACTTTCCTAGTCATCTCAATTCAAGAACACTTTGAACTTGCATGGGAAATGCAACAAAAGTTCAAATTAAATAGAATCAAAATGACAGAAAGTGACTGGGGACAGAAGGTCAGCCTTCAGCTGTAAACAGAAATGTTACTCTGATAAAGTTCTCTCCCAAAAGCAGCTCTGCTGGAACAGCTGAGGATATCATGAGCTTGGATGAATTCATTTGCTACTCACTGGCACTTCATAATTTGGAGCAACTGTTAAAAATGATAAGTAATAAGATAATTCAACCTCACAAATAAGTTAGAAAAATTGGGGGTTCTCATAGAAATCTAAAGTTCCAAACCTCTAAAGCCAGCAAAAGGAACTTTGTGTACAGGCAGGCTACCTTCCTTTACTCATGTCATTATAGATTCTAATTTCAATTAACTACATAAAAAATAGCTTGCATCAAATTGACAGGAAAATGATACAAGTCAGCTCGTTTGGTTTTTGTTATTTTGGTCAAAGCAGAAGATTGAACATACTTAAAATAAGAAGATCTCTCTGTGCTGAGAACCTGGACTGGGCCACAGAGCTTTGAATGCAGAGAGCCATTAATTCACAAGGCTCAGGAAGGGAGGAAAGAAGACTTTGCTTATTTTTCAAATGTTACTTTGACTTCCTTCTCCAAACCCAATTCCTTTCAACAATCATTCTTAAGCACCAATCTGAGTACCAGGCAGAGATACTGAGAGAAAGGTGAGTAAGTCATAGACCTTTCTCCAAACTCATAGTCTAGTGAAGAAGAGAGAAACTCAATAGTTACAGTTTCATTTGAGGACAGAACTAAAGGTGGGTACAGAGCAGTACATAGAACACAATTAATGCCAGATCTGGGAGAGGTCCAATAAAGCCTCCATGACAAAGACAACAGCTGACCTGAGCTCTAAATAATGGAAAGGATTGCAAGAGAGAAGGGAAAGAAATAGCAAGCCATGGAGGGAGGCACAGGTAGCTATGTGTCACTAGAGCACAGAGTAGAGATCCCAGAGGGATGAAAAGGCAATATACGTAACCTTAATACTTGTACCTCCATAACACACTAAAATAAAAAAAAATTAAAAAACAAGCAGTGGAAGTGGTAAACTGACGTTTTAAAAGATTAACCTGCAGAAAGCTCCAACAAAGGAATAAGTTCAAAGTCCAAACCCGCTGAGGGCAGAGAACCTACCAGGTAAGAGCAAAGATAAGAAATGAGTTCCAATATCTTCCTAGAACTCCATGAACACATATTTCTATTTCCAGAGGAAAAGCATTTCAATGGCAGAATGGAGGCCAGAGTTTGCATGAAAAGGACCAATCAGTAATCAGTGTTTGTTTGAAAACTACTATCTCACTTTCCCAAACACAGAACTACATCATCTCACTAGTATAATCTCAGCACTAAAGGTTTATCAGCCCAACTATTAATAATTGGCTGAACAGTATTTGCCTGATAATGCCTTAAAAAGATCTAGTCTCCTCTCTTAAAGAATTATCAAGTGGGAGAAACTTCAACCCTAAAGGAAAGCTTTCTGAACAAATTTGGTGGAGTGGAAACTTGGAGGATGAACACCTCTGATCACTGCCTATATAGCAAGACAGCAGTGTTCCATTCTCTGGTCACAATTAGCTGCACTGAAGCCCACGCACAGGTTGCTGAAGTCTCAGTCTAGCTCCAGAAAGACTCTAATTGCCTCACTGGGTTCCCTTCATCTTTTCTCTCTCAGCATTAGACAATATGCATTTCACACTGAATCATGCTACAGCTCAGTTCTGATCAGGTGGTTGTGATTATCTTTTAGACTTCTCTATAATTGTTTAAACATAATAATGCTGGGGCTAGTATTTTCCTACTAACTACCTGAAATGTAAATCAGATACCCAGCAGTGCTGCTCCTGCAACATTATGTTGCAAGAAAAGAAAAATCTGAGTTTTCCCTCTTCTCTGTCTTGGCACCCAGCTCCTTCTAGCTGCCTTTGAAGGACCTGTCACAGAGTTGGTGGCACCCAGCTCGGAAATGTGCCTGCTCATTCCTTGGTTCTGTGCCCCATCACTGTGGTCCACTGAATCAAAAGTATAGCTAATAAGCTAATCATTATGATATGCAAGCACAGAAAGGCTGAACGGCCACTCCCAGAAAACACACTCATTCTAATTATACCTGCTGTGTGAAGGACGCACATCTGCCCTCCCACCCCAGCACACCTGATTGTCCTGGTGACCACGGGAGGAAGAATAGGGCTTCCTTCATAGGGAAGTCCTGGATATGAAGCTGTTTGGTAAAAATGAAAATCCTAAGCAGCCTCAAGGGATGAAAATAAATGGGGAAAAATAATTCATAAAACGTTACCATTCACTTTCAGCACAGGCCAACAACTGGTATTTGCAACATCTTTTGCAAAGTCAAATTTATGCTGATTGAGAATTGTTATTAATCCTTGAACTTCCATGCTAATTTGAAGGACAGAACTTGTCACTTTGGTTGGATAATCAAAAATGTCAGCCAGCAGTCACTCTTGAACTTACAGGGAAATTCATTAGTTCCAACAGACAGCAGTGTTAATGGAGACAGTAATTGCACTCACTGGATGGTTTGTTTGCTTGTGTTGACAGAAGGAGATACTAATTTGAACCAGTCTGATCCCACTTAATCCTTGGAAGTGGAAGCCTAAACTATTGATGCTCCACGGAAAGAAATTATTTGTGCAAAATATGGCTGAAATGAAACAGTATCATGATTCACTGTTCTTCTCAATATTCATGACAATTAAATAGCTATAACATTTGAATAAGATCTGAAAGTCTAAACCATTGCAAATGTAACTCTCTGGTTCAGAACAACTTGAAGAATTCACTTTCCTGATATAACAGCAAAGCAGCTCAGTAAGAGAACCATTACATCTGCCAGAGAAACTTCACTGGTGTCAAGAACGCTCCTACTGGCATGTCACATCTCTAATTCAAATGCTGGCTTCTGATTCATACTGACCAATACAGTGCACCAGGTTCTTTTGCAGAAAGCAGAAAAGATGACCTTTTAAGCGTAAACCAGCATTTTGGTGTGTAACAGCAGGCTTTACAGAAATCTTTTTTCTATAAAGAACACAGATGGGAGTTCATGTTGGGTTTGAAGAGTGAATGCTCAAATCTGAAACATACATTCAATTGTACAAATAAAATTCCTATCCAAAGTCAGCCATAGAGAACCCAGTTGGCTATGTTAATGCTGCCTCAATTAATGCAGCTATATAATGGATTAACATTTTCAAAGTGTTTCTAAATCATAAGGAAACTACAAAAATCATGAACCAGGTAGCTAATGTGGACACACATTGTTGGTGCACTTGTCTTTCACCTTTTCTAATCATATACTTATTTCCCGTAGTTTGTGGGAGAACAGGCCCCACCCATCCCATGTCCTCTCTGGGCTAGGCAATTAGTAAAGTCTTAACAGATTCTCCACTCAAACCGTAGCCAGAGCTGATAGGAAAGAAAATCTTTCTTCTTTTGGGACTTTGGGCTCTAAAACTAGAAAGGCTAGAATGAAAGGGTAGAGCCACATGGGCAGAAGTTGCTAGAAGAAGTCATCTTCGCAGAGGGATGAAGAGAGCTCTGACGATACAATGAACTCCTGGATCCAACAGGGGCTGCAGCAATAGTCAGCTGCTTGGATTTCCCAGTTCATGAACTTTTTAAAAAGCTAGTTTGAATTTCAGAGGATTGTCACTTGTAACTGAAAGCGCTGGCCACATTCTATGTCAAATACTCAGGAAGAGATGCAAGGCAGGGCAAGGATGGAGACTTTTAAGGCAGAAGTCACTGGCCCATCTTCTCTTGTAAGAATTTCAGTTTATCATGGTGAATCCACGCCTGTCTATCCTCTTCATTCAGTGCCACCAAACCAGCCAGGACAGAGGGGAAAAGAAGCAGGAGGATTACAAAACCAATACCTGCTAACAACTAGTCCAAAGAATTAGACACTAGCAACCACAGAAAAGCAAGAAGGGCATCATTGGATCCAAGGATGCTGAAAGAGGAGTTGGTTCAGATACCTACCAACTAAGGGTGGCCTTTACCCCAATTCATTGCCTATCCAACTAAGATATCCTTTACACACTTGTTTGACTTCCTTTCTTGTCTGCTGGGCTTCATTGGAGCCGACCATCGCTCTCAAGACACCAAACAGTTTTGTATTTGTTTTTTGCTTTTTTTTTTTTTTTAGGAAACTTTAATTCCACTCTCTTCTGCTCACAGTTCTCTCCTTCCTTCCTCCCTTCCACACTTCCTCCCTTTCATCTGTTCTTCTCCCTCATATACACTTTATGTTTTTAAAGATTGATCACATATTCCTACAAACGTCTCAGAAAGAAAACCAGGCCCAGTTTCCATAAGCTTTCTTGTGTGCACTGCTTCCTAACCTTAATCATACGGGAGCCTCTCCCCTCACTCCCCACCACACTCCTCCTTTCTCTTCTCTTGAGCTGTAATTCGCGAACTGACTTCTTTTCAAAGAGAATTCGCTATGTGTATTTCATCACTTCAAGTCTCTTTAATTAATCTCATTGCTACAGGATGAGTGCTTGCTTCACTCCAGAACATTCTTGACACTATTAGATTCCTGAAAAATACAGACTTATGAGTGCAATGCTAACAAATCAGAATTAAGGTGAGGTGAACATGTCATTAAAATGACTCTTGACAAAACACTGAAAGGTATATGCATGGTACGTTACAGAGCCAAATCAACCAAATCAAAGATACTGCTTCCTGACAGTCAAAACAAAAAGCATGTCTACCACAACAACAAGGCAGTGGGTTTGCATGATAGGACAGGCCATTATCTCCATAGGAACAAGACTGGAAAACACAAGTACAAATGCTGAATCTACTGCAGACTGTGGCAAGAAAATTCACTAGCATTTTTAATCTTGTCATAAGACCCTTAAGTAGGTCATAGCAAGCCTAGAAAATTTTGACAGCAAGAAAAATGTGATGGGTGACAATGTGTACATCATCTCGGAGAAAAAGTCAGTATTTTGTTATTCTGACCCAACCTCAGCTGCATTAAGAGTATGAAATATGTAGGAAAAGAGTGTACAAAAATATCTACTAAAACACAGTAATGAAAAGAAGTTCTGTACCATCTTCAACTAAAATGTTTGATAACTAATTAAGTATAAGATGCTGCTTACTTTATCAACTCCGAATACAATCAAGAGTTATTTACACAAATAAATGGCTTAAATTTTTGGAAAAATCTTTCACATATCACTATAGTGATGCCTCACATGAATGCTGTCTTTGGCTTTCATTTTTGAGGCTAACTTGCTTTATTTTTAAAAAGAGCCTTTTGGTATTTTGGTATTCATCGTAAGGAACCAAAGAAGGATCTATCTTATTCTGAATTACTCCCCATACAATACTGTGTTACAGCCAGAGTGCTGTGCATGATGTGAACACCATATAAAACAGCGAGGAAGGAAAGTGCTGCAAGGTAGACTAGATTTTATTTCCAGCCATATCATTGTGATTCTGCCTTGTCTCATTTTCCACCAATGCACCACACTGGCCTAAAATATAAAGAGGGTAGGGAAGGGGTGAAAATAAATGTATCATCTCTTATTCATAGCTCCAATTTAACATTTAAGTATCAAATAATTTTCTCTAATATATTTTACTTTCCATGAAGAAAAAACATTCTAATCTCTGAGGAAAGAAAAAAAAAATAGTTTTTAACAACATTCCCAAAGGAAAGGGGGAGGAAGGCATTAAAGCACTCGTTTATTTAGCTAACAAATGTAAATAAAACACTGTAATCACTTTTGACTTCAATCACTAAGTACATCTGCTTATTTGAGCAGTAACAAATCTGAGCATGTAAACAATCTAATAAGATAAGGAATATTTTTCCCGATTTTTATGTTGTACATATTTCTGGAAAGCTCAATATAAAGCAAATGATTCCAAACAAAATACAAATTGCAGACAGACAAATATAATATAATGTAAAAATAGGCTAAACCTCTCCATCATTCTAGACTAGAAAAAAATAGGCTAACAAGAACAAATATAAAAATGGTCATTTCTCCTGTTATTATCTATTGCTTGAGGTCTGAAGAGAAAGGTGAAAAACTATCAATATAAAACCTCAGATTTATGTGGATTTTTGAATACTCTCAATAATACTCCCCAAAACAAAATAAAACCAGACAAAAAAAACCCTCTTCAGGGAGGATAACAATAAATGCCTTTTATTCTGATGGTATATGCTATATCCTACTAATGAATTCAGCAATATTCTTCAAGTTGTGCATTAAATTTCTTAATGAAATTTATTTGCCATGATTTTTCATCTTCATTCAAATTGCAAATCCTACCTTCTTTTAAGCTGCCTCACTGTTTTCCCGACCCTATCAGTTAAGACTGGACTTATCCTTCTTGACTTTATGGGTTATGACTGCTTGATCAGCTCTCATGATCACAAAAGATTATTATTAAAATAGTTCTGCTAAGGACATGGAGAGAGGCAGCACCACTTCTGCAATGTTCACACTTGCTGCCCCAAGTAACACAGTCCTTGGAAATTTGAGCCACTACTTCCCTGCTGAGGAATCATAATCTTCTTTATTCTTAAAAAAAATAAATAAGTCTTAAGAGAACTGGTAAGCTCAATATGAAACCTACATCCCCATGAATATTTCAGTGTTAAATACAATGCTTGGTCTGAAGCAATTCCTAGAAATAGAAGTCTCAAATGATAACATCTAAGCTTACAAATCCTGCAATAAAGGAGCACATTTTCCATTCATGGGCTAATCTATTGTGCTTTTGATTGGGTTCTGGCTCTCAGCTCTCTCTGGATTCTTTATTTTTATTTAAAGGGTCTCATATTTTCATTTGCATGCATACATAGGAAAGAAAGAGAGATGTTCATGTGTGTATTTTGGGGGCAGGATGGGAGAAGGAGAAAGAGAGCATTTGATCAACTGAGATAACCAGTTTTATAATGGACTGTGCAATAATAGTGGAATCAAACACGATTATTGAACCTACTTTCTCAAATGGCTAATAAAAATTTTCAAATATCTTTTTAAAGGAACACAATAAGAAAAGGAAACTAACTATATATCATCTTTTGAAAAGTGGCAGGTGGGGAAAGGAATAAAACTCTAGCAAAGTGCTAAATCCTACCCGAGTCCTTTGCCCAACATGTGGTCATGAGGAAGAAGGATGAATTGATTAAACCCTGAATATCCTCACCTAAATTCTCTAATTTGGAGAAGTTGAATTGGAATTGAAAGTTATAAAGAAAAAAAAATCTTTGAGACTAGAATCCTCTGTTTACCAAGGTTCCCTGGCCACATTCTAAGATACTAAGCGGAGTTGGGGTTAAGCTGAACCACCTATGACAACATGGAATAGGCAGGGGCGTAGTGTATCCAAAAAAATTTTAGAAGAGAAAGCAGACCTACATGGGGTAATCAACCATCCTTGCATGCCCCAGACTGAAGAAGTTTTCCATGACATGGGACTTGGAATGCTAAATCTGGGAAAGTCCCAGACACACTGGGATGGTTAGTCACCCTAGACCCAGGATGCCTAGCAAAGACTGTACTGGGTCCCGGTGGGGTTCTCCCCATTCTCATGCACTTGAATTAAGAGTATCACACTGATGCTGACAGCCTGCCCTCAAATTGCAAGTGGTGATTCGGAATATAAATAAGTCCTCGATAAAGTAGAAACAGGGTCAAGTGAATTCACTTCTACTTGATCAGAGCAAACAGATGATGCGGAGAATGGCCTCCATTATGCATGAGTGAGGTATAATAAGGATGATTATAAAAATACACTACAAGAAAAAAATACCCAGCATGCAAAAGGCAGATGTGGAACTAAGACCGTAAAGGAACATAACCCTAGAAACATAACAAGACTTTCAATGAGTATATCACATTCTACAAAAACTTCATAAAATTATGGATTCTATAAAACAAGGACCCAAAGACTAGATGATAGAACAAAAGATCAAAATTAAAGGCAGACTGTAGAAATCAGGAAATGTCTAGAAAACAGAACAACAGTATTATGCAATTAATAAACAAATTAGAAATAGCAAGGGGTAGAGGAAGTGCAAATCTATTGGCATGGGGCAAAGAGATAATTACACAGAGTGTAGGATAGACAAGGAAATAAAAAGAAGTAGAGAGAAGGCAATACAAGAAGAATCAAGATAATCAGATGTACATATGCTTATTGTTTTTCAAGCAACACACACGCAGAGGAAAGAGAAAAGGAGAAAAGATGAAAAGTATTCATATTTGAAAAATAAAGTCACTACAGAGAATTGTAACACACACACACACACACACACACACACATATATATATATATATATATGAAAAAAGAGCTCTTCAAAATAAAGGAAGAACTGAAGGTGAAGATTAAAATGGCATTCCTATGCCAGGGAAAATTTATACACAATAAAAAAAAAAATCAAGCTACAGCTTAAGTTATTGAACATAAGAATAAAAAAACTTTAGGCATTGGAGTATAAAAAGCAAGTCAACTACTAGAGGGAAAAAGACAAAAATATAGGCTGACTACAGACATCTTCACAATAATATTCAATGTCAGAAAAAAAGCAGGGCCAGGTCTTTTAAAAAGGAACAGGTATGACTCAAGAATATTAAACCCACCTAATTTGCAGTTCAAGCATAAAAGCAAAAGGCAAGCATTTGTAAACATTTAAACACTCAGGAAATAGAGTATCCATGAGTCTTTCCTTAGAATAAATAAACCAAAAAAAAAAAAAAAAAGTACATGACAATGAAATCTGGATAAACAAGAGATGAATCAAAATAAATAACTCAGACATGGAAAAACTATGGCAAAAGCATCCATGGTGAGCCCAGAATCTATTCAAATATAGAACTAAGAATAAACAACTGGAGGATTGCAGATCAGAGAATGAGTGTTGTGAAACCTGAAAAAAGAAAAAATGATACAAGCATCATAAGGGCAGGTGGGGGGAAGCACAAGTGTGTTAATCTTACTCCATAATGGAGAGGCAATATATAATATCTAAAATGTCTAAATTTAGCTTGCTTTGATTTTTTTTATATTGAGATATAATTATGTACCTCAAAGTGCACAGATTGTAAGCATACAGTTTGATGGGTTTTGACAAACACACATAAAATCACTGACTTACAATGGTCTCACTTACGATTTTTAGACTTTATGATGGTGCAAAAGTAATACACACTCAGTAGGAACTGTACTTTGAATTTTGACCTTTTTCCAGGCTAGTGATATGTACAGTATGATACTCTCTTGTGATACTGGACAGCGGCAGTGATCCACTCTGTTTTTCACTTTCAGATACAGTATTCAATGAGATACTCAACATTTTGTTATAAAATAGGCTTTGTGTTCAATGTCTTTGCCCAAGTGTAGGCTAATGTTAAATGTCAGAGCACTTTTAAAGTACGCTAGGCTAAAGTATGTTGTTGAGGTTAAGGGTATTAAATGCATTTTCAACTCATGCCAATTTTAATTTACGATGGCTTTCATCAGTATGTAACCCCAGTGTAAGTTGTAAAGCATCTATATATTGTACACCTTTAACTAATGCCCCAATTATGGTAAATAAAATTGCTGTCATGCCAGAAAGTTCCCTTTTTCCCCTTTGCAGTTAATCCTCCTCCCATTCATCTCATTGAAAACCACTATTCTGATTTCTACGACCACAGATAAGTTCTGTTCTTGAACATCATATAAATGGACTCATACAATAGATATTCTTTTATGCCTGCCTTCTTTTGCTAAAGGTAATGATGTGAAATGCATCCATGTCGTTGTATATATCAATTATTCCATACATATCTACACTACAGTTTGTTTGTGTAAATAGTTTCTAAGTGTGTAGGAATGAATCTGAAATGAATATTCTTATACTTTTTTGTGGACATGGCTTTTCATTTCCTTCAGGTAAACTGGAGGAATTACTAGATCATAAGCTAGGAGTACATTTAATTTATAAGAAACATTCTTCCATGGAGTCTATATCAATCCATTTCAACCAGGGGGGTATGAGAATTCTAGTTGCTCCATATCCTTACATAAACTTTATACATTTTCAGTATTTAATTTCAGCCATTCTAATGGGTGAGTGGTAGTAATATCAAAATGGCTTCAATCTCCTAATAGTTCTCCTAAATTCTTTTCCTTCCTTGGAGATGCTATTTTAGAAATTAATGTTTTGGTCAGGTGTGGTGGCTCACGCCTGTAATCCTAGCACTCTGGGAGGCTGAGGCAGGTGGATTGTTTGAGCTTAGGAATTTGAGACTAGCCTGAGCAAGAGCAAGACCCCATCTCTACTAAAAAAAAAAAAAAAAAAAAAAAAATAGAAACTAGCTAGACAACTAAAAAATATACAGAAAAATTAGCCAGGCATGGTGGTGCATGGCTGTAGTCCCAGCTACTTGGGAAGCTGAGGCAGGAGGATTGCCTGAGCCCAGGA